>NW_020838034.1:4745474-5189760 GCF_003676395.1 Aethalodelphis obliquidens | reverse complement strand
TAAAGTTTTATATATATATATATATATATATATATATATATATATATATATATATATGTTAACAAATGTATATATAAGCAAATATATATATTTGTTTTTATTTTATTAAATTCTATCAAAACTGTATTTGTCTCATTAAATAGGTTGGGCCATACAAAATTTTCTTCTACATTGTAGTACAGTTGAAATAATATAAGAATGTTCTTTGAGGTATTTGGAAAAAATTTTCCACTGAATTCACTGGAGCTGAGGATGTCTTTGAAAGACTCATTTTATTTTAAATGTCTTCCTTGAATATTGATCTAATCATTTTTTCTATTTCATCCTGCATTCTTAGCATTATGAATCTTTAGCTTGTCGCCTGTCTCTGATGAATCATCATATTTCCTATTCTGTAGGTAAAAAGGAAATGGCATGGAAAGCATGTCTGCCTGGGTCAGAGGTGGGCCTTAACCTCTAACATTATATCCCATAGTAAGATTCTCTCACCTTTTCAGTAAGATCCTCTAAGATGGTTGACTCTTAATCCCCTACTGCATCCTTAAGGTCATGCCCTCTCCCTTTGGTTCTAATCACTTGGGTGTGCCCACCCCCTCTGGTCAAATGTTCATTGCCCACAGATTCCTGGTTCTCCTTGCAGCCTCCCCAGTTCACTAAACCATTGTGCTAATCAGGCTCACTCCGTGCCCACAGGTCTACTGTTCCCACAGTTGCCGCTAAGTATGGCATGGTGGTGAAGAGGGCTGCCCTGTAGCCAGACTGGCCTTGGGTTTGAAACCTGATTATGATGCTTACCACCTTTGAAGCTGAATGCATACTTTTGCCTTTCCAAGCCCTAGTTTTCTCATCTGTAAATTAAAGATAACAATAGTCTCCCTCTTACTGGATTAAGAGGATTCTTTCAGTCATCCAACCAACATTTATTAATTGCCCAATACATGTCAGGCATCGTTTTAGGTGGCAAATAAAGGTGGTGAAGAGAAAAAAATCCCTGTGTACGTGGAACTTATTCTGGAGAAGGAGTCAGGCAAATGAAGTATAAGCAAAATACTATATGTATATATTTGTATACATATGAATTATATATATATTAAATTAAAATAAAATATATTAAAATTATATTCAATAAATATAAAATATAATAAAAATTTAATAAAATATATTAAAATTTAAAAATATATATTTTAATATATTATCTATATCTACTTATCTATCTAAATTTGAGGAAGTTAGTGTTTATGACTAGAAACAAAGAGAATGGTGAAAGAGATGCCAGAAGTGCTATTTTATTTGGTGAGGTCTGTGAGGGCCTTGCTGAGGAGGTAATGTTTAAGGAGTGATCTGTGTAAAGCGAGGAAGCCAGGCATGTGAGTCACTAGGGAAACTAGGTCCCTCCTGATAGAGGGACCGTCAAGAATAAAGGTCCTGAGGTGGGATTAAATGAGACTATACAACTAAAGGTCTGACGTAGTTATGGCACAGAGTGAGCTGCAGTTAATTCTCCTAAAACTCCTATTACAATCACCATCACCACCACTGCTAGACTTGTAATAAAGGGGCCAAGAACTGACTCCTGACGGGTATTCCAAGATCCTGGCACAGGACTGTAAGTTCGGTGTCTTCCTTTCTCCAGTTATTAGGGAGAAACGCACACCACCCGGCCCCCCCTCCATGCCCAGCATAGAAGCATTCCTCCTTACTGCCCATCACACCCTGTCCGTGAAGGTTTTAGATGTCTGCTACTTAGATGAATTTCAAGGATTGCATCTACTTTTCCCTCCATCCCCCGCTAAAGACAGCACCCAGAACAGTATAGACTGTTAATTGGTGTTGGCCATTGGGGCCCCCTCAGCCCACCATCTCCTTCCCCTACCTGCTCATATCGAGAGTGGCCTGATTTTGGTCTGGGACAGAGAAAAGCAGAAGTGGCCCTGAGGGTTTGGGCCCATAGATTCATGGGCTCTTCCCTGTGCTAGAAAAACCTTTATGGTTTTTGGGGTGGGTTCACCTGCGAGGAAGGAAGGCCCCACTGTATTTTCATGTAGGTTGTTTTGCAACCTAATTTCTTCCCCTCTCTCTTGCTCCACTGACATCGTCTGTTCCCAGATTGTTTCCCTCCTGTCCTTATCTCCTGCCCTCTCTTTATTGCTTCCTCTGCAAGCCAAATCTTGCCACAGCACACATTTCAATACCACAGTTTGGGAGGGAGGCAAGTATTAAGGACAGAAATCTGAATTATGGAAGGGATTTCTTCTTTCATAAAGAAATGCAACTTTATTATTTTCAAGTACATACGTAGTGCCTCAAACTAATGTCTTACAAAAGGTCACCAAGTAAAGGTCTTGTAGAACGTTTCTTAACAAATACATAAGAACTGATGACAATTGGCCCATGCATTCACTATTTCTAAATGGATATTCCTAAAGTGCCCCAAAAGTATTGTTTTAGGAGACTACATATGCCACCCTAGCAATATTGTCTATGCTCTTAATTTACTAAGCAAATGCCATTTTATTGATTGTGCAAAGATAAACTTTTGTCCATGGTCAATAAATCTCAAATTAATCAGGCCCAAATTAATATGGTTTCCCATTGAGTTTTCCAAGCCCAAGGCAATGACTCATTATTTCAAGGTACCTCTGATAAAGTAAAGTTCCAGTGTAATGAAGTAATAGCCCTTGGGACGTTGTCTACGGGCCTGAGGTTTGTCTCTTTTGCTTCCTTCCTTTCTGCCTTAGGTCTTCCATTTTCCTTAGGTGTCTCTCACACTTGCTTGGTTCATCTAGGATTCTCTCTACAGGACATTCCCTAAGCCCTCTAAGCCAGGCTTAGAGAATGGGCAGAGCTGCCTGCAGAGCAAAGTGGAGGTGGGGAGGGGGTTAGGGAGGGAAAAGCATCTTCCTGTAGGAACCTGAAACCAACTCCTCATCTCAGAGGAAATTGGGCACAATGATCATCAGCGTGAAGGGCGAGGGGCGTTGGTCTGGGAGGAGCAGCCCTGCTGTCTAAGGTCAAAGGCAGGTCTCCTAATGCCCTCTCTTGCTGTCCAGAGGTCCTAACCACACCCATGACCTAAGCTGATTCTGCATGTCCCTGGAAGAGAGGACGTTTCTGGAAACTTCTCAACCCCAATTCCAGCTTATGGCCAGGGACCTCCTTTTCCAGGGCTGGCTTGGCAGTGCCTGGGAGTGACGCAGGTTCATCCAGATGGGCATGAAGGGGAAGTAGGGAGGGGCAGGGAATGAGCTGGCAGCTCCCCCTCTCAGCACCACATGGAACTTCCGAGGACTTAGCATTCTAAAGGGCGAGGTGTTACCAAGCACACACGGTGGAGAGAACCGGAGCATCTGTGACACCTAGGTCTCGGGGACCAACAGACCACAAACCAAGGGTCAGTGGGGAACACCATGGGCACACGGGTGTGGAATCTCAGTGAAGCCCCTCAGATTGCCTCCTGGTCCTGCCTCTGCTGCTACTCTGGTGACACTGGAATTGGTTCTACTGGTGGGGTGCTCTAAAGCGGGGGTCCCCAACACCCGGGCCTCCGACCGATACAGGTCAGCAGCCTGTTAGGAACTGGGCCACGTAGCAGGAGGTGAGTGGTTGTGAGCGAGCAAAGCTTCATCCGCAGCCCCCCATCGCCCCCCATCGCTGGCATTACCTCCTGAACCATTCCCCTGCACCACCCCTCCCCGTCTGTGGAAAAATCGTCTTCCACGGAGCCAGCCCCTGGTGCCAAAAAGGTTGGGGACCGCTGCTCTGAAGGGCAGGTCACAGAGCTGGAGCCCAGAGGTCTATGTCAGACATCCTGAACTGACATTCTCTCTCCTTTCCTGTCCCCCGGCTCCTCCATAACCCCCTCTCCCACCTGTCCGCCCAGCTCTCCTCTGGCGCTTCCTAAATGGCTTTGACTGGGAGACAGGCCAGCTTCTCCAACCGGCTGGCTTCCCTTTCTGGCCTCAGGCCCTAGCACTCACCAGGAGGCACCATTTGTGATTTTCAGGTCTGAGGGGGAAGCAGGGGACAGAGTTGGGCAGGAAGCAAATGAGGGGTGAAGGTGGGGAGTGGGGTGAGGTTGGAGAGATAAAGGGACACTGGTGATCTGAGACAGTTCCCCTCCTGGTCTAGACAGACCCTTGCCTTTCGGTGTTGATGTGTTCTAGTGGGAGGTGGGGGTGAAGGAACAGGGACCGGGGAGGGTTGGGGTACCCCTCAGGTCCTCAGGTGAGATAGACAGCAAGTGGAGTGCAGCAGAGCAGGACCTGGGGAGGGACCCCTGACACGTAGTGTCTGGGCTGATTGCTCCTAGACAGGCCTCTGGGGCAATCACCCCAAGCTGAATTACCTACTCCCTGCAACTCGGCCTGCTGAGTTGCCTCATTCTCTCGCCCCAAGTCTCCTCCCCAAATGCCACCCCACTGTTTCCCACCCCTCCCCAACGCCATCCCTGCGACACCTTCAGGGCCCCACCCCCACCCCCCGTCTTTCCCATGCTTGGCTCTTCTTTCCAACGGGCTCAGTAGTACGTCTCCTTCTCCACCCAGCCTGTTAGAGAGATTAGGCACGGGGATTGCAGGGTGAGCTTAGAGGAGACAAGAGATAAATGCCCTATAGGGGCTCGGTGGTTGAGGCCAGGCAGAAGGGAAGCCTGGGGAAGGGGAGTGGGGGAGGGGACTCCATGAGGCCATGGACTAGGGGAAAGGAGAGACTTGCATTTAGTACAGGGGACGGTGGGCCCGGAGTGCTTTGGCTGGGGGTGAAAATACAAATGACAACAGGGGCTGTTCAGGTAACAAGTGAGTCTCTAAAGGGCAGCCATGCATTGTTGCTGTCCAGAAACGGGGCCTTGGGAGCGACAGCGCCTGTGATGTTTCAGGAGAAGCCAGAAAATTGGATTTTATGTGAAAGCCCCTAAGTTTTAGATATTAGGCCAATTGCAAAACAAAAAACAAAAAACACCCGTGCAAGAAAGGGCAGCCAAACCCAATATCCACGGACCCTATTTGGCTTGTGGGCCGCCCATTGTCAACCTCCAGTAAGTGATCGAAAATGCTTGTTGGGAAAAAAAAAAAATACATGGTTGATGCCTGGGAATTAGGAGGGCTGGGTTGTAGCGCCACTTCTGCTGCTTCTGGCTTCAGGACCCTGAACGAATAAATTCACCTCTGCCCCTCTCTTTGTCTGTAAGATGTGGAGGTGGGACTAGATGACCTCGGAGGGCCCTTCTAGTTCTGACGTTCTGTGATTTCAGGTGGAAGGCGGAGGGCCTCAGGGACCAGTTGTGTGTTGGGTGGGACGGGAATCTGGGAGGGAGAGTTTCAGCAGAGTCAGGGCTTCTAGGACCCCGGACCCGAGGATCCGAGGGCACTGAGGAAAAGGAGCGAGGATCCGTAGTAGGAATGGAGCTCGGGTTTGGAGCCCTGCAGGGTAGGGTAGCCACAGTGGGGAGCTGCACTTTGCTGGGGTTGGGGCGCAGCACTGAGGTGCTTACCACCTGGATATCGCCGCAGGATCAGCTTTCGGACCTCATCGTAGATGAAGATGAGGAGACTGTAGGGGAAGGCGCAGAACCACCAGGTGACCCTGAGGAAACAGAGGAGAGTGTCAAGGGCATCAGAGGTTGCTTCAAAGGGACCAGAACTTGGATCCTAGCAGGGGGCCCGTCTAAAGAGACACTCACTTGAGCGGGTACATGCGCAGGGCCACACCCATGCCCGGGCAGTAGGACAGAAAGGCCGCCAGCGCTGTCTCCTCCAGGAGCCCAAAAATCAGAATCTTGTTCCTGGAAAGGCAATGAAAAGAGGGTAGGTAGCGTTGGAGGGGAGGGCAAGGAGGGGCAGAGATCCAGGGTGACCCCTGGTGGTGGAAGGGAAAGAGGCGGGAAGAAACGCTGGGGAAAGGCTATACATGACGTCTTCCCATGCCTTCTTCAAATGCTTCTTCTCATGTTAAATGTAACCAAAGAAAGATCGTCTTTAATTTTTCTGCTTACTGATTTTACCTCCGATTATTGTCTATAACACACACTTTCATTCATCAAATACATGTTTCCTATGTGTTGGGTGATACGCTCTGTGCTGGAGATGCTGTGGTCAATGCAAGCTTCCTTCTGGAGACCCGGGAACCTGCCCTCACGCAGCTTATGTTCTTGTTACTGCTCCAGGCACGTGGCCTTTGAAAGTGTCGTCTCCCCAGCAAGATGCTTGTTCCTTCACTTCAGGACCCAATTATACCTTCTACCCTCTCAGTGTCTCCTACAGCCCCAGGTAGTTGTTGGTCACAGATATTCAATAAAGAAGGGAATGTTTGCAAAGTACTCAGAAAGGGAAAGCTCACTGGATAAAAAGTGCTGAATATATATTCACCACATCAGAACTGAAGAGTAGGAGAGAATAAGGCTATGAGGACAGTGTCTGGAGTCGGACAGGTGGGGTCTAGTCCCAGCCGGGCCACTTACTAGCTTCTGGTTGTAAGCAATGTTGCTTAACTTCTCTTTGGGTCTCATGCTCCTTCTGTGGAGGAGATAGTACCTTTATATCCTACGACTGCTGGGAAGATTATAGGAGATAATGCGTGGAGAGCTCTTGAACGTGGAACGTTCTTAGCTGTATTTTATAATCTCATGCACTGCACCTCTTCATGGCTTAAGCCAGTGGTTCCCAAACTTTTCACTCATTAAGGATCCCTCTTATTTTTCTTCTAAAAAGGCCACATTTTAATTGATTTTTTTCTCTCCAGCTGCATTTGTTCATAAGTAATGGATATAGGGAATTCCCTGGCAGTCCAGTGGTCGGGGCCCTGCGCTTCCACTGCAGGGGGCACGGGTTCGATCCCTGGTTGGGGAACTAAGATCCCGCATGCTCCACAGCGAGGCCCAAAAAAAGGTAATGAATATATTTTCCCAATTAGAAAATTAATTAGCAATACACACGGCTTCCAAAGAGAATTGCGCATTAGCATGGGATCGCTATAGTTCATACTTAGGCTTCTGCCTGACAATGACACTTTGGTAAGCTTGGGAATCTTCTTAGAGGAAGTGCTTAATTTCCATAAAGCTGTTTGAATAATGCATAGAGCATCTCTGAGGACCCCTGAGGGTCCAGACAGCCCAGGGTGGGGCATAAGGTGCTAAGGCTGCCTCGGGCCAGGTTACTTGTTGGTATTAGTACTCCTTCCCTGTCCCAGTCTGAATTTTGTTTAGTTTCTTTTCCACTTGCCTCTCAGATGGGCAGGATTTAGCCGGTCTGGTCATGTCCCCTGCTTGCTCTCTCACCCGTGCCCTGCACAGTCGGTCACCCAGTGTCTTGGACCCTGTGCTCCTTGTTCTCTGCGCACTGCCTTGTCCCCGTTAGTGTTTTTAGCTCAGTGGAATCTCCTTCCTTCATCTAACAGATTTTCCCTTTCCTCTCCCTAGGATCTCAAACGCTATTAACTTCACTGGAGTTTTGGTATATATATATTTTTTTCTCAAACTAAGAAATTGTGACAAAACTCACATGGGGACTTGTGCCCATCGTTTGCAGTAGAAGAAAAGAAAGGTGATGGGAGTGATACCTTCGGCACCGACCACCATCCAGGCTGAGCTGCAGAGGAATCACTGGTACCCCCCAGGTGCCAGGCTCTGTGACAGGTGAGCCACCCAGGGTAGTAGTCACGAGCTTGGGCTTCAGAAAGAGCCCTGGCTGAGCTATTTCCATCTGGGTGACCCCGGGCACACCATTTAACTTTTTGCGGGGGTCTCTTATCCATAGAATGAAAATAATACCTCCCTCACAGAGCTACTGTGAGGTTTGATGATGTCTGTGAATCACTTAGCACAGTGACTGGCAAGTGTAACTCACACTATAAGAACTTGACCCTGAGCAGCTCACAGCTCCCACAAGGACAACATCACCACCACAAGGCAAGTGCTGTGAACTAGAGCTACCTGCCGAGTGGAGGGGAGCACAGGGGACCCTGTATTTAGGGCTGGGCCAAGGGGTGGGGGTGAGTAGAGAGTATAAGGGAGAGGAAGGAAGGGAGGAAGGAAGAAGGGAGGGAGGGGAGAGGTAAGGGGAAAAGATGAAAAGGAAAGATGATGGAAGGAGACCATAATGAAGGAGATTTGGGGAGCAAATTAAAACTCATCAGAAAGAGTCATAACCCTCCTTCCTCTTCGCTCATCTATTTCCAAAAAGGCTACGGATTTACAGCCGGGCGACCACAGTCAGAGGCCCCAGCCGATGTGGGTGGGTGAGCGTGCCCTGAACGCGCTCCGCCTGGTGGGCGGGGCCGGTGGGCGGGGCTCACTTCATGCCCTGCTGGAAGACTGAGTTCGGGGGAGTGTTGGGGCCGGTGGGCGGTGCTCACTTCATGCCCTGCTGGAAGACCGAGTTGCGTCGGGTCTTGCAGATGATGAGGTCAGCCCACTGCACGACCACGATGCTGGCAAAGAAGGCCGTGTGGCACGTGAACTCCACCACCTTCCGTTGCTCATAGGTCTGGGGGAGGGTGGGCAGAGAGAGGTGAGGGTGTGAGAGGAAAGGGTAGGAACAGGGTGCAGCGTGGTCCGGGGCAGATGTTAAACCCTGGGCACCTACTCCACCCTTAGCCCCCAATCCCATTGGCCACGACTGACCACTCCTGCCAGACGTTCAGCCCTACCCACTCATATGTGTGCATCTGCACTTACACAGCCCCACTTACCCACTCCTGTCCGTAGCTGTCCTCCAGGTCGTTCATGGACCGGTCGTCCCAGTCGAGGCGGATTCCCAGCAGCCGTGAAGGCAGGAAACCATTCTCTGCCAGGATCACGAAGTAGGTGAAGAAGCCACCCAGCGCCTGGATCATCCCTGTGGGTGGTGGGCAAAGGACAAAGGGCAGGGCCTGGGTCATAGAAGGTAACAGGATGGGACCAGCCCCTACGGGCCAGAGAAGGACGGACATCCCTGACCCTCGGGGAGTTGGCCCCTGTCCTGGAATTTTGCAGGGGGATCATCCCTCCAAAGGCTGGGAAAAGCGTCTTCTTGGGGTTCCCTCCTGAGCCCCGGGCCCGGCCGCACCGATCTGTCCATAGGCCATGCTGATCAGCCTCTCGTTCACCAGCTTGTCCGTCTGCGGGTTTCTCGGCTGCCGCTTCATGATGTCACTCTCAGCTGCCTCGTAGGCCAAGGAGATGGCAGGGACCTGTGCAAGGGGGCAGTTGGGAGAGGACGGCATTTGAAGGGAGAGGGTGGGAGCAGAGGATGATCAAGAGTGAAGAATCTTTAACACAATTCAAACACTTATAAAGACCCAAGACCCTGGACTTCCCTGGTGGCACAGTGGTTAAGAATCCACCTGCCAATGCAGGGGACGCCGGTTCGATCCTTGGTCCGGGAAGATCCCACATGCTGTGGAGCAACTAAGCCCGTGCGCCACAGTTACTGAGCCTGCGCTCTGGAACCCACAAGCCACAACTACTGAAGCCCGTGCACCTAGAGCCTGTGCTCTGCAACAAGAGAAGCCACTGCAATGAGAAGCCCGTGCACCGCAATGAAGAGTAGCCCCCGCTCGCCGCAACTAGAGAAAGCCCGTGCGCAGCAACGAAGACCCAACGCAGCCAAAAAAAAAAGAGACCCAAGACTCTATCATCTTCCAGGCTTTGTGCTCATCTTCTCTGCAACCCTCACAGCCTGCTCAGCTGTCCCTGATGCACCTTTCCTTCCATCTGTGGCCCACCCCTACCCACTGCACCCCCACGACGGCCTTGCCTGTCCCCTCCTCCAACCCATGGCCTCACCATGTCAGTGCCCAAGTCAATGCAGAGGATGGTCACAGTGCCCAGAGGCAGGGGGATGTTGGCGATGATGAACAGCAGGAAGGGGGTGATCTCGGGGATGTTGCTGGTCAGGGTGTAGGCGATGGATTTCTTCAGGTTGTCAAAGATCAGGCGGCCTGTGGGGAGGTTCTGAGGGCATCAGGGAGATCAGAGGGACCCTCCCCACCCCTAGCCCCTGAAGCATGGGCCACTCGTCTACCCAACAGAGGGAGATTTTGTATTAGAGGGAAGCTAAAGCAGGCGGTGGATGCCTGAGATCCTGAGTTGAGTCTGTCATTGGGGTAAAAGGCAGGGAAGCAGATGCACCGGCTCAGACATCCTGGATGGCATCCCAGCCCGTGGAGCCCCTCACCCTCCTCCACACCCGTGACGATGGAGGCAAAGTTGTCGTCCAGCAGGATCATGTCGGCTGCCTGCTTAGACACGTCAGAGCCAGCGATGCCCATGGCGATGCCGATGTCCGCCTTCTTCAGCGCGGGAGAGTCGTTCACCCCGTCCCCTGTCACCGCCACAATGGCTCCCTGGGGAGAAGGTACAGCCAGGCTGGGGGTGCAGCCCCTGCATGTGCCTGGCCCTGGCCCTGACCTTGACCCTTACCCCCTTGCTCACCTGCCTCTGACAGCCCTCCACGATGATGAGCTTCTGCTGAGGAGACGTCCGGGCAAAGACAATCTCCGTGTGGTTCTTGAGGATCTCGTCCAGCTGCTCTGACGTCATGTCCTTCAGGTCAGAGCCGTGCACCACACACGCCTTGGCCTCTCTGGAGCCAGAGGCAGAGCTGGTTGATTCCCTGGTACCCCACCACCCCTCCTCGCCGCTGCCGGGTCTTCCCCAGCAGCTTCATTCTTCCTCTCCCTGACACTCAGTGACCTGTCTTTCCCATTTCTCTCTTTGAGGGGGTGGTGCTCAGTCCTCACCACACGGCAGCCTCACAGTCGTCAGTACAGGGTGCTGGGCCAGGCGCTACTTCCTTTCTACGTATCTCGCTCCTATAGAAACCAGCAGCGTGGATACTACCCTAATTTTGAAGTTGAGAGGATGGAGGCTTGGGAAGGTAAAGTGACAGGTCCGAGGTTACACAACTGATCAGTGGCACAGTCTGGCCACAGGCTCGGGACCAGGGAACCGGCAGTTAGGACCAGATACCCTCAGGGGCCGCTCAAGTGTCCAGTGGGAGAGGCTGAGTTGATGGGGGAGGGGTCCTACGGAGCCTCACCTGGGGTTGACTTGGCTGACGGGAATGTTGAGCCGGGCTGCAATGTCCTCCACCGTCTCGTTGCCCTCTGATATGATACCCACACCTTTGGCAATGGCCTTGGCTGTGATAGGGTGGTCCCCGGTCACCATGATCACCTGGCAGCAAGGAGAAAAGAGAAAAGGAAAGCAGCATGAAGGTTTTTTTTTTTTTCTCTTTTTATTCCTTTCCCAAAGTCAGAAGAGCTAGACCACTAGATGGTGGGACTGGAAGATCCCAGCCAAAATAATGGAACTCTGTGTGTGTGTGTGTGTGTGTGTGTGTGTGTGTGTGTGTGAGAGAGAGAGAGAGAGAGAGAGAGAGAGAGAGAGAGAGAGTGGGTGAGGGGAAGAGACAACAACAAGCTGTGTTCAGGAGATCAGAGATAGTTTGCCTAACTGGAGGAAAGCCTTTCTGACAGAGTAACAAGTTAATGAGGGTCCCTTGGAAGAGCAGCCTCAGGATTGTTTAGGAGTTTGAATTTCATGGGGTATGAGGTTGTCACAGCTGGAAGGACCCCTAACATCTCCTTCATTTCACCAATGAGGAAACAAAGGCTTAGCAAGGGGCCCATGATTTGCTCCGGGTCCCAGGGAACAAGAACGGACATGGTTTTCCTAGTGCCCAGTGTGATGTCTGCCGACATCCTAATCAGACAGGGCAGGGACGGGAGGGAGACATTCCCTCCCATCCCTCCCTGCTGCCTTCCACCACCTGTCCTCTGCCTCTGACATCCCTTCACAATGTGGGAAGAAGGTGATTCCTGACTGAACCGTGATATTCACTGCTGCTGTTGCAGAATGGATGGAGCTGGATGGGGAAGGTGGTTAGCATCTGAGAGGCTGGTAAAGAGGATGTTGCAAGCATCAGGAGGTCAGAGCTGGCTTAGGAGACCATTTGCATGTGGGGGTTTGTGGGGCAAATCCCACACATACTGAGAAGGAAGCCTCTTCATGCCCCGCTGCCTTCTCTTCCACCCCCAAAAGCCACATGGGTCTCCCAGCTGAAAGACAAAAGCATCTTTGCAGTCCTCATCCTACTCAACCCTCTGAGGGGTTTGGCACTGTCTGCCACCCCCTCCTTGAAGCCCTGTCCTCCCTTGACCCCCATGGACTCCTTCATTCCCAGTTGCCCTCCATCCCTCTTCAGGTGGTCTTTCCCACCTGAGTGAGGAAGAGGTTTGGTGTCGCCTAGCAGACCTAAGGTGAAACACTGACCTTCCCCAAGTGCCTTCACTAAATCTCAGCAGAACGGAGATGATGAGTCTTTCCTTCAGGGTCGTCTTGAGGAGTTAGTGGTCTTAGGTGGACACTCACTGAGGGTTACCTGTCACCACCTTCCCCCTCATCGCTGGTTCCTCCTCCACTTGCCCTTCCTGTTGGTGTGGCCCGGGGTTTCCTTCCCCTCCCCTTTCTTCACTCCTGCTGTTGTCCTCAGCAGCAGAATCAAGCATACTAGCGTGTCTTTAATCTGTACTCACACGGGAACGAGACTGAACTCTCCTGTCCTGGCCCGCTTTCTTGAGCTCTCAGCCATATTCCTGCTTTCCCTGAAACATCTCCCCCTGAGCATCTTACAGACCTTCCGATCTCAGGGCGAAGGGAACTCCTTATCTCCACTCCCCACCCCCACAGAGCCTTCTCCTCTGCTCCCCACCTGAGATACCATCCATTCGCTTCATTCAGTCCCTTTATCTCCTGGGTCTTCTCGTCTCCCCATTTGAGTTTGGTCACCAAGTTCTCAAAACAGCTCTCAAAAGTAACTACTCCACTCCTTTTGTCACTTCCCTCATTTGGGTCATCATCTTGGTATTGCAATAGCCCCTTATGCTGTCTCCCCAACCCCAGTTCTTCTCCAAATCCAGCCCCTCCTCCATCCAGGGAGCCTCCTAAGGGCTAGCTCTGCCCTGTGACACCTGCGGCTCTCTGTGGCTCTCAGGATAAAGCCCAAGTCTGGCATTTAAGCAAAATCCTTCCAACTGGCCCTGGCCCTGATTGCAGTCTCCATCTCCGGTGCTCCTCGGCCACCTCCCACTGCCACGCGCACATGCCCCGTGCAGTCCAGCCACCGCTGGGTACACACTGTTCCCTGCTCTTGACACGCCTTCCGCTCCCTCCCCGCCTTACAAAATGCTCTTCACCCTTCGGGGCCCAGATCAAATATCATGCCCTCTGTAAAACACTGTCCAGTTCTCCGAGGTGGACTTAACAGCTCCCTGCTGCTCTGAGTTCCCTGGACATGCTTTCCCCGGGCCTCGGTGACTGTTCTGATCATGGTAACAGGCTGCCTGGCGAGAAGGGGAGCACGGGCTTTCCGGATGAGCTGGCCAAGCTTCCTATAGCCAGTCTCCCTCTTACCAGCAGTTTTATTTTGGGAAAGCTACTTACCCACTCTGAGTCTCAGCTTGTTTTATTTTTAAATGGGGATCATGATGCCTACCTTAGAGACAGAGTGGTTGCAGGGTTCAGAAATCACATATATGTGCATATATACATATAAGCCCTCTAGTGTGATGGTTAAAAAATAGCAGAGGGCTTCCCTGGTGGCGCAGTGGTTGGGAGTCCTCCTCCCGATGCAGGGGACGCGGGTTCGTGCCCCGGTCTGGGAAGATCCCACATGCCGCGGAGCGGCTGGGCCCGTGAGCCATGGCCGCTGAACCTGCACGTCCGGAGCCTGTGCTCCGCAATGGGAGAGGCCACAGCAGTGAGAGGCCCGCGTACTGCAAAAAAAAAAAAAAAAAAAAAAAAAAAAAGCAGATACCTCAGTTCAAATCCTGGCTCTACCACTTACTAGCTCTGTGGCCTTGGGCATGTCGCTCTGCGTCTCAGTTTTTGTCTCTGTAACTAAGGGAAAATACTAGTGCCTACTTGCAGGGTCATTGTGAAAATCAAAGGAGATCATACAGTTTTGGTGCTTAGAATAGTGCCTGATGCGTATAAACCCTCACAAAACAATGGGCTCTTTTTATTATTAGAATATCTGGCCCTTAGCGGGTGCTCGAAGACCCTATCTGTTAACATTGTTCTGTGATTAACTTAAAGGCGCTTGTTTCCCCTGAGGGGTCGTGAGCTCCGGAGGCCAGGCACTGTACCTTATTTGTCTTTTGTATCCCCAGTGCCCGGTGCAGTCCCTGGCCCTCAGTAGACAGGTTGAGGTGAACTGATTTGGAAGTAGGTGAGAAGTTGCAAAAGGAGGAACAAGCGACGGCATCAGAATTGGTAACTGGACAGGTTAAGAGTGGTGAAGGGCCGTATCTTGGAGACAGGAAAGTAACCAAGATGGAAGGGATTTTTGTTTGTTCGTTGGACTCCAGCACCTTGAACAGTGCTCAGTAAACAATAAATATTTGTTGAAGGAAGCACAAATGTCGTACAGAGAAGGGAGTGGTCATTGAGAAGCAATTGCAGTTGGAGAAGAAAACGTGGGAGAGGTAGGCTTGGTGGAATGAGGACTGGAGCTAGTCTACGGGCTTATGGGGTGGAGGTGAGTGGCCGCAGGCGAGAGCCTACTAATCTCATCCTAAACGGCTAGAGAGAGTGGGCGCTAGCTGGGAAGGGGAGGACAACCAGATCTCCAAGATAAAGGTGATTGATAGGCTTGAAACCAGAATGGAAGGAGCCGTGCCCCAGAGAGAGAGGATTGGGTGTGGGAGACTGGTCACTTTGAGCAAAAGGGACAAGGGTGAGAGCTCCAAGGCAGGGACCGACCTTTCCTTGCAGAGGGATGGCTTCTCCTCTCAGTCAGCAGGAAGGAGGCCAACAGTGGCCCAGCCTCTGCGGCCCCTGGACTTTTGGTGTTTGGGAGGAGGGACGAAGTGAGGCTAGTACCTTGATGCCTGCACTCCGGCACTTGCCCACAGCGTCTGGCACGGCAGCCCGTGGAGGGTCAATCATGGACATGAGCCCCACGAAGCAGAGCTTCTCCGTGGGAAAGTTCAGCTCATCTGTGTCGAATTTGAAGCCCCGAGGAAACTTTCCAGAGGGCAGATTCAGTTGACAGAAGCCTGAAGGGGCCAGAAGGGAGGAGTGAGAGCAGCAAGGTGGCTGCCGGTTGCCCCCAGAGCCCCTCATCCCAGGGAAGCCTTTCTCAGCCCTGCTCCCTGCTTCTGGCCCCTCACCTAGCACTCGCTCCCCAAGTCCTCCCAGCTCCAGGTAGGCATTCTGGAAGGCATCTTTCATCTCCTTGTCTAGAGGGACCTCCTTGCCCTGCACCAAGATGGAGGAGCACCGGTCCAGGATGCGCTCGGGGGCCCCCTTCATCACCAGCACGTAGCTCTGGGGGCTGTCTTCTCTCTCGTGGATGGATAGCTGGAGAGAGGAAAGGCAGTTACAGAGGGGCCACACTTGTCTTGAAGCTCCAGTGCCCAGCACGGGGCCTGGGACACAGCAGAGGCTGGTAAGGAAAACTCCCTGATCCATCAACCATTGTCAACATAGGGAGAGTCTCCATGTGTGGATGGGTGTTTGGACCTCATAGTCCTAACCCTGTAACCTGAGAGTCACCTTCCCATAGGACATTCATTCACTCAGCAAATATTTACTCCAATCAGTTAGGACAGGCGTTGTGTCAGGGGGAGGTGGCTTTGTCATCAGCACGCCCCATCACCACACTGGCCTTAGGGGGGCTTTACCTCTGTGGCTTTTACAGGACATAGCTGAGGCTGCATTCTTGGCATTTAACAGATGCCCACAGGCTGAGGGATACCCTAAGGAAATTTCCGACGTATGGTTCAACTGAATGGGATGGAAGAGTTGGGGGACAGAGCCAGAGGATGTGGAGCCCTGGGAAGAAGAGTTGAGAAAGTGACAGGTTGTAGTAAAGGAATGAAGGTTTGGGAGTTGGGTGTGGGGTTGGTCGTTGCAACCAGACATCTGGTCACCCACGTTGCCCCGGGGGATGATGCAGGGGTGAGAGGGTACTCAGATGCTCTCTTTCCTGCTGTTGATTCCCCTTTGACTCTGTGTGCCCCTCACTTCCATCTCTCCCTCTTCCTTTGACCTGGCACCCAAACCAGACCTGGTACTTATTGGTTGAGTTGAAAGGGATCTCCGCCACCTTGGGGTTTCTATCCCTCATCTTCCTCACGGAGCCACAGGATAGTTCAATGCACTTGAGCAGAGCTGACTCTGAGGCGTCACCGGCTGTGTCCCGCTGCCGACGAGGAGAATTCAGTGTCACAGCGGAGGACAAGGGAGGGAGGGCACTGGCGTCCCCGAGGCAGCCACAGGGTGCAAGAGGGGAAGCTGGGCGTCAGCAGAGTGGGCGGGCTGTGGCGATCCCCCGACCCCCTACCTTAGACACAGAGATGTTCTCCTGCCCTGCCTTGAAGACAGCACGGTTGCAGAGACCAGCAATCCGGGACAGGGCGGTCCACGTGGGGGATCGTTTGTCGAAAGTGGCCCCTGGGAGGAAAGGAGAGAGAAGCAGGAGCTTGGCTCTCCTTTAGACCTCTCATCTCACCCCACCCGCCCCGCCACTCCAGCGCCCTGAACATCCTCCAGTCCCCTCCACCCACTCTGGGTAGAGCACTCAATCACCAGACTGATCTTCTGTGGTGTCGGCCTCATGGATCTGGTTGTCAAACCACATGTGGGCGACGGTCATGCGGTTCTGGGTGAGGGTGCCCGTCTTGTCGGAGCAGATGGTGGAGGTGGAGCCCAGCGTCTCCACCGCCTCCAGGTTCTTCACCAGGCAGTTCTTCCGAGCCATGCGCTTGGCTGTCAGGGTCAGACACACCTGGTGGAGAGAGAGGGCAATAAAAAGGGCTCAGCCTGAAGCTGGAGATACCCATGTCCTTACCCCAGACCATGGCTCTGTCCCTCCTCCCTTGATCCTACTCCACGAACACTGAGAGAGACCTAGGTGTAAGTCATGAATGTGTTCCATTTTAGACGCATTGAGCTGAGATCATGAGTGTATATTTAGGTGAAATGTCCAGTAGGGAGTTGAAGATATTTGGCCAGAGCTCCAGAGTGGGCCAGAGTAGAACAGGGTGTAGGTATGTGTGAGTCATCAACACCAAACGGGCACCAGAAACTGGGAGGAGATGAGCTTACTTAGGGGCATCAGGAGGAAAGAAGAGCACTGAGGACTGAGGATCGGTGGAGGTGGGGAGGAGGAGAGAGTGCAGGGGGCTGGGGAGAGGAGAACCAGGGTAGTGATGAGTCACAGTCATCAGTGAAGGAGAGAATGCTAGGAGGGTGGACAGCAGTATCCATTTCAGCAGCAGAGTTAAAGATGGGAGCTGAGGAAAGGTCACTGGATTTGCTAATTAGTCACTGGTGACAGCGACCTTGGAGAGAGCCTTGATGGGAGGGTTAGCCAGGATGAGCTCCAGAGGGCAGTGGGGAGATGACCAGTACAAGGGTTGTGAGAAAAGGCGACCAGGACAAGTTCTGGGAGAGAAACTGAGAGTGAAGGCACAGCCCAACCTAAAACCTTTCAGACTCAAACTCTGAGCAATGTATTAAATGATCTTTTTCAGACTCACATTCTAAGCCATGTTTTAAAGGAGAATCGAATATGTGATTTCAGGGGCTGGAAGTAAAAAAACTGCAGAGAAGCCATAGCCTCTCTTGCTTTTGAGGCAGGGTAGCAAAGCCCTCCCCTGGAGGCCCCTTGGCCTGACCCACTCACAGTGACAGTGGCCAGCAGCCCCTCAGGCACGTTGGCCACGATGATGCCGATGAGGAAGATGACTGCCTCCAGCCAGCTGTAGCCCAGGATGAGGGACAGCACGAAGAAGGATACCCCCAGGAACACAGCCACCCCCGTGATCAGCTGGATGAAATGCTCAATCTCCATGGCTATGGGTGTCCGCCCGACCTCCAGGCCTGAGGCCAGAGTGGCTATGCGGCCCATCACGGTCCGGTCACCTGTGGCAATCACGATGCCCCTGGCAGTGCCTACAACACAGGAAGGGACACGAGGTTGGGTGCCTTGGGGTCGCAGGAACTGAAGTCTCATCCTACTTCCTGGGAGAGGAAAACCATCACAGAGTAAAGAAGCCAAAGACCGTGGGTCACTGTCATTAGATTGTACCTCCCTTGGCTTCCTCTCCCAGCATAGATGGCCAAGCCCAGACTCCATACAACAGCAAATTATCTTCTCTTATACCTGGGCCTGGGGAGAAACCTTGCAAATAAACTCAAGGTTCAAACTGAGGAGATTCCGTAAATGAAATAAAAGTATTGCCTGTGGTATTTCAGTAAAATCAATCTCATACTTGTTATCATCCAAAAATATATTACAAGCACAAAGTAAAGCACTTATGGATTTTCCCTGTAGTCTTAAGTTTTTCTTTCTCAACACTAGGCACGAATCTCTACAGAAGAAGCTAGGCAACCTCTAGCCCTTATGTAGACATTCCAGGGGTCTTCAGGGGAGGAAGTGTGCTGGAGTGGAAAGAGCGTGCATCGGAGCCAGCCAGACCTGGGTTTGCATCCATCTTTGAATTTCTACCTAGGGATTGTTTTAATAATGAAATGAGACAGTGTTGTCATACACCTAGAGCAGTGCCTGGCACACAGTAGGCACTCAACAGATGTTAGTTCCCTTCATTTCCTCTCCTCTCTTCAAAGCCAGTTCAGAGTAAGCAGTGGACATGTTTTACTAGGCATTTTTATCAATTGTGGGAAATGTAGAGCAAATTTCAGAATCTCAGTACATTAAGAATTTAGGAAACAATGTGTGGTGATTTTCGCTATGATCCTTACTTGCTGAAGGAGGGGGAAAGCCCAGAGAAACAATACACACTGAAGAGAAATGAGAAATGAGAAGGGAAAGGTATGTGTGAGGAGGGGGGTGCAAGGCCTCCTCTGACCCATTTTCTGAGGCCCATGGTCTAGTCAGGCTCTTCCTCCCACCAGCTCTGGCCCCGGCCTCCCTCTCCGAGTCAGCCCGACTCTGCTCACTGGCACAACCAAAGAGGGCAGGGCTTTCGGTGGTGCTTGGACTCTGGCCACTCAGTGGCGGCAGCTCTGGGAGCTCTTCCTGGCCTTTGGTCATCTCTAGAACCCAGAGCAGTGGTGGGGCACACCGGGCAGCCTGTGCATGACCAACAGTTTCTTTTGGTGAAGCGCAGGCCAGGATGCAGCCTGAAGGAAGGCCTGAATGTTCACCTGGACTGAAAGCTTTCCTGTCCCTTCCCCAGCCTGGGCCCTGGTCAAAGCAAGGGTCAGAGAATGAAGCAACTAGTCCCAGAACCAGGAGAGATGGAAGCCATCAGTCAAACCAGAGACTTCTAGGAATCAAGGATGGTTTGGGGCGTGTGCGTGTGTGTGTGCATGCGCGTGTGTGCATATGTGTATGTGTGTACGGGTCTTGGCCCATATCTGAAGGCTTGGGAATCTGCGCTGTCCTGGGGTGGACAGAACAGAGATCTTTCTGTGGGGAGGTGACTTTTCCCTGGAGTCATGCCGCCCCAGCCAATTCCCTGCTCTCTGGAGGGGGCTACTTCTGTAATACTCAGGGCTCTCTGCCCCTTCAATTCCCTCCTCCATAGCCGGGCTTTTGACAAGTAAGTACAGCCATAGCCCCCAGTCCTGCCTGGAGGCTCAGGATGCAGTCTCCTCCCTCAGCTGATGCTGGGACCCGGGGTTCCCCACCAGGCTAGCCTCTCACCTTCCACGCAGTTGGTAGAGAAGAAACAGATATTGCGGGTCTCCAGGGGGTTCTCGTGGGTGAACTCGGGGGAGCGGGTCTGGGGCTCCGACTCGCCTGTTAGGGATGAGTTATCCACCTGAGGAGGAAGGCAGTGTGGAGTCATCAGATGGGCAGACGTCTTCAGGCACGCACAGCTGTGTCCTGACTCCGGCCACACTCAGTCTCCGTGACACCCAAGACAGAATTACACTCGCCCTCATCACATATTTATAGCATTACTCAGCTATTGTCCCTGCTCTGGTTTGGAATCTGGGCTCTCACTGACTTCTTCCGTGACCTTGGGCAAGTTATTTAACCAACATTGCCTCCCTTTACTCATCTATAAAATGGAGAATGGAAGTAGAATCTCTGCATTGCACAACTACAGGGGGTGCTATTCACACTGTAGCCAATGAAGATGGCACCGTCTAGGGTTGTGCGTGGCATGACTTATGTGGCCGCGTGCAACCACCCGGCACGATTACACCGTTCTTGCAGAGTTAAGTTAGGTAGCCTATGTGAATGCATATAAAGCATGTGACACATAATAATACTCAATACATGATTGCTATAAAGTGGATATCAAAGAAACACCGGGGGTGCAGAGCATTCACGACACAGATACGAGGATGCATGCGTGTAATATGTGAAGCAAGGTGTGGCTGGGCAGTGTGGGGCAGGTGTTGACATCCGGACCTGGGCCTCCCAAACTTCAAACTTCTAACGGGCCCCTCTCAGCTTTACCCAGCTTGCTTTGTGGACTCAGCCAGTGGCTCTGGCCTGGCCCCCTCACCTTACAGCCGTGAGAAGAGATGATCCGGAGGTCGGCAGGCACTCGGTCTCCACCCTTCACCTCCACCAGGTCTCCCACCACCACCTCCTCCGCATTGATCTGCATCTTCTCTCCTTCCCGTACCACGAGGGCTTGCTGTGGGGAGGCCCCGGGGATCTCAGGAGATGCTCATCTTTACCCCTACCTTCCTCTTTTGCTGGTGTCCCACCTCACCACCAACCCCACCGAGGAGGACAGACCTTGCACCCTTAGCAACAAAATAGGTCCTGGAGTGAAGAGCTGGGGGGGTCTTTTTTGCCCAAGCCTCCATCTCAGAGCCCAAGGAGTTGAAGAGATGAGTCTCCCAGAAACCTTATGCCCCAGCCTGGAGCCCAGCTCCGCCATCTACCTGAGGCACCATGTTCTTGAAGGAATCCATGATCTTGGAGCTCTTGGCCTCCTGGTAGTAGGAGAAGCAGCCAGTGACAATGACCACAGCTGCCAGCACCACGCCCAGATACAGCTGGTAAGGAGAAAGGATTTGAGGGACCTGCCCTTTTCCCAACCCGAGAGGGGCAGCTGCCACTCAGGATGAGCATTCAGTGCCCCCCTTTGTCTGCATCTGGGAGTGAGAACGGTGGAAGAAAGTCCTTCTCTCCAACCTCTCCTTCAACCTTCTAACCCCAGCCTCCTAAGACTGGAAAGGGTGGGGAAAATCATAGGGAGTTCCCAGGACTAGGACCTCTCTAGGGGGTGAAGACCCAGGGATGCAGACAAGCCCACTCAAGTGTGAAGGAACAGGGAGGGGCTGTCTCAATCGTGAATGATTGTGTATGTTTGTGTTGGAGGAGGAGTGTCTGTAGATATGTATAGAAGTCTCACCCCCTTTCAGCCTAAAGAGCAGAGGGGCTGTCAGACTGTACAGGAATGTCTTGCTCCCTGACCCCCACCCACTCTACTGGAGATTCAGGGTTGGAGGACAGAATCATGGGCTGGTCCAGGGGTCAGGCGTGCTGGCTCACGTTGTCATTGGACGGTTCGTCCTCCATGGCAGCCTGGATGCCGTAGGCCAGGAAGCAGAGGATGGCCCCAATCCACAGCAAGATGGAGAAGCCCCCGAAAAGCTGGCGACAGAACTTGACCCACTCAGGGGTGGTCGGGGGTGGGGTGAGGGCATTGGGTCCATCCCGAGCCAGAATGTCCTGGGCCCGCTGGTTGGTGAGGCCCTGAGGGAGGCAAGGAGCGGTGTGGGAGCTGAGCTCGCATCTGGAACCAGCCAGGCCCCTCATCACTTCCCACCAGCTCCCTGGCAGCAGAATAATGTCCAGGTGGAGAGAAAAATCCCACCTGGTCGGAAGGGGTAGGGGACCATCAGGAGAGGCCACACGGAGGAGGTGGCATTTGCAATGGGTGTTGGAGGACTTGAAGGCTGAGTAGGATTTTGGCTGCGGTCCCCCCACCTCTGGTCAGCCTTGGGTTCAGACACATTTTGCTTAGGGCCACAATAATCTCCTCTGGAGGCAGCCTTGATAAGACTCCCTGGAAAGACATCTCAATCGATCTCCACCCCCCACCCCAACTCTCTGCCTTCAGATTCCCCCCCTTCACCAAGGATTCAAGAAGAGTCCTACATTACTGATCATGAATGTCACACAGCTTTGGTCACCATCCATCTCTTTCCCCAGAAAGCTTTGCCTGACCCTGTTGCCCTAGCCCCAGGCTGGCTCACATGCCCCGTCTCTGGGTCCCATTGTATCCCAGGCATGATTCTAGAGCTGTACTCACTATATGGCTTTGGAGTTCTGTTTGCCTTCCTTTCTGCTGCTGGACTTGGAGCCCCTTGAATGCAGAGGCCACTTCTTATTTCTCGTTCTATCTGTCCCCTCATTTATTTAATAAATGTGTATTGAGCACCTACTACATGCCAGGCAATATGGTCAGTGCTGGGGATCCAGAGATGGACAAGACCCACAAGACCCTTGCACAGCTTATGATCTCGTGAGGTAACACACTATAAATAGACATTACTGCCAGATAGTGAAAAGCGTTACTTAAAAAAATAAAGTAAGGTAAAGGAAGGGGGTGTAGAATTTTCAAAAAGGCAGTCAAGGAAGGCCTACAGGAGGAGGTATGCACCCATTACATTTCTGATGAACGATTTTTTTTACTTTTCACAATGATGGGCTTGGCAATGTGACTGTGCCACTAACTATTGATATGAACGTGGGAAGCTACTCTCTCTCCGAGTCTCCTTGTTTTAATGAACAGGTCTCCACACCTGGCTTGTTGTACGGATCAGAGGAAAGTACGTAAAGCATCTATCCCAGTGCTACATGCATAGCAGCGCCCAACGCATTACTCTGATAATAGTCATGGGTTCCCCCACTATTGCATGTATGTCAGTTCCACGAGAGAAGGTGTGTCACTGAAGCTGCTTGGGATACAGCCCTGCCCAGAGGCCCTCCAGGGCCTGGGTTTTAAGGAGTTCTAGCTTCCAGGCACTCAGGAAAGGAGCTGTAGACCGGGAAGCAGGGGATCTGTGTTCTAGCTTTGGCCCTGCCACCAACTAGTCCCTTGTCTCTGGGCCTCGGTTTCCTTAACTGTAGAGACGGTTGGCTTGAGTTTTCAGGCCCCTTCTACCCTGAGGCTGTGTGGTTCTCTCACCTCTTTGGTGCCCTCCCTAGAAGCCCCTTCACTGACCTTGGACAGATCCACTTGGTACTTGCGGCCCAGCTCGTCCAAGGACAGCTTGTGGTCGTCCTGGAGAAGGGAGAGCAAGTTTGTTTTGGGGAAGGAGGCAGACTGTGTGTGTCTAGAATGCATCTGTGGGCACTGAGAGCACAGCAGTGAGGCAAGGAGCATGCAGGGGTGGGCACGAGTTTTCCCTGAGGGGCAGTTGTCCCAGCGTGGGAGCCCTTTTCCATGGCCTGGCTGGGGGCTCACCATGGCCACCTCCTTCTTCAGCTCATCCAGCTCCTTCTCTTTCTGTTTTTTCTTGCCACCCCCATTTTCCGCAGTGGTGGCTGCAGGTGAGTACTCGCGGCCGGCCTGCAAGAGGAAGGGAGAGCCCAGGGAGTCAGGGAGGACGGAGGCCGGAGCCTCTATTCCCACTGGATAGCCGGGGACCTCAGGCATTGGGAGTGGGGGGGGCCAGTGGATTCAAAGTCAGTGGTCATCCCAGGGGAGGAAAGGGGGTTGCAGGGTGGCGGGGACCCCAGGCCCTCAGTTTGAAAACGATTAGCAGAGCCCCAGGGCTGTACATGTGAACTTCGGGAAAGGCTGGGGGGCTCAGGACTCAGGACCCCACTCTTAGCTTTTGAGTAGTCGGGCTCATGCTAAGAATTTGCTTGTTGAAAGAACCCTGCTCTTAAAGCAAAGTAAACAAAAACCTTAAAAACCACCATCCTACACTATTTAGAATTGTAGAAGGGACTGGACAGGGCTGGGGGTTCGCTGAGGGAGCAGTACCCTGTAGGGATGTCTTTGTTCCAACACCGTGGCTGCTTTACTCAGAGAGGAGTAGAGACAGTTAGGAATGGGGGTGCAATTAAGAGTCTTTGGGGAGTCAGGGGTCAGGGCAGGGAAGTGTCTGGAGGAGGAGGGGAACCACAGGGTCTGGTGGTGGACTGTGGAAATGGGATGAGCAGGGCTCACGGACTGAGAAATCAGTAGTCGGAGGACAAGTGCGTCCAGGAAATGGGCGCGCAGAGCGCCCTGGGAGCCCTCTCCATCCTGCCGCCACCTCCCACCAGAATGCAGGATTTGGGGTTGGGGTGAGTCATGGCCTCTTGCTGGCAAAGGTTTCTGGGGGAGTATCCCCAAGCCCCCCTCGCCTCCAGCCTAGAATGTGAAGTGACTCCCCAACCCCTTTGGCCATGACACTTTTGGGACTAGGCTGCCGCTGCTTGGGCAGGATAAAAGGTGCTGGGAAGATCATGTGTCTGCAAGTCCTGTCAGCCAAGAAATAAAAGTTGACCTCAGAGCTGAAAAAAAAAATTGCGACCGGGCAAGAGGCAATTCACAGGACTTGAAGCCCCAGAGCACAATGGGGTGAGGAGGGAACTGGGCCCTGTTTGTCTAAAAATATAAGAAATTGTCTCTGAGCGTAGAGAATGGACTTGAGGACACGGGGAGGGGGAAGGGTAAGCCGAGACGAACTGAGAGAGTGGCATGGACACATATACACTAGCAAACGTCAAATAGGTAGCTAGTGGGAAGCAGCCGCATAGCACAGGGAGATCAGCTCGGTGCTTTGTGACCACCTAGAGGGGTGGGATAGGGAGGGTGGGAGAGAGACACAAGGGGGAGGAGATATGGGGATATATGTATACATATAGCTGATTCACTTTGTTATAAAGCAGAAACTAACACCATTGTAAAGCAATTATACTCCAATAAAGATGATTAAAAAAAAAAAAGAGAAATTGTCTCTGAGGATAAATCTAAAACTGAAAATGCATGGAACTCTTAGGTCCAGGCATTCCTGAGTCATTTAGTGAAGTCAGGTGAACATTTTAACCGGAGCCTCGTGAGGCAACGTCTCCCCCTCCTCTTACTGGCCTGTGGTCTCCTCGCCGCCACCAGGCTTCCAGGGTCTCACAGGGGCCTTCTGGGGGAGAAGGTGGGGAATTTATCCTTCCAAGGGGTCTTGGGTGATAGGATAGGAAGTGGCTGGGGAGGCCTGGGGGGGCGTGACAAGTGCCTTCTCGCCCCCTCCACCTCCCCAGGCTCCTCTCCTCCCACCTCCCTCGGGATGTTGTGTTCTTGTCACAGAGGCACTGCTCAGTTCCTGTCCTGTGCCTCCACTTTTCCACTGGACCCTAAGGGCCATGCCAGGGTTTCACAAATGAGCTTTTCTATACTATGATGAAATTCTTTTTTTTTTTTTTTACTGTAAAGAGGGAACACCTGGGTGGAATCTACAGTCAAGGTGCTTGCCCCCCTCCTTTTTTTTTTTTGCAGGATAATTCATTTTTTAAAAACAGACTTTTTCTTTCAGAGCAGTTTTAAGTTCACAGCAAAAGTGAGCAAACATTACAGGCTCCCATATACCTTCTACCCGCCCCTGCACGGCCTCCCCACCACCACCATCTGGCACCAGAGTGGTACATGTGTTACAATGGCTGAACCTACGTTGACGCATCGTTATCACTCAAAGTCCATAGTTTACATCAGGGTTCATTCTTGGTGTTGCATGTTCTGTGGATTTGGATGAATGCATAGTAACATATACCCATTATTATAGTGTACGGAGTAGTTTCACTGCCCTAAAGCTCCACTGTGCTTGGGGACGATACATTTTTTTTCCATCAAACAGGAGCCATCCAAGGAATGTGGCAGCTGCCCTGATCGCAAGAGATCACGAATCTAGCACCTGGAGATACAGAAGTCTGGCCAGTGAAATCAGGAACTGGGGTGGGGGAGGTGCAGAGAGAGGCGGACACCGCCGTCACCCAGACGCTAATGATCTAGAAGGATATGAGCTCTTTGCAGGCTGTGCTGCTCAGAAGTGCTCTTCTCAGCAAAGGTGATCAGTAAATCTTGTGTTTGTTTCCACGTGAAGCATCTACGGATCAAGGCTCTCTTTGGCTTCCTGAACACTGATCTTCCTGGGGAGACTGAAGCAGCCCAACAGGAGTAGGGAAGGGCTGTGAGTAATGTTACCTCTCGCTTCCCCAGGTGACTCAGGGGGGCTCATTTAATTGAATGGATTGAAACGTCCTGGATTCACAAATCTAATGCTTTGGATTCTGTCCTTGGTGAGACAGCACTGAGAAATGGATGAAAAGCAGCGAAGAGACAAGAGGCCAGAGACCGGGGTGGATAAGCTTCAATGTGACCCTCTGGGCATTCACAGAGGAGGGGGCTGTGCCTGGGGGCTAAGGAGCAGAGCCCAGAGAATTTCTGTACATACAGGCATGAAGTTCATGAAAATTAGAATCAAAGGCATGGTTTAAAACATTTCCCAGCCCACATATGTACGTCTGGCATGTACAGATGGTGGCTAAGCAAAGAAGCTCTCTGCAGCAGCCCCTTTCCCTAAGTGCCCATCCTGCTTTCCTGCCGGCAGGCACAGAGCTGGGGACACACGGCCCCGTCCCCCCTCCTGTCCTGGCAGGGATCTCAGGCTCTGCAGCCAGGAGCCTGCAGAGATTCGGGGCCAGCGGGCTGCCCAGGCAAGAAAGAAAGAGAGGAAGCAGGACCACTCCCCTCCCCTCCTCCCTCCCCCATCCACAAGTCCACAAGTCCCCCTCTCTGGGCCTTGAGTGCTGAAGGAGAACAGAGAGTTCTTTCTGAGAAAGCCCAGGGCTGGGACAGAGTCGGGGCAGCTGGAAATCAGCCAACTTTCCCCCCCACGGCTGCCCTTCGGTGGCAGCTGGAGCAGGCCGGGCTCCCTCCCACCGGGGTTGTCCCTTCCCCCAACTCCCATGCTGCCCTTCACAGTCACAGGGTGGTGAGGTGACAGTGAGCCCTTGCTCTGCAGGGAAAAGGAGGATTTGGATGGGGGGGTGCCTTGCCTCTTCAGGGGTCTCCTGGCTGGGTGAACTCCAAGCTCCCCCCTTAAGTCCCCCCACTCTCCCCAGCCTCAGTCTGGATAGAACAAGACCTGCTCTCTGACTCGCTACTGGGAGTGGATGGGAAGGGAATTCAGGGATGCTGGGGGAGAAGCACAGACCCCTGAAGAAGTCAAGGTCAAATCACTTCTCAAGCAGGACCTCTTGAGCTGGGTCCACCCTGTGCTAAAGTGAAGGAGGGGAGAGGTTCGAGGTCCTGTGCCTCAGGTGGGGACTCCCGTTCCCTGGGGGAACAAAAGATGTCAAGGTGCAGCTGAAGGTCCCCAGACAGCATCTTCCCATGGTTGTGAGCTCTTCCTCTGTGAAGCCCACACGTCAGACACAGCTCTTCACAGACATCACGCGCCCTCACACTGTGACATCTATGCTCACTCATGCTTGAAGGTCTGCACGTTTGCAAATTTGTCTCCTGAGACACAAACACAGGTGCTCACCCATGAATGTCTGTATCAACTGCAGCCTATGGAGAACACATGAAAACACACACACACACACACACACACACACACACACTCACACACACACACACACACACACACTCACACACCAGTTCTATTTATAGCTCCCACCCTAGCTCAGGAACCCTGGTGTCCAAGCTCCGAGTTTTCTCAGCTGCTAAACTCAGTGTGATACCATGTCCTTGCCTGACCCCCCTAGGCCCAAAGAGCCCTACAGCTCCCCACAGGCACCATCTTTCCTCAGCACTCTCCCGTTGCTCCCCAGGCCCTTTCCCTCCCTGCTCTCTTCTGCCAGCATTCCACAAAAGGAAAGCCGCCAGGGCGCAGGATGTAAAGGGATTGGGTCACTTTTCTCCATATGGAAATTTCATTTCCAAGCATTCAGAGCCCTGGCCCTGTCCCCCACCCCCCTTCTCTGGTAGTTGTTAATCTTCCCCTTGGCATACCCAGTGCTGCAGAATGCCACAGGCTGGGGTGGACTGAGGGGGGTGCCTGCGGCTCTCACCAGCCTCTGGGAAAGTCCTCAAAGCACATGGCTTGCAGCCAGAGGACAATGCTGCCCGGGACATCCGGGGGCGCTGGACGGGGTGCTGGGGCACATCACTCTTCCTCCACACCCTCCGCCCAGCTGTCCCTGGAGCTCAGGGCCCCTGGAGCTGGTGTCCGGAACTGCTTGGTGACTCTGCAGTGGATGGCCCCTGCCCCTCTCTCCAACCTCAGATTGGACCCCCATCCTCTCAGGCTGGGACTCCCAGAGGAATGGATACTTTCAGAGGGTGGCGAAGGTGGGGAGGATTAACAGTACCAAACGTCCCTTCAGCTGGGAGGCTGGGAGATGCGGTGAGAGAGGAGGAACGGTGGAGATGTGGCTGGAGGAGCAGGGACGGAGACGAGGGAGGGGGTGGAGGAGGGAGGGTCGGAGGGGATGCGAGTGGTGGGCTGCGGGGCTCGTGCTGGGGGTGCTGGTGGAGAGGACAGCGCTTGGGCGGCTGAGCTCTATGGGTCTGTGCCCTGTGGGTCTGTGCCGTGGGGCTGTGCACACAGTCGTAGCCGGGACACTGTCAGTTCCAAGTTCAAACCAGTCCACTGCTCCTCCCTCCGTATCCCATCTCCACCTCATCCTTTCCCTCCAGCCTCCCTCACCGTCCAGAGAGCCCTACTGCTCCCCCCAGAGAGGCCCCTGCTCTTTGGGAATACTCACCCCACGGCCCATCTTGGGGCAGAGTGGCTGAGGGATCTAGATGGGGGAGGTCACTGGGAGGATCCCAAGCTCACACCACCAGCCTGGGGTGGCCAGAGACCCCAGCAGACAGACAGTGAGCACCAGGGTAGCTTTAAATAGGTCCCTCTCCCCCTCCCCCCCCTTCCCCTTCTCGGGAAAGAAACGTTTGTTGAAACAGGATCTCTGAGGACTCCTCCCCTCCCGCCCCTTAAGCAACAGGCCTGTGGAAGGTCCGTTTGTCCCTGCTGAGTGCCCCCCCTGGGCTCCCCTCACCCTCCAAGCCCTGGCCTGGGGCCACCACTGCTGAGAGCAGGGAGAGGCTGTGCCGGGCTGGGAACATGCCCCTTAGGGACAGGCCGAGGGGGAGCAGTCCCCTCAGCAGCCCAGAGGCCAGATGCCATGAGATCTGACCCTTCTTCTTGTTTTTCTGATGGGGAAACTGAGGCTCAGGGAGATTGAACTATTTGACCTGATAAAACAGAGTCAGAATCTGGGTCTCCTGAGTCTACATCCAATCTCCCAGAGAAAGAAGCAGGGACTGTTCCTTCCAACTGTAGAGGTGGTGGGGACACTGAAGCCAGGAAAAGGTAGTGTTGGAACCCCAGGCCAGCCCTTGTGTATGAAGGGGGCCCCGGTGAGAGTCAAAGGCAGCTCAGGGAGCAGCGCGTAGTCTGCTTGGAGATGGAGGGGAGAGGGTCTCCCAAGCCCTCCAGATGTAGCCTTTCCAAAGTTTGAGAATCAAGACTCCTGGGGCCTGGGAGGTGGCTGGTGGAGGGACAGGCTGGGCACAGAGCAGACAGCGCAGCAGGCTTCCCAGATAATATCTCAGGCAGGACACGCCACTCCCTTAGTTGAGGAGCTCTAGGCTGAAATTATGCCTGGGGTTTGTGGGTGCGTGGGGAGAAGCCCAAAAAGAGGCAAATTCAGAGCTTCTAAGAGATACATGGAGATCAATACCAAGTACCAGACCTGTGAACTAGAAAGGAGGGCTACAAGCTTCCTTCTTCTGGTGGGGAAGGGAAGGCAAGTCTGCAGCCGGCAGGATGGAGGGTAGGAGACAAGGGGCCGCTCTTCAGGGAAGCACGGGAGAAACTGAGGCAGTGCCTGGGGAGAGAGGTGGGCCCTCACCTCTGGCAGGAAGGGGGTCTGGAACCTGACACCAGCCGGAAACAGTGGTAGAGGAGATGGCCAGGAAAGGACCCTCTGGTCTAGAGGTGGTGTTGCTGCTTGTTTGTTAAAAGAGCCAAAGAATAGGGACAAAGGGAGGAAGCAGGGAAACAGAAGGGGCAGAGAGTGAAGAAAAACTCCGGTGCCTGCTTTCTCGTGGGAGCAGTCAGCAGACGGCGTTCTCCTGGTGGAGGGAAGCCAGCCGATAGGGGGCAGGTCTGAGCCCTGGCTGGGAAGCTTGAAAGGAAGTTAGGAGGAGAGGAGGGTGGGCTTGGGGCCCTTGGGCCAGAGGCCTGAGGTTTCTGCTGGCTGGGCTGGTCCCTCTCTGACCCCAGAGGGAACTCCCCACAGAGGGATATCAACCTCTCCTCAGCAAGTCCACTCTCAGGGCACAAGGCTCTGAACTCCCCAAATAACTGGCCCCCTGCGGGCCTGCAGTTGGGATTTTCCATTACAGGGATCCGGTAGGTCACACCCTGCATCTGTCCTCCTTCTCCTCCTGGGTTGCAGCAGGAAGGGTGGGTGGAATGGGGTAGACACCTTCTCCACATGGGCCCCTCGACTGACCTTGAATTTGGACCTGGGGAGAACAGGCAGTGGGAGGAAACAACGAGGAGAAAACAGATCCCAGTTCAAGCCCAGGTGTGTAGAGGGGAGAGCGAGAGAAGTAGCTGAAGGTGTAACGAGAAGGCTGGTGGTTAGACGTCAGGAGAGACTGCCTGAAGAAGAGTGACCCACGTGTGGGGGGCTCCACACAGAGGGCAGCCTTGCCCTGGGGTAGGGGTGGATGACTTGGGATTTAGGAAGCACCTGTTCCTCGGTTCCTAAGTTGAAGTATCTGGTTTATCTTCTGCCTTACCCTCTGCAGGACACAAGGTGAGGTAGAACATGGCCCCCGGAACTTGAGGGTCTGTAGACTTCTGGCACCGGGCTCTCCTAGTTTTCACTCCCCACCCCCCTGGCACCTCCCACTACTGCCCAGTCTTTCCAAGGCCCTGGCTCTGGTCCCCCTAGCCAGGCCCAGCACTGGAAGGGGCTGTGCCCTTCCTCTGCCCACACAGCCTAGTGGGCGGTCCCCGCCTCGCCCTGCATTTGGGCTACTGTGCAGCTCCAAGGGCACTGGTGCAGGCACATCTGGGGCTCGGACAAAGGAGAGGGTGGACAGGACACCTGGGGCCCATTCCTCACCAGTGTCGTGCATCCTTGACCACCCTCCCTGCCCGGGACATTGTGGAGGCTCTGGGAGTCTACCTCCTCCTCCACGGTGGACCTCAGACTCCAGGACATCAGCCAGTGTAGGCATCACCTGGCCCTTTGATCTGGGGGGCCTGGTCGGGCTCCTGCTTCCTTTGAACACAGCCGGTAGTGCCAGCTTGGATCAAAGCCCTTGGGGTAAGAAGAGCAAAGCAGAGAGTGAGAAAGACTTAAAAGTAGGGGGTGGAAAGGTCAGGGGGACTGGGCTGGGGGGTGGGTTTGAGAGAAAGTCATAGATCAGATAGGGGGTCCACAAAGGGCAGGGTGGCCGGTTGTGAATCAGGTGTTTGGTTGGTATGGAGGATCTGGGAGGGAGGGGTGTGTGTGTGTGTGTGTGTGTGTGTGAGAGACAGAGAGAGACAGAGAGAGACCGAGAGACGGTCAGAGAGAGGCAGAGGAGGGCATATTCTGGCGTGCGTGTGTGCACGCGCATGCACCTGTGTGCTCGTCATTGACTGAGGGGGGCGTGACTGTGTGGGGTCCTGTGTGTGGGGAAGAGACCGTGGGAAGGAACCAAGGTAACTCCAGAGGGGGATGTGTGGTCAGTGTAGTAAAAATCAGTTCTTTGTGTACCAGTGCCTGTCAGTACCCCGGTGTGTGTGTGCGTGCGTGCGTGAGTGCGTGCGTGTGCACGTGCGGCCGGTGGGGAGGACGTGTGGAGCCGGGTGGGTGTACGTGAGAGGCCATGGGAGAATGTGTCTGTGCGCAGGGAGGGGGTGGGGACGCCGCTCAGCTGCAGATGGGCTTTCAAGGTCTCCAAGAAACAGTTTTGTTTCCTAAGTGACTGGTCTCCTGGGGCCTCCAGCCCAGACTTGAAGGTTGTTTCAAGATCATGAAAGAGAGCGAGGGAGGGAGAATGGGAGGGCAGGAAGCACTGCCGCCCCTCTGGCCCTCTGCCTGCCCGTCACCCCACTTCTCTGCCCCAGTCCCCGATCGGGGCCCAGCTCCCCGGTCCTGCTCCGGTTCTTCCTCCTTTCCTGCTGCCAGGCCGCTCTGGGCAGCCTCGCTCCTCCCCCCTGTCATTCCCTCTGAATCCCTTTTCCCCTTCTTCTTCAGGGCCTGTGGTCTTGTCACCACTGCCAGGCCCCCAGGGCCTTCTGGGGGAGTGAGTGGAAAAGTGTCTCCTTCCATGAGGAGGCTGTCTTGAGGTGATATGGGGAGGCTGGGAAGGCCTGGAGTGGCCATGACACGTGTCCCAGAAAAGGTACCTCTTCCTGCCTCTTCCTCTCCAGCCCTCTCTCCTTGTACTTCCCGCAGGTTGCAGTGACCCTGTGGTGGGCAGAGTGGCTGTCCAGGTCCTACTGCTGCCTCAGTTTCACCACTGGACCGCAAGGACCATGTTGGATTTTCTCTCTCACTTGCTCTCCCCCCTTTACATCTGCGCCTGTTTTCTTTCTGGTCTTCCTTTTCAATCTACACAAAATGTGTTCTAAAAACCTGTCATCTTTAATTTTTCCTCCAGATTATTCTTATTATCTTTTTTATTGTTAAAACCACATTATAAAGAGTTCAGGGGTGTGGGCCTAGAGAAATGGGAGGCTGGTGTTCTGTTGTACTTTGGTTTCCTGTGGCTGGTGTGAAGGCTTATGTTTGTATGTCAATGGTAATTATCTGGTAGAGAAGAAGAAACTGATAATTCAGAAGAGACAGAGATAAATTCAGGAATTAAGTCCTTCCGAGTGAGGATAGAATCCAAAGCACAAAAGGAAGTCCCGGGTTACATGTCTGATTGTAACAAGGAAACAAAAATAACTAAGTGTCAAGGAAACAAAAATAACTAAGTGTCTCTCTTCCTTTTGATTCAATATAAAATTATGCTTCCTGATTGAATTTACTTTTTTCATTAAGTTTGTCATATTAAAGTAACTAAACAAGGAGACCATTAGATTGAGGTGACAGCCTATGTAAGCAAACCAAAATCCAAACCCAAACATGTAAATGCTTCAAGATCATGAAATCAAAATGCTAAGGACAACCAATTCTAGGCTTTAAACGACGGTCATTAAATAATTTCCTTCCTCTTCTTCCACAGCTTCTTTATGTAAGTCTTTCTCCTAGCTTCTTTTAGCAAAACACTCCTAACCACTTCCAATTTGGTGGATTGGAATGGATTTTTGCTCAAATAAACTCTTGAAATTAAAAAAAAAAAAAAGAAAAGAATTCAGAAAATAGAGAAAAGAGCACCCTGAAGAATTTTCCTGCATCTCTCTGTCTCTGCTCCATGCCCACCTCTTTTGTCCCTCTTTACCGCTCTCTGGCTTTGGTTAGCTCCATGCTTGTGTCCTAGACGCACAGTGGAAGTCCAGGGGAGGAAAAGGAAAGGACCTGGGTGTGGCCCAGGGGGAGCGTGTCAATCCTCCTCCTTGACCACGATGGCCCAGAGCTGCTCCGTGCCTGTCTTCCCACTGTCCTACCTGCGGCCCACACCATGGTCCAATGCAAAAGGCACATGTCTGCAAGACAGGCCGGCGAGGTTGGTCTCAGTGGGAGAACTCATGTGGCCTTGGGCAAGAGGCATCCCCACTCTGCCTTTGCTTCTTCATCTGAATAACGAGGAGTAGAGCTAGAAAATCTCTGAGGTCCTTTTGCAGCTCTGATGATCCCCAGATTCCAGGCTACTTCCTCCTCAGCTCATGGCTCAGCTCAGGTAAACGGGAAAATTTACCTGTGGTTCTATCACCAACCACCCGTTGGAGACCAGGGTTCAGAAGGAGATATAAGGGAGCAGGCACTCCTATTTTGTTTATTAGTGTGACCCCCAGAAATGGGTCTGATCCCTTCAACTCTTGGCATAGAAGCAAGGAAGGGCTCAGGGTTTGGGCAAAGTCTACCCTGGTTTCTTACAGAGAGCCTGTGTGAGAGGGGGAAGGGTCTGGCTGTCTTTTGGGAGAAGGGCAGGGCTAGGAGTGAGGTTGGAGAAACTTGACATTTCTTGGCTGGCATTTGATCCACAAACAACAGATGAGTCTGTTTCCAGAGATTCTTCAGGCTGGGAAAAGTCTGTTAGGGGTAATGGGGAGGATGGGGTTAATGGGCCCCGCTGAGTGTGGGGGGCAGGGGTCACAGCTGGGCCCTCTAGGGTTCCTGTTTGCCTTTGATTCCATCTGGGCCGGGAGGGAGCGGCCCCCAGCCCCCTGAGGCAGGTTTGCTTTGGCCCGAGATCTGACCCAGCCACCGGCCCAGAGCTCCCCGCCTCCCTGCTCCCCCTATCAAGAGGCAGCCCGGTTCCCCCTTAGCCTCCTCCTTTCTACCTCCTTCTTCCCTAACCAGGCCCCCTCCATTTGGCCCAGAGTACAGCTCTGCTTGTCTGCCTGTCCCCTTTGGTGTTCCAGACACCCGGCTGGGACAGGATGCCCTGCAAACACCTGGCATACAGGGCCGAAATCTCGCGCCACACAGCGAGCTCTCCTTGGGACCTTGTGGAGCTCGGCCTCCACTGTGCCTCGGTTTCTCTGCAAGTCCAGGATCCTTTCACTCTTGTGCTCCTGTCTGGATGTTCTCAGCCTTGTCCCTTGGGGAACCCGAGTGCCCCCACGGATAATTCAGTCAATGATGTGGGCTCACGGTCAGTCCACTACATCCTTCAGACTTTCTCCCAGTATTTCTGGAGCACTTACTGTGTGCCAGGTTCTGTGCAAGGTACTGGAGAGACTGTTACAATCAAGGCAATAAGGTTCCCACCCTCATGGTCCTGTTGTCAGAATCTCATGGCCTTTTAGTCACCAAATCCCTTTACCCCACCCCTTGATCTGGTCTTCCCAAGGGCAGCTCTGAGCCCTCGGGGATGCCTCAGTTCCTCTAGCTCCCCTCACTTCTTTACTTTCATTTATGCTAAGTGAGATTGGGTGGGCCTGGGCTCTGCTTCGCACCTGGGCGATTCTCCCATCCCAAAGATGCAGGAGCAAAGGCTGGGCCATGGAGTACTAGACATCACCCTGTGCTGGACCAGAGGGAGAGCAGAAGCTTGCCAGACAGGACTCACTCCACCATGAACTAGACGTGTGAACCTGAATAAGTCCTTTACCTCCCATCAATAGAGTGAGGGGGTGTACTGGGTAGTACACAGCTCACCTCTAGCTGTATACTAATAACCCATGCCTGGGCCTCACCCCAGGGATCACGTTTTTGCTGGTCTGAGGTGGGACTCGGCCATCAGTAACGTTTAAAAGCTCCCAGATGATTCGATGTGCAAGCAGAGTTGGAACCAATCATGTCTAAGAGCTCTAGCTCATCAGAGCTAACAGTTAATGAGGCACCATGCTAGCACTTTAGCACTTCCCATGAGTTACTTCATTTAATTCTCATAACAGCTCTTTGATAGATGGGGAAACTGAGACATGAAGATCCCAAGATGCTTACCCAAGTAAGGCAGCTGGGATTCAAACCCAAGCAGTTTGGTTCTAGAATCTGCACATATAACTTCTGGGTTATAAGGATGCAGAGAAGGAGCTGCTCTATCCCCAGGAGCACACGTGCAGAATCCTCCAGGCTGCAATGGCGAGAGAGAGGAATGCCCCAGAAGATACATGGAAGGAACGGTACAGCTGGCTGCTGGCTGCACCCTGTTGTGTTTAGAGGGTGATGGGAGCTCAGAGAAGGAAGAGATGGTTCTCAGCTGGAAGAATTAGGAGGCCTGCAGGGAGGAGGTGGCATCCTAGTTGGGTCTTGATGGATAGGTAGGATCCACCTCTGGCTCAGAGAACCAGAGAGAGCGTGTTCTGGGTAGAGGAAACACAATAGGCACAGGCACAGAAGCCTGAAGCACCCAGTGTGCAAAGAAACAAGGGAGCTGATACTGGGAATGGGTGTGGGAGCCGTTTCATGGGGGGGCCTTGAACACCAGACTAAGTGCCATTCTAAACGCCAGTATTTCCTAAAAGGCTCTGATGATACTAACCACTTCAGGGGCTTATTGCAAATACAGGAGAGCAAGCCCATCTCTTAGAAATTCCGATCCATAAGGGCAGGGGTGGAGAGTGGGAATCTGTATTTTTACCGCCAAGCAACTTTGAAAAATATTGTTATAAGCAACATGGGGCCACTTCAGATTTTTGAGCAGGGGAGAGATGCTCTCGGAAGGTTCACTGATTGCAAGGGGTGTGTGTACATGGACCAAGGTGTTGGGCTGGAAGGGAGAGACAGGTAGGAGGTTATGGCAAAAATTTAGCCAAGAGGTGACAAGGGTCTGGAGCAAGAGAGTGGCCATGGCAGTGAGGAGAAAGGGACTTTGGGAGGTAGAATTTCAGGATTTGTCAATTGATTGTACGTCAGGATGAGAGAGGAAGGCGCTGGAGATGGGGGAGGATACTGGTGCAGAGGGAACTAAGAGAAGGGTATGGAAGAAAGGAGGTTGTGTGAGAGAGAAGACGCACATTTGCCCCGGGGCATATTCAGTTTGAGGTGTTACTGGCAGGGTCTCCAGGTGGCGCTGGAACTTGGGAGAGAGGGCAGGCTGTGGAAGTCACCTGCACAGAGGTGGTCACTGAACCAGGAACATCAACTATCTTGGACAGAACCTTGGGTAACACCCGGTGTAGAGAAGGAGGATCCAGAAGATGGAGAAGTAGACAAGCCAGAGAGATGGGGGAACTAGACCAAGTAGGAGGCCTGGAAACCGAAAGAGGAAAAAGTTTTAAGGGGCAAGGAACTAACAGCTTCAGATGCTACAGGAGGCCAAGGGGAAATGAAAGCTGCTCACTTTGGGGGGAACTCAGAAGTTACTGGTGTGAATTTTGAGAAAACCATTTCCATAGAGGGTGGAGTTTGGAGATAAAATTGTGAAGGGATAAGGAGTGTATGGAAACTGAAGCAGGCGTGGAGATTACCCTCTTCCAAGAGGAATACAGGAAGTGGAGGGAAAAAGAGTGGGAAACAGAGAGCAGAGGGGGTGGGAACCAGGGGACAGACACGGCTCACTTAGAAGAATCTCCCCGCTTCTATCTGCTGCAGGTCCTCCTCCGCCACGCGCCCTAGCTTTGATCATAACCAGGCACCGTGATACCTATATTCTCATTTTATCTTCACAATAGTCCTCAAAAAACATAAGGTCAACACTGTACTAACTCTCACATTCCACACGGTGAAACAAAGGCTAGAGGAAGTCAGTAACAGGATGGAGGCAACACAGCCAGTAAAACTAGGTTCAGCCAGACCTATGTTGTCTGATTCTCGAATCTCAGCCACAAAGATTTATTTTTTAAAATAAATTTATTTATTTATTTATTTTTGGCTGCATTAGGTCTTTGTTGCTACACATGGGCTTTCTCTAGTTACAGTGAGCAGGGGCTACTCTTCGTTGCTGTGCGCGGTCTTCTCATTGAGGTGGCTTCTCTTGTCGTGGAGCATGGGCTCTAGGCGTGTGGGCTTCAGTAGTTGTGGCACAAGGGCTCAGTAGTTGCGGCTTGCGGGTTCTAGAGCGCAGGCTCAGTAGTTGTGGCGCACGGGCTTAGTTGCTCCGCCGCATGTGGGATCTTCCCTGACCAGGGCTTGAACCTGTGTCCCCTGCATTGGCAGGCGGATTCTTAACCACTGCACCACCAGAGAAGTCCAGCCCTAAAGGTTTTTTTTTTGTGGTACGCGGGCCTCTCACTGTTGTGGCCTCTCCCGTTGCGGAGCACAGGCTCCGGACGCGCAGGCTCAGCGGCCATGGCTCACGGGCCCAGCCGCTCCGCGGTATGTGGGATCTTCCCGGACCGGGGCACGAACCCGCATCCCCTGCATCGGCAGGCGGACTCTCAACCACTGCGCCACCAGGGAAGCCCCCAGAGTTTTTGACTAAGATGAGAACACAGAAGTTTTACTTCATATGCCTGAACTCCTAAAGTTAACCGGCTTCATCCCCCAACGTGGGGGTCTGCTCTGTCTAGTCACCTGCCCCCAGGGACATCTAGTTCAGAAGCTGGCATCGTCAGCACCAGCGCTCAGTGACTCAGTGCCCTCTGGAGCAGGCAGTCCTGCCCACCTGGATTCCCATCACTCTGTCCTGCCAGCTGGCTGGGCCCGCACCCTTGTCGTTCCCCCAGACACTGGCCCTTCGGGATTGCCGTCTGTCCCATGCAGAAGCTGCATGGCAACGTAGTCAGCAACTACTGTGGAGTCAGAATGCCTGGATAAGAAACCCTAATCTACCACTCACTGGACAAAAGTTGAGCTTCTCTGAGCTTCAGTTTCCTTATCAGCTCTAATTCACAGGGTTATTTTGAGAACTCAGATTCTCGATGCATGTTCGCTACTATACTTTCTGCCCTTGTTTTTCCATGTCCTGGTCTTGGGACCGCAGTTTCTTCCTTAGCTGAGTCCAGTCTCCAGCACACTTCCTCCCCAGAGGACAGAGCTCGGCCCTTCCCAGGCTGCCCAGGAAGCCAGGCTGGGTTGTCTGCTGAGGGATGGAAGGTTAGGGCTCTGAAATAAGAGGAGAAGCTTTCTGTCAGCTGTGGATGGTCTGTTTGTCTGTGGAGTGTCAGACAAACTCCAGAGGGGGCAGCAGTGCCCACCGTGGAGGCGATCTGGCCACGAGAGAAAGGACCCAGCTTCCCTGTCTCTCCGTCACCCATTTGCTCCCGCGCTTCCTCAATTGCTTGGCACTTATCTGTGGTGCTTCTCCTCCTTGCCAAGCACTGTGCTAGGCATGGGGGCAGAGCAAAGAAGAGCCAACGGTGGCCTTGAGCGGCTCGCAGCCAGGATGGAGAGGCAAATATAAAGCAGGCTTGGGACAACAATGCAGAGTGGAAAACACCATGAAAGGGCTGAGGACAGGTGCTGTGGGAGCAGGGGAGGGCACGTCAGCATCAGGACCCCAGGCCCGCTCCACGTCCCCGGGGTGAGCTCCTTCACCCTCACCATCCACTCTGTTTCTTTGTTTTTGTAGTCTTTATTTCTGGCTTTGTTTTCCCTTCTCTTTTCCAACAGAGAGCCTTTGGAAAAATTCCACCCTTGTTTCAGTTGGACTAGGGAAAAGGGCATTTGTCTACTCTTTGGCCAGGAGAACCAAGGGGTGCCAGGTTCCTGGAGAGTCCAGGTGTGGACATTGGGGTGCCAGGGCTGTGGGGAGGGGGGCTTGGAGAGCACGCAGCACCGGGGCAGGGAATGGTGACAAGCAGGGACTGCATGCTCCCATACCCTCTTCCCAGAGTTTGCCTCATATCCCCCGTCCTCTGTTCTGATTGGAGGGGAGAGTTAAGGCCCCCGTCCATCTCAGGGAGCCCTGTGAACCCCGCTTTCAGTCCTTTTTCCCCACCCAGGGTGCTTGGAAGGGCTGGGACCCCAGAGGGAGAAGTGAGCCTTTGACATCGGCAGCTCTAGAGGGCTGTGTATGTGTGCGTGTGTGCACGTGTGTGAAATTCCTCTCGCCCATTTCTCCCCCCACCCCACCCTCCATACCACACACACACACACACACACACACACACACACACACACACACTCCTCTTATTGATTCCTCTTTTCCTGAGCCTCAGCACTGCATTCATTCATCGAACAAATATTTATTAAACACCCATTATGTGCCAGGAGCTGGAGACACACTCGCGGGAAAAGACTGTTATTTCAAGAGGTTGTATAGACACCAGGAGTGCGTGCGTGTGTGTGTGTGTGTGTGCGTGCGTGCACATGTGCGTATATGAGCAAGTGTGTGAGGGTGACGGTAGCAGGAGGGAGAAGAATGTGAGCAGCTTAAGTTCAGGAGACAAACGGCTTGCACCTGCATCTGGATGCTAACATGTGCTAGCCTGGCGGCCTTGGGTAGGGGATATACCCTCTCCAGGCCTCCTGCTCCCATCTGCAAAACAGGTGGCAACAGGACCCAGCCCTCGTAGTTGTTGTGAGGACCGGGCCGAGGGAGGGAGTGCGTGTGTGCAGGGTGCGCAGAGCAGTGCCTGGCGCACAGCAGGTGTTCAGGAAGCATTAGCAATCGCCGGTGCCGCCCCCTCACCTTGCTCAGAGCTGGGTGTGGGCAAACTTGGAACGACCTGTTCTCTAAACCTGTCTCCCGCTCACTGACTCAGAGGCAGTCACCAGGCGCTTACCACCTCCTGCCCCCGGAGTCTCATCTACAACACGCAGCCCACAGACCTCTGTCTAGCCATACCGCTGCCATCTTCTGCCCACTGCCCCACCCCAGCTGCTTGTGATGGGGAAGAAGTGACGTCACACAATGGGAGCTGCCTCAGCCCCATTGCCACTCTCCAGACATATAGGTCTGCACCGGCAGCTCCCTCTCAGCTGGCTGGGAATGGAGGAGAGAGATGCGGGAGCACCTGCGGTGGAGCCCAGGCACACAGCCTTATGGGACCGGGGACCAAAGGACTTGTGGGGGGGGAGGGGCTTCCAGCGGAGAGGGATCCATCCACAGCCTTCCAAAGTGGGCGGCCGCTGGCACTAATCCTGGCTTTAGAAATGGCAGGGCTTCCTCCGGAGTCAGGGCTAGGCCAGCAATGGCGTTGTAGGTTCTCTGTTTTTTTCTTCTTCTTCTTCGTCTTCTCCTCTTTTTGGCCACACCATGTGGCATGCAGGATCTTAGTTTCCTGACCAGGGACCAAACCTGCACCCCCTGCAGTGGAAGCTCAGAGTCTTCAACACTGTACCGCCAGGGAAGTCCGTGGTTTCCCTGCTCCTGAAGAGATGTGCCGCCCCCTTGGCATAGGCTTTGAGAACTGGGGGAGGAGTGTGGGCTCAGCCAGGCCTAGAGGAGGGTTCAGGGAGTAGATACACACACACACACACACACACACACACACCACACACACACACACACACACACACGATCCCCCATGAGGGTGCAGATGCCTGGCTAGGAAGGAAGGAGGGAGAGGGTCTGGTGTGAACGTGTGTGGGTGTGGGAGGTAGCTTTGTGGTTGTGTGAGTGGTTCTGGGTGTGCACGCTGCCTGTGTGTTTCTCTTTTGGTGCACCCAGGTCCCTGTGTCTGCATCTCTGCTTCAGTGTGTCTCTGCATGAGTTGGATGTCAGGGTAAAGGTAGGTTTTTTGCTCCATCTCTGTCTTGTCTCTTTACTTGAGCCTCTCAGCAAGTCAGCAGAGGGAATTTCCCCCTTTGGGAGGGTGGGAAAATATGGCTCATCGGGGCGGTATGGGTCAAAGCTTTCCTAAACACACACAAATCACAGGACATTCTTGTGTGTGATCCTTAGCTCCCACCAAACTGGGATTTATACACATTTAAGAGAAAGAAAGCCGAGGACTGCGCGTGTGTTTGTGGCTCTGCTGTACGTCTACTGTCTGGTGGGTATGTGTGCTCGCTTCTTGGATGTGTTTGTCACTCTGTCCCCAAGGCACTGTCCGTATCCATAGAGGGGTGTGTGTCTGCACACACATGCTGGTCCACGTTTGCCTCTAAGAAGCCGTTTAACAGAAGGAGCACCGGCTCCTCAGACAACCCGAGGTTCAAATCTGAGTTTGGACAGTAACTAATCCATTAACCTTGGACATGTTCCTAAACTCCCGTAAGCCTCAGTCTCCCCACAGGGGTGATAATAGCACTCGTCTCACGAGGTGCTGGGAGGATTAAATGAGATCATGTTACACACCTGGCACACGTGAGAATCTGTCAACAGCCCCATCTGTGAATGTGTCTCTCTGAGAAAAATGTCTCCACGGTTGTGACTCGTAAAGTATGACATCTCAGCCAGGTTATCCGTTCCTTTAGGGCACAACATGGGTCTTATGTTTAAGGACTCAGGACACCTCAGTGCCTTGTATATATTTCATCTTAGGGGAAGTGAGTTAAATAAGCCTGGGAAACATAGGCCCGGTGTCTGATGTATGCCCACCCCTGGTGGTACAAGGAGGGCGAGTTGGCTGGTGATGGCATAGTGACAACAGCCCCCCATGATCACTACCGCCCGCTTCACTCCTATCTCTGCAACCCCAGGCTCCCTCCCTTATGGCTGATGAGGCTGGCCCAAGACTCATGGAAAGGCCGCCTTCCTCCTTTCTCTGCTCACCCCACCGCAGGCATCAGCCTCGGTGCTGGGTAAGCCTGGGTGGAGGTTTTAGGGACCAGATCGGGAGGGTACGGGAGACCTCTGCACTCCCGATGATATATCCCTCCTCTGCAGCATGTGGGTGTGCTGTGTGTCTGTGCATCGCTCTGTTGGGGGTGTGACGTCTTTCTGTATGAAGCTTCTCTGTGTTATTGTAGGTACGTGCGTGTGCTACTGTGTGACTCGCCTCTGCCTGGGGTTTGCTCTCCTCCCCCAGTTTTCCCAGTTACATAAGCATCTGAGGGGCTACTCAGGCCTGGGCAATGGGCTCCCCCTGCTGGCAGCCTCTGGAACTCACAACCTGGGGAGGGGCACGTGCAAGAGCGGGTCTCCCAGGGCCTCATTCCCACCGGAGAGGCCAGCCCAGCCCTCAACAGCTGCCTGCCCTCGGCTCCCTCCCAGCCCCAAGCCCTAGGGTGTTCTCTGCTCCTTGAGAGTCCCTCTCATGACCCTCATTCTGGGGGTTGGTTATTACTTGCTTATGGTACAACCCTCTGGCACGACTGTATGTTCCCTGAAGGAAACATTTCTGCTTGTTTACCACTGCATCTCTAGTGCCCTGCATGAGGTGTGGCCCAATCGGTATTTTTGTGTGTGCGTGTATGCTTCCACAGCACGTCCATTTTTTGGAAAAATTTTTATTGGAGTATAATTGATTTTAAACGTTGTGTTAGTTTCTGCTGCACAGCAAAGTGAATCAGTTATACACATACATATATCTACTCTTTTTAAGATTCTTTTCCCATATAGGTCATTACAGAGTATTGAGTAGCGTTTCCTGTGCTATACAGTAGGTCCTCATTAGTCATCTATTTCCAGTCGGTATTTATTCAATGAAAAGGTTATAGGGTGAAGAGACTTGGGAAGAGAGACAGTGAGGTGAGGGGAGATTTAGAGTTTGGGGGACAGATAGGCCTGAGCTCATCATACCTTGGCCACTTAAAAGCTGTGTGGCCTTGGGCAAAATGCTTAACCCCTCTGAACCTCAAGTTTCTCATCTGTTAAATGACACCATCTGGCACAATATGCTGTAAAGACTGGAAGTAATGTCCAAAAAGGCCTTATTGTACAGGCATCTGTGAAATTGAACAAAGGAAACCTAAATCAAAATGGAGTCAGGAAGCCATGAAGGGAGGTCTCTCATGCACTCATTGCTCACCACAGCTTACAGATCCCAGCAGGAAGAAGGAAGTCTTCCTTTTGACCCAGCAACAAGCTGCCTGCCACTTGCAGCCAATGAAAATTCCCTGCCACGGCCTGCCCTCTTCTCCTCCCATTTCTTCTTAAAACCTAGTAAAACTTGACCTTCCCTTTGTTTCCTTGGACTTGCCTGTGGTTCACCATAGTTTGCTTGTCCCGAATTGCAATTCCTGTGCTATTCACGGATAAACTTACTTTGGTTAGTTTAAGACCTTGTTTCATTTTTATTTTGGTTTATTTTTTAACATCTTTATTGGAGTATAATTGCTTTGCAATGGTGTGTTAGTTTCTGCTTTATAACACAGTGAATCAGCTATATGTATACATATATCCCCATATCTCCTCCCTCTTGTTTCTCTCTCTCACCCTCCCTATCCCACCCCTCTAGGTGGTCACAGAGCACTGAGCTGATCTCCCTGTGCTATGCAGCTGCTTCCCACTAGCTATCTATTTTACATTTGGTAGTGTCTATACGTCCATGCCACTCTCTCACTTTGTCCCAGCTTACCCTTCTCCCTTCCCACGTCCTCAAGTCCATTTTCTACGTCTGCATCTTTATTCCTGTCCTGCCCCTAGGTTCTTCATAACCTTTTTTTTTTTTAGATTCCATATATATGTGTTAGCATACGGTATTTGTTTTTCTCTTTCTGACTTACTTCACTCTGTATGACAGACTCTATGCCCACCTCACTACAAATAACTCAATTTCGTTTCTTTTTATGGCTGAGTAATATTCCATTGTATGTATGTGCCACATCTTCTTTATCCATTCATCTGTCGATGGATACTTAGGTTGCTTCCATGTCCTGGTTATTGTAAATACTGTTTCATCTTTAATGGTGACATTTCATGACAACCATTAAGGGAGCTGAAGGAGATGAAGCCCCCTGGTACTGCATGCCCTCTGCTCCTGTGAGATGTCTTCTTAGCGGTTCACAAGCCTCCTCTCAGATTCGAGCTCCCTCTTTTTGGCTGAGCTCTCTGACTTTATTCAGGAACTGTTTTCCTGAAGGCATTGTCCTTTTGGTGAGTACTTGTTTGTTTTTCTGAACTTCTAAGTTAACATTATGGGATCCCACAAACACTCTCAGGATGGCCCTTCCTTTGGGACCCTGGCCCATTCTGTGTTTGAAAACTATGGTCCCGGGCTTCCCTGGTGGCACAGTGGTTGAGAGTCCGCCTGCCGATGCAGGGGACGCGGGTTCGTGCCCCGGTCTGGGAAGATCCCACGTGCTGCGCGCGGAGCGGCTGGGCCCGTGAGCCATGGCCGCTGAGCCTGCGCGTCCGGAGCCTGTGCTCCGCAATGGGAGAGGCCACAACAGTGAGAGGCCCGCGTACTGCAAAAAAAAAAATAAATAAACAAACAAACAAACAAACAAAAAAAACTATGGTCCCTCCTTACTTGCATTTTTAATGAAATGGACTGACCTAACCAAAGATAATTTAGAACTTCAGTGGCCATTATGGCGAAGCTTCAATCTCCCCAAATTTGTTTCTCTCAGAACCAAACTTGAGGACCAAAACTCTAAAATACAACAAATTGAATGGGATACGTATTTCAGTTGACATCTTGAGGCTTTACAAAAAAACCTTTCTAAATTGACAGGGGTGAATAAACCATTACAAGAAGATTAAAACGCATTGGAAGACTCTTCATCCTCTTCCCCTATTGCACTTACTCCACCTCCTTTGTACCCACCACATCCTCATTCCAACCCTTCCAGTGAATTTCCATTTTTCTCCAAACCTCTCCCTATTTTCTCTTCATCCGAACCTCTTAGAACCTGCTCCTTTAAAATCAGTCCCTCTGAGGATCCTATTGCTAAGCCCCCAATTTCCTATGTCCTGTAGACTAAGGCCAAACTAAAAGACATAGTCAAGGATTTTCCTAGAGCTACTGAAGATCCTTATAGATTTTGCAGAGACATTTAATACATTTACCCAGGTTTACCAGTCAGGTTCCTCAGATATATACCAGCTAGTTCACACGCTTGTTGGCAAAGGCCAAGCCCAGCATTGAATGAAAACAGCTACTTGGGATAATCCTGGAAAATCTCTAGAACTGCAAATGAGAGACCTACCCCCTGCCTTGTTATAGGATCAGGCTGGGCAGTTGCTAAATGACCACCTGGAAATCCCAAAAACCTGTGAACTGGAATAAGATTCAGGCTTACACTCAGAAACCCAGTGAACCTGTGCACAACTATGACAGTCAACTCCAAATGTTTTTGAGATTTCTGGTCTCCCTCTGGATGTCCAATCCAATTGGGTAGGCTTCAAATCTGTGTTCATGAATGGGCTAAACCAGGACTTTTCTCTCTTGGTTAAGAGAGCCAGAATAGAATGGGAAACCATGTCCACTGCAGACTTAGTTTGGCAAACTAATTAGCCTGCACCCTAGATGATTATACTAAGAAAAAGACCATTAAAATCCTTAATCTTTAGCTTCAGCAGATGGAGGCCTTTAAGCAAAATCTCCCCGGCCTGTTGTTACTGTAAGAAGTCAGGACACTGTAAAAAAGGCTGCTATAAACTAAATGGTCCAGGAGTCTTCAGTCACCCAACCAATCTTTCCAATGTCCTTCCACATCCCAATGGTGGGACTCCGAGGAATCACAGGGGCTTTCCCCAACACTTCTCCAGGCTGGGAATGACTTTCCACTGGGGCTACTATTAAAGAGGCCCTGCTTCAGAATACTAAAATGATTCATATAGTGGGGATCTCTGATAAACTTCAACAAGTCAAGAGAAAAAAACCATTGCATCAAAAATGCTTAGTGCCCTTTGAACAAGACTGAACAGACTGGTGATGACAAAGTGAGAGAGCAGGTTGACACACTGTTGAAAGTGTTGCATGTCGTGAATTTTAACACCAGTGTGCAGACTTTAAAGTTGCTTTCCCAAGTCATGAATTCTCAGCAGATGATAGCAGACCAATATTAGGCAGCACTGCCTAGGAAGATGTTGGATCCAGGGATGATGTTTATTCCTAAAATACAACCCAGAAAAATCTGTCCTCACTGCTTCTTGGCACTTTACGTTGCCTGATGGGCCACGTGAGCCTTGGCAAATGGATTTCATACAGCTTCCCCCACCTCACGGGCGTAAATATGTCTCGGCAACGATTTGCATGTTTTCTTTCTGGACTGAAGCTTCTCCATGTAGACAGGCTACTGACTCCTCCGTGGCTAAGAACCTATTGGAAAAGATCATTCCTACCTGAGGGAACCGCCCCTAAACTTCATAGCGTTAGGGGAACCCACTTTACTCGTCAAGTGTGACAGGAAGTCTGTGCCATATGGCCAGTTCTACAACGTTTTCACCGCAGTTATCACCCCCAGTCTCCAGGACTAGTCGAATGTACCAATGGCATCATCAAAACCCAACAGGAAAAATCTGTAGAGACCCTTCAAATACCCTGGCCAAAAGCATTGCCATTGGTCCTTCTGAGCCTTAGGGCCACTCCTTTAGGAACCCACAAACTATGCTTAACCATATATTAGAACAATCTTTCCATGGCATGCTCCCAGGACATGAAGATCTTAAGCACCATACCCTACAACCTGGAGAGTTGTCTATTGGAAAAGACATCACTCTCTTCAACCCCATTGGAAAGGTCACTATCAGGTACTGTTAACCAACCCTTGTGCCACGAAACTCCAAGGAATAGGCTCTTGGATCCATATATCACACGGGACCTACGTCCCAACTGGTGACCTAAAAGTAAAGATTTGCAAGAATTGAAGCATACAGTAGCTTAAGGAAACAGCTTTCCCATGATGACTGGCCTGTATATCTTTTCCTTACTCTTACTTCTTGCCTTATCTTCTCCCACTCTTTCTCGGAAAGACAATGCTCTTACCCATATTTCCTAATCCATTGCCAAAGGGGGAAACCTTCTGACTGTTGAATATGTTACCAGAAACCTCGATATGTCCATGACAGTTGTGACCCTCTGGTATTAAGTCTGCTTGATGTAATGAAATAACCCCTCTCTTTGCAGCCTTTAGGGACAAAATCCACAGAACAGAATGGTTTCTTCTTAAATATTCCCCAAACGTCATTGACTCTTGGCTCTAAAGGACCCACTGGTAAATTCCAGTTAGTGGCACTGTTAATAAGTCTTATGTGCACCCACTGGCTTTAGCCTTGTCTGTGGCAAATGAAACTCTCAATGAGCCTATGAATGTTTGGACAGCTGGTAAATGGGAGGCAGTGTTTACTGGGATATTTAACCATCCCTGTTAATATCTATAATAAATCTGAAGCTTCCCACTGATCTTCCCCATTATATCTTCGTAAGCATCTTAAATGGGAACTAACTGGGGCATACGTGACTCCGGGCTTGGCTCCGTAGCGAGACGCTTTCCCCCTTGGGTCAAAGTTCCAATGAGAATATGAACATAAATCTCTCCCTAACATTAGAAGAGCTAGCTGATTCTGCAGCCTAACAATGATCACTTGATTCCTTGGCTAAAGTAGTTGTAGACAAGCAATAGCCTTGATTTTGAACCAGGTGGCATTAGCATATACCACCTGTTGCATATGAGTAAACGCCTCTGGAGAAGTAGGAACTCAATTATACGAGAACAGGGAACAAGTGCACTTGCTAGTTGACTACTTTAGGATCATGACTTAAAGCCATCATACAAACAAAGTCATATTACTTTTAATTTGCTTTGTATAATCTTAAATTTTTGCACCTTTGCCTGCCCAACCTCTGCAGAAACTATGCACCAAACAGAATGTTGACTCAACACAATGCTTTCAAGGAAAGATTTTGATCAAAAGGGGAAAATGTGAAAATGAACAAAGGAAACCTAAATCAAAATGGAGTCAGGAAGCCATGAAGAGAGGGCTCTCACACACAAATCACTCACTGCAGCTTACAGATCACAGCAGGAAGAAGGGTTTCCTTCTGACTCAGCAACAACAAGCTGCTCACCAGTTGCAGCTAACAAAAAAGAAAACTGCCACAGCCCTATCCAGTTTCCTCCTAAAACCTAATGAAAGCTGACCTTCCCTTTGTCTCCTCTGACATGCCTATGGTTCACCATAGTTTGTTTCTCTCAAATTGTAATTCCTCTGCTATTCCTGAATAAACTCATTTTGGCTAGCTTAAGACCTTGTTATTTTTAAGATCAACACATCCCATAAACTGCATCTATGATGATGATGATGATGATGATGATGATGATGATGATGTTTGGCAACATCTCTCATCTCTCAAGCATCAGGAAGGTATCATGTTCACTCCTCTCCCCAATAAAGGGAGAGTGGCTTTCCTCCAAAAGCTTCCCTATACATTTCAGTTTTCACACAGCTCAATCTGGCCTGTGGATGAATTTAGATGGAATGAATCTGGAGATATCAGGCTGTGGATATGACAAAGTAGGAGGAAAAAGGCACCCTGCTGCCCTGTTCCTGGGCCAGAACTGGAAGTATTGAGAGGGGAGGGTTGGACCTCTGATTCCCTCAACTGTCCCCAGCGTTCTGTCTCAGAATTTCTCCAGTCTCTCCAGGGTTCCTGAATGTGGCTTCAACTGAGCACCTCCTCTGATCTAGCCACTGTGCCAGGCTCTGGGAAGACAAAGTCAAGGAATGTCTGGTCTGGCCTGTGTCACTTCCCCTCTCTGGGCCTCCATTCTCTCCTCTGTAAAAGGGAGTGAGGAGTGAGTGGGGGGGTTGGGGGAATGAGTGGGGACTGATGGAAATTTGAGGATGAAGGTGCTAGCTGAGCTCTGGGGTCACCTCCTACAGATGGCCACTCTGACAGGCTTAGCTTTGCAGACCTGGCTGTCCCTTTGCCTGGTTCTAGCTCCACCCTTCCAGCTCCTCCCCACTCCCCACACTCTCCATAGTTGAGAAAGAAACAGAGTGCCTAGGAAAGGTGCCTTTTCCTGTCTCCAACCTCCAGGGCACACCCCACCCCTCCCAGTGCAGAGTGTTGTCCACTTCTCCTCACTGGAACTAGAGACTCCTTCACCTAAACCCAGGCTCACCCTTTCCTTAGGTCCTAACTAAACCTCTTAGCAAAGAGTTTAAATAATTTATCCCCCGGTCCCATCTCCTATTTAGTGTATTCTGTGCCAAGCTCTTTCTGTACATTATCTCAATTAACGTCACAAAAATCCTTTGGTGATGTCATCCACCTCAATTTGCCAACAAGAAAACAGGTTGGAGGAGGTTAAGCAAGTTGACCAGGATCGCCAACCAGGAAGTGACAGCATCCAAACGGCCCAGCCTCCTAACTCACTTCTTCTGGTTCTGCCCCGAGGGGGTGGCAAACAGGTCTCCAGTGACATTGCAGAGCCCTGAAGCGCCCTTCAGACCAGATCCTCCTCGTTCCTTAACTCCTAGACCCCTCCCTTTCCCACTTCAGCAGGGTTTGCGGCAAGGCCTAGAGGCCTAGAGCAAATGGCTGGATTCAAAGTGAGAAGCCACAGTCACCTCGCCGACTCCAGGGCCCCTGCACCCAACTCTCAGGGAAAAGCTGGAAGGTGCAGGGTACCTGTGCCCTCCGCGGAGCAGCCGGGGATTTGGCCAAGACCAGGTGCAGCCCGCCCTCGGACCGGGGTCGGGGCGGAGACAGGGCTGAGGGGGCGGGCCCGGGTGGGGGTCGGGGCGGAGCCGGGTACCGAAGAGTGGGCGGGGCTAGGGCTGGAGTCCGGGTGGAGCCTGGAGCAGGGTCGGGGGGAGCCGGGATCAAGGTCCAGGACCCCGTCGGGGCACACCCGGGGACCTGAGCAGGGCCAAGGTCTGGAGGGGTCAAGGCGGAGTTGGGGACCAGAGTGGGGCCGGGGCCGGGGCCGGGAGCCCAGGGCGGGGGCGGGGCCTGGGTAAGGCGGGGCGGGAATGGTCTTCCGAGTTGCCAAGGCGGGAGGGAAAACAGAGGCGGAGGAGAGGAGGAGGGGAGAAGGGAGGAGGGAGGAGGGCAGAGGGAAGAGGGCAGAGGGAAGAGGGCCGTGACTTGGCAGCTCCAGCTTCGCTCCGCTTCGCTCCGCGCACCCACGCCTCGCTGCCCCGCTTCGTGCCCCCCACCCGGGCATGCGCCCCCCGAACCCCCGGCCACCCAGAGCCCGCGCCGCCCCCCAGAGCCTTCGCAGAGCCGGCTGCGCAGGATGGGCGCCCTCGGTCCCAAGCCGCCGCCGCTGCTGCTGCTGTTAATCCTGGGTAAGCCCGGCTCTGGCTCCCAGCCCCGCCGGCAGGTGCCTGCCACCTGGTGACCAGCCCTGCCCTCCTCCTCAGCATTTCGGAGCCCCTCGCACCCCCTTCTCCGTCAGGGGCTCCCCCAGCCTCCCCGGGCCTGGCGCCCAGCTGCTGTCTGTGGCCGCGCTCCGAGCCAGTCTTGGGGCGGGCGGGGGTGGGGTAGCGGTGAAGGCTCCCCAGTTCTAGGCCCCTGGCTGGGGCACAGTGAGGACCCACCGGATGTCGCCCCCAGGAACCGCCAGGCCCCACTTCTCAGCCGGCACACTCAGGTCCTGAGGTCGCTGCGCACAAATGCTGCGACTCCTCTCTGCCTCACTTAGCTTAAGGCCCGGCCTTGGGTGCTCGCCCTGGTGGGCAGTGCCTGTCCATCTTTATAATTGCCCAAGTTGGCTGGAGGCCCAGGGGCCGGTTCTGCCCACAATCTTTGAAGTACGTCTACCCTAACTGCACCCCCCTACCACCCCCCTTCATCATCTGAAGTTGGAGGCAGTTCCAGCTCCATCCTGGTCTGGGTCTTTCCCCTGCTTTCCCTGGTTGTCACACCCCCTTAGTCCCAGCTTCCCTGCCTCAGGAGAAACCAGGCTCCGTGGAGACTGATGCTGAGCTCTCCAAGCACCCTGTACCTGTTGTGGTGGGTGTTCCGGGCCACCGCCGCATGGATGCATGAGGACCGTGATGGTGGAAATGTTTTTGGCGTGAATGGGAGGGCTCCCTGTAGGGATGGTCTGGGGAGGAGTATGGTATCGAGGCAGTGAGACTGCCTGTACAGATGCTCAGGAGACGGAAACCCTTGAAATAAGAATACAGGGTGGTGAGGGGGTGGCTTTGGTGCCAGGATTTGGAGCTGCCATAGTTAAGGCAGAGGCTGACGTAGCCCCAGCCGCCTGTTTCTAGACCAGAGCTCCATCGTGGTGCCAAGGAGCCTCCCTGTGCTGCATAGGTCCCTGGGCCCTGGGGGACTAGAATGAGTCCTCTCCTTGGGGCCCTGGGTGGGAGGCAGGAGGATATACAGAGGAAGGAGCTGTGAGGCCTGGCTGCCTAGTACTTGGCCCTTTTTCCCCAGTGGGCAGCGTGGAGCAGAGAGGAGCCCAGGGTAAATGTGGTGCAAAGAGATAGAAGAGCTTGCCGAGATGTGAGCGCCCTGGGTGTAGGTGCTTAACTTTCATTTTGAAGATGAGGAAATGAAGTCACTTGCCCCAGAGAACATATCTAGTGAGTGTTGGGGCTTGGATTTGAAACCACTCCCATGTGACTCCAAAGCTGGTCTCTTTGCTCTCCTTTCCCTCTCCGCTAACACAGAGGAGGGGACCTGGCTGGGGAGAGAGCTGCCTGGCAGCTGGTTTCCCGAGGCAGTGGGGGTGACTTTCCCATGGGGCTCTCCAAGCATCAGCATTTGTGGAGGCAGGAAGATGGGAGGGGGCCCTCCTGAGCAGAGTCTGCCCGGAGCCCAGGGAAGGTGTCAGCTCGCTTGTCTCCGCCATCGCTCTGATTATGAAACATCCTCGGGCAGAGCCCTGCTGAGACACAGGCTCACTCACTGTCAGGGTGGAAGCTCTTAGCTCTCTTCCAGAAACTGAGGCCTGGGAGTGGAAGGGGCTGGTCCAAGCGGTACAGCTGGGGATGGGGATGGGGCTGGGGCTGGAACCCGACCTCCTGGTCCCAGCCTGTGCTCTAACCGAGCAACCACAAGTTTTCCCTCTGACTCAGCTGCAGGAAGAGGTAGTGCTTCTGGAGGAGCTGGAGGACAGTTTGAGTACAGATTAGGTGTTTTCCTCCAGCCGGTTACGCCCCTGGGACATTCTGGTTGGTGAGGTCAGTGCCCTCAGGCCTCTCCTTGGAGTTCCCCATGCCTCTCTGGCTTTGTCCCTCTGCAGGGGCGTGTGGAAGCTAGCCAAGGATAGTAGGAACTTGGCCAAGACATTATACTTCTTGTACCTTAACTTTCTCATCTGTAAAGTGGAGGCAGAGGGCTGACCCAGCCCTTCTTACATTCTGAGGTTCTGTGATCTGGGGCTGTGGAAGGATGGAAGGAGAGAAGGAAGAAGCTGAGCCCTCCAAGGCCACCGGGAGTATCTGCGAGGGCAGGGTAGGGGTGAGGGTGGGGTGAAGAAGAATTTTGGCCTCTTTGAGGAGAGAAGGATGGGAAGGGGCAGCTGGGGGGTTATTGCCGCCCTACTGAAAGGGAGCGGGGATGTAAATAAATGCACGCCATATGCAAATGAAGGCTTCTGTTAGGGAGTTGGAGGGGGTGGGGTGAGGGTTGTTTGTCAGCTGGGCCTGCCCAGGAAGATTGGCAGGCACTGGTGGGGGAGGGGAGCTTCTGCCTCCAGAGGCAAAGGGCAGAGGCTGGTTCTTGCCCCATGAGCCTCAGCTGCCTCGGCAGCGCTGTGGGGCAGAGGAGCAGTGAGCTCATGGCACAGCTGGAGTGGGGAGGGATTGTGTGGTGAGAACTGACTGGGCCTGTGCTCTGTCCTGCTCGGGCCACTGGCTCCATTGTCTGGAGTCCCCTGGCCCAGGTGACACAGCTGAGCGAACCAGCCCTTCTGATCAAGATTTGGCCAGCTCCCTTCAAACAAAGGAGGGGGACGTGTGGTCTCAGGATCCCTTAGCTAGAAGGCTCAGCTGGCATAAACGTGGGGAGACGGGGTGGAGGGGGAATTAAGGCACAGCCGGAATCGGGAATGGTTAAATCAGGAAGCAGATACACTCCTTTCTGACCTTAGATGCTCTGCTTCTGGCCTGCCAGTAATGGGGTGTTTCTGGGGTCTGAGGCAAACCTGGCTCTATACCACCACCTCCTTGAGACCCAGGTGTCTTACCTCCCAGCATCCTTTGCCTGTTCTCGGAACAGGGCCCAAGTGTACACCGACTTTCCTCAGGTTTCCTTTCCTTTCACAAGCAGAGGTCAAGAGTGATGCGGGGGTGGGGGTGGGGGGCTGCAGTAGGGACCCAGGCATCCCTAACTTCTCCTGTCCTTCCCTCTAGGAGTCGGGTGCTGTGCCCGGGAGGTGCTAGTCCCTCAGGGGCCCCTGTATCGCGTGGCTGGCACAGCCATCTCCATCTCCTGCAATGTCACTGGCTACGAGGGCCCTGCCCAGCAGGACTTCGAGTGGTTCCTGTACAGGCCTGAGGCCCCAGAGGCTGCCCTGGGCATTGTCAGTACCAGGGATACCCGATTCTCCTATGCTGTCTTTGGGCCCCGAGTGGCAGCTGGTGAGGTACAGGTGCAGCGACTGCAGGGTGATGCCGTGGTGCTCAAGATTGCCCGCCTGCAGGCCCAGGATGCTGGCATTTACGAGTGCTACACACCCTCCACTGATGCCCACTACCTGGGCAGCTACAGCGGCAAAGTGGAACTGAGAGGTACTGGGCCCTGGGATGGGGTCAGGGCCGTGCCCTCCCAAAAGGCAGAAAGTCAGGGCCAGCAGGGACCTAAGAGGAACCTGAGGCCCAACGAGGTTAAGTGACTTGCATGAAGTCACCCAACAAGTTAGTGGCTGGCCTGAGACTCTAACCCAGAACTCTGGGTTAACTCTGTTCATTCCAGTCCACGGCTCTTATTCTGTCAAGCTACTTCCTGGGAGAGGAGAAGTGTCCCTAAGCTCTCCAGCCCCTTTCCATTCCCTGATGGGGTAGGGGAGCCTGACAGGGTGAACAGACTCCATTCCTGGAGATTCCAGGATCCAGATCTGGGGGAGTGGGGGTGGCGGGGGAAATAGAGGCAGGGTAGGAGGAGTGAGACCACATGACATTCTTGCTCTCAAGTTTGTCTTCTGAGAAGGAAGACAGAGCCACTCTTCTGAGTATTTCAAACAGGGGTCAGTCTCAAACATAAGGGTCAGTAGGCGATGGGCTGGTTCTATGAAATTCAACAAGTATTGAGTGCCTGTTGTGTGCCCAGCACTGTGCTTGGTACCATTGGGTTACAGAAGAAATAATACAGCATGAAGTCTCTGCCTTCTAGGAGCTCACAGTCTATTTAGGGAAATAGGTTGTAGGTAGGAAACAGTACCAAGGGTTAGTTACTGTACAGCTCCCAGCCCTCCCTCACTCCAGCTGTTCTCTCCAGTTCTTCCAGATATGCTGCAGGTGTCTGCTGCCCCCCCAGGGCCCCGGGGCCGTCAGGCCCCAGCTTCACCCCCTCGCCTGATGGTGCACGAGGGGCAGGAGCTGGCACTGGGCTGCCTGGCACGGACGAGCACGGAGAAGCACACACACCTGGCCGTGTCCTTTGGGCGAGCTGTGCCCGAGGCGCCAGTGGGGCGAGCAACTCTGCAGGAAGTGGTGGGACTCCGGCCCGACATGGCCGTGGAGGCCGGAGCTCCCTACGCTGAGCGGCTGGCGGCAGGGGAGCTGCGGCTGGGCAAGGAGGGGACTGAGCGCTACCGCATGGTGGTGGGGGGCGCCCAGGCGGACGACGCAGGCACCTACCACTGCACTGCCGCTGAGTGGATTCAGGATCCCGATGGCAGCTGGGCCCAGATTGCGGAGAAGAGGGCTGTCCTGGCCCATGTGGACGTGCAGACGCTGTGTGAGTGCCACGCGTCCCACGGTGCCAGCTGGGAGCCTTGGTATCTCAGTAGGCACCATGGGCACTAGATGGCCATCGTCTGACTCCAGGGAGCCCACCTTCCCTAGAGTGAAGTCCCATTAGTATCGCTTCCTGTCAGCACCTGTACCCATGACGGGCTTTCTCTGCTCAGAAATTGGGTGTGGGGATGGGAGGGCCATGGCTGAGGGGTGAGAGCCAGGCCCCTGGGTGGCAAAGACGGGTGGCCTCGAAGTTGCTGCTGTCAAGGAAGGACAGGTGCTCTGTGCCCTCTCCTGCCTCCCTGACACCCCTTCCCCTCCTGTGTTTCAGCCAGCCAGCTGGCAGTGACAGTGGGGCCTGGGGAACGTCGGATCGGCCCAGGGGAGCCCTTGGAGCTGCTGTGCAATGTGTCAGGGGCCCTGCCCCCAACGGGCCGTCATGCCGCCTACTCCGTGGGCTGGGAGATGGCACCTGCGGGGGCACCTGGGCCCGGCCGCCTGGTTGCCCAGCTGGACACGGAGGGTGTGGGCAGCCTGGGCCCTGGCTACGAGGGCCGGCACATTGCCATGGAGAAGGTGGCTTCCAGAACCTACCGGCTACGGCTGGAGGCTGCCCGGCCCGGGGATGCGGGTACCTACCGCTGCCTCGCCAAGGCCTATGTCCGAGGGTCTGGGGCCCGGCTTCGGGAAGCCGCCAGTGCCCGCTCCCGGCCCCTCCCCGTGCACGTGCGTGAGGAAGGTGAGAGGGGGCGGGTTGGCCCTGGACAGGATATGGGGTCTGCAGAACCTTTCCCTTCTGTTTCTGTGCCTCTCTCCCTCTCCATCGGCTGCCTCCGTGTCTGTCTCACACTCCTCTTCTAAGATTGTGGGAACACCCGGAGTTTCTGGGGTGTTGCTTGGACAGCAGTCCTAACCCCATGCCCCTTCCACCTTCTGACTTTTGTTCTGCAGGTGTGGTGCTGGAGGCTGTGGCCTGGCTAGCGGGAGGCGCAGTGTACCGCGGGGAGACGGCCTCCCTGCTCTGCAACATCTCCGTGCGGGGCGGCCCCCCCGGGCTGCGGCTGGCTGCCAGCTGGTGGGTGGAGAGGCTGGAGGACGGGGAGCTGAGCTCTGCCCCTGCCCAGCTGGTGGGTGGCGTGGGCCAGGACGGTGTGGCAGAGCTGGGGGTCCGGCCTGGAGGAGGCCCCGTCAGCGTGGAGCTGGTGGGGCCCCGAAGCCATCGGCTGAGACTGCACGGCTTGGGGCCCGAGGATGAAGGCGTGTACCACTGTGCCCCCAGCGCCTGGGTGCAGCACGCTGACTACAGCTGGTACCAGGCGGGCAGTGCCCGCTCAGGGCCTGTCACGGTCTACCCGTACACACATGGTGAGCGGTGCCCCCCCTTGCTCATGCGCCCCCAGCCCCCCTCACCCCCATGCTCTTGTTCTCCTTTTTGCATCTCATCCTCCTGCCAGTGGTCCCTCTGGTTCCTCTTTCTCTTCCTCTTTGCTTCACACGGAAAGTCTGAAAGTCCAGCTTTCAGCCCTTCAGTGCCCGGCTGCCCCGGTGTCCTGGTGGTAGGGGCTGGCTTGAGCGCAGAGCGGGCAGGGAGCAGGCGGGGGAAAGCTGTGTGGGAACGGGAGGAGGTGGTGTGGACAGCCTGACCGAGAAGGTACTGGCACGTGGGTGGAGGGCAGTGACACCCCGGACTGAACACAGCCATCCTCTCTCGCCCAGCCCTGGACACCCTGTTTGTGCCCCTGCTGGTGGGTGCAGGACTTGCCCTAGCCATCGGAGCCACCATCCTGGGCTCCATCACCTGCTGCTTCATGAAGAGGCTGCAGAAACGGTGATCCCTCACACCCCAGGTGAGGGGCAAGGACCCCCATCCCCATCCCTGTCTTCCCTAGTCCTGAGATGAGCAGCTCCCTCCCTGGTCCCAGCTGGAGAAGGAGAAGCCCCTCTCAGCTCTGCGGGCCAGGGCCAGGAGGAATTCACACTCTCCACGTGCATTCTCCCGTTCCTGCAGGTGTGACTATCTTCCAGCCCAGCCGCAAGCCCGCCTCTGGTGTCTGAATACCCTCTCCCTCTGCCTGCCCTTCCTTTAATTTATTTGACCTACTCCCACCCAGAGTGGGGGACACGGCCCCCATGCCCCACTCCTTCCTTCCCAAGCTCCTCCCTCTGGCCTTCTGTTCATGATCTCATACATAGCCCAAAGGGAGGCCGTTCCCTGTCCTAGAATTAGTTTTTCTAAAATGTGAATAAACTTGTTTTATAAAATCCAGGGCTGGCTGTGTCTTCCCCGCTATGAGGCTCTAAGAGGCAGGGGCGCGTGGCAGGTGGGCTACTGGGGGCTGACAGCCTCTTCTGGACGACCCGCACCTCTCTTCCCCCCCCAGAAACACCATCTGGCCTCCGTGGGCCGTGCCACCTACCCCGGGAGGGGAAACCTGGGTCCCATCTGCTGTCTGAGCTGTCAGTGCAGAGCCAGTTCCTGTTGGGATTCCTCCTTGGGGTGGGGAGAGAGAAAGGGGGATGAGTTCCAGTTGAGCACGGCCTCTGCCCCTAGACTTCTCCCAGGTTGCAGGGCAGGGTCTTCCAGGGCCCGGTGCCCTTTCTGAGTCCCCACGCTATTCTGCAGTCTCATTCTCTCCGTCAGGCTGATCTTGGACCTGACTCCTCCCCCCCAGGCCCTGGGGCCTCAGCCTTTCTCCCCCTGATCTCCATTATTCTGCCTGACAGCAGCAGAATGGAAGGCCCAGGACACAGCCACCTAGGCGACGGGGACGCCAGCAGTCAGAGGGGCCCCTGCACACACCCGCCCCACCACCTGCGCGCAAGCCCCCTTGCTTCACCCGTCCTCCCGTGCCCCCGGGGCTCCCTGCATTTGTCTCTGCCTAAGGATTCTCGGATCCTAGAATTCTTAGCTGCACTGCACCTCGAGAGGCACGCAGTCTACCTCTTTCAACTCAGTGATTTAAACATTTATTGAGCATTACCAGTTTACCAAGTGTTGTTTTTACAGATAGGGAAACTGAGGCCCAGAGAAGTGATGCAACTTGCCCAGAGTCATAGAACTAATCGTGACAGTGTCAGGCCTAGAACCCAGGTCCCCAGACTCCTTGCACTGCACACAGTGGGGCCCTGAGTGGTCGCTGAGTGGCAAGGAGAGGGGTGGCGGGGTCCCAATGCCTTCCATCCAGCCTCAGTTCCTCTACGGTGGGTTCACTTGCAATGGGTGAACTACCGCGTGAGTGAGTGTGGACACCCAGAGCCCGCTCCCTCCTGTCCGGACTCTAGATGTTTCAGCAAATTAAACCAGAACTGCTTCTTACCCCCATGCCCCAACATTTGTTCTTTGGGAACAGCCAGCACCAGTGTTCAGGGACCTCATCTTTGGGTGATAGTGACCCAAGTCACCCTGTGACCTGAGGCAAAGATGTTCTCTCCGAGCGGACCCAAGCTGGCGTGGGCTCCCTCCGCAGCCCCCTTTCCTGCTTCCAGGAGGCACAGCATCCCCCAGGACCCCAGCTTCCCAGCCTGGAATGCATCACACTGGGGTGCTTCCCCGCAAGGGGCTCAGACTTTTGTTAAAGAACAGGAACGGGGTGCAGCCCGGGCCAAGGGCTGGAGGTCACTGCTGGGCCCGTGTGGTGGGAGGGTGTGTCTGCCTGTGTGCACACATCTCTCCCAGAGGCAGGTCCCCCTACCTCTGCCCCTTCTCGACTCGCCATTGCTCCTCCTTCACAATCCTGGGGTGGGGGGTGTCCCTGGTGACCGCGATGACACCAGGAAGGGGGTACACGTGGCGTGGGAACACCTCTCCAGGGGCTCCTGCCCCAGCTGGGCAGACGGCAGGTCACAGTCACATCCAGACATTTGGACTCTCGCTTCTCTCTGTCACATCTCCCACATTTAATCCTGCCTCTTAAGTCCTACGTGGGATTCTCTCCTTTGCCACAGATGCCCTTCCTACTTCAGCTCAGCACCACCCTGGCAGCACTTCCCCTGAAGCCTTCCCGACTGCTCTGTCCCATCTATCTTGCCTACTCATCTTGCCCAAACACCATCTCTAGCTTGTCACAGCCCTATTTCCACTGACGGGCGAGTCCCTAGGCCCAGAGTCGGACTCTTCAGCCTTGGTTTCACGGTCTCCTTTCCCCTCACCGCAGTTCTCCATACCCATTATATTTCAGTCTCCTCCCCAAGGACCCTCAGCTACTCCTCAGCTTGATGCCCACCTCCTGACAGGACCCCCAAGTCTGCTTAGGGAAGGGCTTCTCGGAGCGTGGTCCCTGTTCCAGCAGCGTCAGCAGGACCTGGGACTTGTTAGAAATGCAAAGTTTTGGTCTCTACTGTAGACCCATTAAGTCAGAAACTCTGGGAGTGGGACTCAGCCATATGTGTTCCCAAGCCCTCCAGGGGACCCTGATGCCCACCCAAGTTCGTGACTGCTGGCTCAGGTCACTCTCCAGGCCTGACGCAATCCCTGACGCAATCCCTGACGCAATTCTGATTACCAAGCCCTTCCACCCCGTGCTTGGAGAGATCGCCCAGGTTCTCAGTTTGAAACAGCTGCCACAGGCATATTTCTCTGTTTTCCCCACGTGTACTGTATTCCCAGAATAGGAATCGGGTCTCTGACTGTCCTCCCCACACATGCCCGGGTCAGTGCTCTGGACCCAACGGGCACCCAGTGAACCACGTGAATGACTCCCTCTCACTGTGCCCTAAGACCGATTCTGCTTTCCTGAGGACCCCGTGTCCCAGCTCTAGTGAACTCATGTTTCTCCATCTCTCCCCGGCCCTTCTTCCTCCTCAGAACCTCTCTATCCCCTCCCACCCCTGCAGTGGTACTCACGAGACCTCACTTCACTGTCAGAAAATAGCCATCCCTTGTTCCCCTTTCCTAGGCCCTGCCCCAGGGCCCCAGCTCTGGCATCTCCCCCATCGCCGGTTTCCTTGCACACATGGACAAGGTCATTCACACCCAGCTGAGCCGCCCTGCAGCCTTTCGCCCTCCCTCTCAGCCTGTCACAGTGGCAGGGGTGGAGCTGGGAGGGCACCCTCCTCATCTCTGCCCGCCTCCGTCCAGCTTTCTCACCTCTGGGTCAGCTTGGGCTACTGTGTCCAGTGAGACAGGTGTGCCAGACTCAGGGAAGCTGGCTGAGGAGGTGAGTGGGGCCTAAACTCCAGCCCACACTCTGCTCCCCAAGCCATGCACCCTAGTTTGGGGTAGTGTCAGTCTGGAGGGAAAAGGCGCCTTTTTAGAATTTGCACCAAGATGCTCTATGAGTCAGCGGCAGCCCTGAGCACACCACCTGTCTGTTGGTCTGTTGGCCCATTCACCTATCCACTGGCTGGCTGTCTCTCTCTGCTCCCACCTTCTCATCCAACCCGCATAGGTCCATCCTCTGTCCATCCATCCACGCGTGAACAGAAGTGAAGGTCAAACACAGACAGGCTGGCGAGTTTACCCATTCCCCACCCTCCGTCCTCCTGAAATCAGGATCTCTCCCATCCATGTTGGATCCCAGACCTGAGATTCTGAGGAGGCTCCCCAGCTTTAGTGCATTCCCAGGGACCTTGCCTGCGGCCTCCTCCACCTTCCATAACCAGCTCCCCAGGTACCTGTGTCTGGCCCTGCCACAGGGATCTGGAGGAAACTGGTCACACCTTGGACTCACTCTCCGGGGGCGGCAGGCAGCCGTTCTGCTCTTTGTCAGCCCCAGCCTCTTCGTCCGCCCCCTCCCCCAGCCCCTCCTCCTCCACCTTCTCATCCAGCCGGCTGGGGATGGACCAGTAGAGATGGGCGTCAAGGCGGGCTGCGGCCTCGGCCAGCTCCCGGGCGCTGCATGAGGGTGTGGGCACCTCAAAGGTCTCGTGGAAGCTGGCATAGTCCACCTCGTAGAAGCCATCCTCCAGGGTCAGCACTGACGTGAAGCGGTGACCCCACAGCACCTCATCCACCAGGTAGGAGCTCCGAGCTTGGCATGTCATTCCTGGGGGTAAGGGCATGGGTCAAGGGGGATCCCGGCCCCAGCCTTCCCTCCCCTGCCTCATTCCACAACCCTATTCCTAGAACCCTTCCCTGGAGCCCTCCTCAAGGACCCCCACCCACCCACTTTGGTCCAGCCCGCTTTCTCTTCCTTCCCAACTCTTGTACTTGTCCAGTTCCCCCTCCTCCTCTCCATTTGCCCCAACTCCTCTTAACCTCCAGCCCACATTCTCCCCTCCTCTCCACTGGAGATGCCAGTCAGAGAAGTTTAACCTTGAAACTGACCTTGGGGATCATCTAGCCCAATTTTCCTCTCCATACAGGGCTCCCCACTGGAGCATTCCCAATAATGGGCAACTAGCTTGCTCTTGATTACATCTCAGGATTGAGAGCTCACCACCTCACAAGGAGCCCACTCCTTTGTGTGACGGCTCTAATATTTGGGTTGTTCTTTATACAGAGCTAAAATCTGCCACCCTTATTTTCACTCTCCTGCTGTATGACACCCCTTCAAGTATCTGAAAGCAGGAGTCTCAGTTTTCATCATGTCTTCTCTCCTTCAGGCTGAACATCCCTGTCTCCCTCCACCATTCCTGATGTGACCTGGCTTCCAAAAATTTTACTTTCTTGACTGCAAACCAGAGTGGCCAAGGAGGATCCTTTAAGCACTCTGAGTGCGATAAATACTCCTGATCCATGCATAAGAGAGGGCTCGCCACCTCTCTCTTCTGGCCATGATGCTTTAGCTAACAGGGCCCAAGATTACATTACATAAACATTTTTGGAAGCTGTATCACATTGCCTGTGGCCAACTAAAACCCCCGATTCTTTTTTCACCAGAGCTCTTCCATGCTGTGCTTACATAAGTGATTTTTTAAAGCCTAAATGTAGAACTTTATATTTATTCGTTTTAAATGTCATCTTGTTGGATTTTGGCTCATTTTACTTGCTTTTCAGAAGCATTTTGGATACTGACTCTCTCACCCAAAATATTACCATCCTTTCCAGCTTTGTCTCTCTAGAAAAATCCAACAAGCTCCCCTCCCTATCTCCTCCACCCTCCCCTCCCCATATCTCCTCCACCTCACCCTCCCCTGCCCTCCTTGCTGTGGGCCTGTGTCCTGTTTTCTCTGTGGGGTGGGCACACCCACCGGGGCAAGTGATTTTCCTTCTACCCTGAGATCTCTCATGTTCCCCTCAGCTCATATGCACCTCCGAACAAGGGAGAACAGAAGAGTGAACATTAGCTAAGCAGAGACTGGCTCTCAACATTGAAAGCCCTGCCCTGAGCAAACTTGGGGACATTCCTTTGTTCCTTTGGTGAAGACTGGCGTAGGAAATGTCCGGTAGAGGAGGGGAAGAAGAGGCAAAAGGGACACTGGGGAGAGGGGCTGCAAGGAAGAAAGGGAAGGGCTGGAGGTACAAAGGGAGAAGAGGGTTGGGCAGGGACTTCTCAGGTACCAGCAAAAATGTGCCAGCCAGTGAGATGAGAGGAAAGGAAGTAGGGTGCATGGGGGAGGGGGAAGGAGTTAGGGGAGTATTGGGGTGGGGAGAAGGAGTGGGGAACACTGAGGCAGAGAGCGGTGAAGTAGAGGCTCAGCATGAAGGGCCAGGAAAAGGGTTTGATGACACCAGTCTGGGAGAAGCCAGCAGAGGGCAACACTGGCAACAGTGGCAGGAACTGCAGGGCCCCCTGCTGGGCCTTTGGCTAGCCCACTTGCAGTTTTCTTCTCCACTTCTGGATCTCAAGTCCCAAAGGACTCATTTGCTGCCCCTGCACTGGTCTTATCCTACCTGCTCCCAAACCTTTCACTGTATAAGCCTGAGTTGGAGGTTCTGACATCACAGGTACATTGCTAGTTCCTTCTGGAAAGGGGCTTGAAATGTGCAGATCATCTATCCTTTGTCAGTGGAAACCGAATCTTCTGATGGATGGGGAAACTGAGGCAGAAGTGAGCCCAGCTATCAACCTCTCCCTAAGGTCCAGGCTAGGAATAACTCAGGCCATGGAAAACCTGCACCATCACATTCCATGGGCCTGGACCCCTCAGTACTGAGAAAAACCCGGAACCTAACCCTTCCTTCCTACTCTGCACCCTAAATGCTGAAGCCAGACTGCCTGGGTCCAATCCAGACGTGGCCACTTATTTAGCCTATGACTGTGGACAACTTAACCTTTCACTGGGGCAATTTCCTCCCTGAAAAATGAGCACAGTAACAAGAAATTACCTTCACGGGGCTCCGATTAAATAAACCAGGAGGTGTAAAGTGCTTCGGAACCGTGCAGGGCACAGAGTAAGCACTGGGTGTTGTCTATTATCATTACTGTCTCCTATTCCCAGTGACACAGACCTCTCAGCCCAGGGCCCCAGGCCAGGGCCACTTCGGAGGATTCCTCCCAGCTTTCTCTCGCCTCTCTGGGTGGGTGGGTGGGGGGGTCACTCTTTTCATACACCCCTCCCAAACCATCTCATCTCAGCTCTCATCCTCCACTAGCCTCTCCATCCACCCCCCACCCACCCCCACCCCGCTTCCTCCGCCCTGGCCCCTCTGGGTCCAATTTCCCGCCCACCCGCTCCCCTCCTCCCCCTGCACTTCCTCCTCTCCCTTCTCCTTCAGCCCGCCCGCACCCGTGGCTTCCACCATGCCCTCGAGGATGACGACGATCTCGAAGTCGTCCCTCTCGAGGGCGCGGCGCGACGCCTCCCAGAAGGGGCTGGCGGCGTCGATCTCGTGGCTGATGACGAGCGGTGAGACGAGGAAGAGGCGGTCGTCGCCCGTGTCAAAGCCCACGCTGAGGTCGGTCTGGTGCAGCGGGATGAACTCGCCCTCGAGCGTCTGGCGCGAGCGGATGAGCTTGGCGCGGATGGAAGCCTCGACTATGTGCGACGAGCGCAGGTCACCCACGCGGAACATGAGGCAGAGGCGCCCGTCGCGCAGCGACACCACGGCGTGCGAGGAGAAGACGAGCGTGGCGGCGCGCTTGTTGGGCTGCGAGATCTTGACGAACATGCAGCCCACCATGAAGGCGTTCACCATGGAGCCCAGGATGGCCTGCAGCAGCAGCAGCACGATGCCCTCGGGGCACTGGTCGGTGATGACGCGGTGCCCGTAGCCGATGGTGGTCTCCGTCTCGATGGAGAAGAGGAAGGCGGCCACGAAGCCGTTGAGGTTGTTGACGCACGGCGTCCACGCCGTGTCCTCCAGGTGCTCCAGGTCGCCGCGGCCGTAGGCGATCAGCCACCAGATGGCGCCGAAGAAGAGCCAGGTGAGCGCGTAGGCCAGCACGAAGAAGAGCAGGCTCAGGCGCCACTGCAGGTCCACGAGCGTGGTGAACAGGTCGGTCAGGTAGCGGTACGTCTCGCGCACGTTGCCCTGCTGCACGTTGCAGCGGCCGTCCTTCTCCACGTAGCGCTGGCGGCCGCGGCGCCGCGGCTGCTCCTCAGGCCCCGGCGAGAAGGCGGCGTTCTCCTGCGCCATGGCCGTGGCCGCGGCGGGGAGGTCACGGCCCGGGCGGCGGCGCGGGGCCTGGAGGGGCTGAGAGGTGGGCCAGATTAGCCGAGCCGCGGGAGAGGCCGAGACGTCCGGGCCTGCGCCCAGGGGCCGGGTGGCCCAGAGCGAGTCCCTTGCTGTGTCAGCCTCAGCTTTCCGCATCGGTAGAATGGGAACTATACACACAACCCTAGCCGTCCCCACCCCCATCTCACAACACCGTGAAGATCAAATGGGATAGTGTGTATGAACTGGATCGCACTCTGCACGACTGAGTATTTTCAGGGAAATGGGGTACCAGAGGTCTTGGTCCCACTGCTCTAACTGGGCTGTGCAGCACCTCACGGCCACCCCCAGGCGAGAGGCCCAGGCAAGGAGGGAGTTTCCTGAAACGCTTAGACTGTGGGTTCCTTCGAGGCAGGTGCTTAATCTTCCTCTCCTGTGCAGAGCCCTCCCTGCCCGAAGGCCACCCCCGCCCCACTCCGCCCTGGCTGATATCAGGCAGTCCCCTAATCCCTGTCTCCGCAATTCAACCTGCTGTCTAACCAGGCTCTTTGGAAGTTCACCTGGAGACTGACACAGAAAGTCTTTCCCATTCCTCCCTCCTTGGACCTCGCTTACTCTACCCCCTCCCACATCTTCTTCCTCTCAACAAGCTTACGAAGGAGAAATGGAAGTGGTGGAAAACGAGTGAAAAATCTCCAGTGGGCAAGGGTTGAACATTCCCACCTTGGGAAATTCCTACTGGAAATCCTCCCTGAGGACTGACCATGATCAATGCGGCTGTAGCGTCAGCCCCGTTTCCCCTAGGTTATTTCCACAGTGGAGACAGCCTGCAAATGGGCAGGAGGACGGGAGAATATGAGATCAACACGGACAGCCGGGGTAAAGGAAGCACAAAGTTCAAGGTAGGCTTGCAGCCCTCTACTATCCTATTCTTCATGAGCCATTAAATCAGATAAGTGATTTAAGCACACACCTTTACCTCCTTCCTCCCTTCAGTTCGCCCCTCCCTCCCCAGCCTCCCACCTCCCTTGACTATCCTTAAACGGCCCCCCTCCATCTGCCGCAAAGCTCACATTCCCAGGGAAGCCTACCTGATTTTGCTTTAAGTTCTTCCCCGTGGGGAGCTCTCTGAGCTGCAGGCTGCCCTGAGAGAGAGAGACCCAGAGCCCTTCCCTAGGCACCCAGGGGCCCCTAGAAGGTATGGCTCGTATGAGGAAAGGTTAAGAATTCAGGACTTTTCAACTTTCCCTTCTTCTTGGGAATCATCCTCTTTCCCCACTCCAAGGAAACCTGGGCTGGCTCGGGTGGGGTGATGGAGGGGAAGAGTGTGACATAAGGACCACAGATGGCCTGGACGTTTGACCAGGTCCTGGGGAGAAACTGCCTGGGTATGGAACTCCACACCCAGCACTCTCGAATTTAAATTCTGGAGTGAGGTGTTCTGCAGCCAGACCTTTGGAGGGTGTGTGTGTGTGTGTGTGTGTGTGTGTGTGTGTGTGTGTGTGTGTGGTGTGGTGGGGTAGAGGGCAGGAGGAAAAAACACAACGAGATGGCTTGGAGCTTAGGGGCATCCCTTACATTTCCAGGAGGAATCAGGGGACACAGGATCCAGGAACCCCAATGCAATGGCAGATTAGGGTCTTCCCCTCCCCCAACCATGAGCTTGCTTTTTCTCTTCCTGCAGCCCACGATGTCCTCGACTGGCTTAGAGATCACAGGTCATTCAGAGAAGTACCTGGGCCCACTTATTCCAGCTTCTGCCAAGGTGGGCTTTCAGATGTTCTCTCAGGGTCTTAGGTAATCTGACCCCCAATCTGCCTGCTGAGGCAGATTTCTCTGCCCAGGTGTGGGGAAGAAACGCCAGAGTCTGATGGCCCCCAGAACTCTCTCACCCGCCATTGCCCTGGGAATCTAGGTGAGCCTCACTTTGATTGTGTTTTATCTCCTGTCTTCGGGCTGCACTTTCTCCATGGGTAAGGAAAGGTGTGAAATTGTTGCCTCTATCTCAAGAGCAAAGACTGGATTTCTACACCTTCCCTCCAAAGAGTCCTGTTCCTCCAGCCTGTTCCTCCTTATTTCATGTGCATGCTGTCCCCCTTTCCAGAAGACCCCAGTGCTGCATTTTCCTGGATCTCCCTTTCTCTGGCTAGAGAGTGCTGGCCAGCAAGGGGGCTTATTTTTTGGAAGGGGATCGGGCGAAAACTCCCTCAGGAACCAGCTCTTCCCAAACCCCCACTTGCCTTGGAAATAGGGGCCCAAACCCAAGTCCCCTGGAACTCAACTCACAGCGTGTGGAGAGGAGAGTAGCCGGCAGCAGAGACCCCTGGGGGTGTAGCGTCCATGCCCCTGACACCGCCTCCCCCCCCACCCCAGCCCCCTTGGAGGGTGGGAGCCGCAGGCACCGCTGTTTCTCCTAAATGTAGCGGCAGCTCTGACTAGGACTTGCTATCTGTGTCATCCGCACTTCCCAGGCTCCCCTGCTCCTCTCCTGTTTCCACAGCAACCAGTCTGGCGACAGCTCTAGAGCATCCCCCTCCCCTCCCCAGTCCTGGGTACCACTAGAGGCTGATCCATACGCCATAGCTATTTTTAGCCAAAGTTCCTCCTCCTGGACAACTCAGAGCTCGCCTCTTCACCCCCTGAGGAAAACAAAACAAAAAAGAAAAAAAGAAAAGCTAGCATGCTGACTCTTTCCTAAGAAGCTCCTTGCTCTGGGAAAATACAGGCCTTGATGTGTTTGGGAATAAGGCATTTGGTTTCCTAGGGATTCACCTCCAGCCGGGCTTCTGGGTGCATGTGCTGCTCTCCGGTCAGGCCTGCGATCACAGTCTCTGTTTTTGGAGAGGTCACCCTGATCCAGAAGAAGGTAGCTAGAGGGAAAAGAGGTCCACCCAAGGAAGGGAGGTAGGGTCAGAGGTTCTAATCTTTGTCACTGATTTGCGATGTGACCCAGAGGAATCACTTCCCTTCCCTCAGCCACAGTCGCTCCATCTTTCACAAGACGTGGACATGTGCAAATAGCCCTTTCTGCCTACTTTACAGGGTGTGCAGATCGAACGAGGGAATGTAAATAGAAGGGCTTTGAGGAGTAGTTTCTTAACAGCAAAAGGTCTAGAAACAACCCAAATGTCCAACAGAGAGAAAAGGCTAGTTGAGGGCTTACTAACTCTTCATTCAACAAATTTTTGTGGAGCCCACGTGCCAGGTAATGTGCTAGGTGGGGCTGGTTACAGAAGTGGATAAGTCCCTGGCCACCAGGAGCTCATGGTCCAGTGGGGGAGAAAGATCCGTAAGCTCAGAATACTAACACTACTACTGAGAATTGACTGAGCATCAGCTCTGAGCTAGACGCGCGCCGTATTCAACAACCCTGGGCGATACCCTATGAGACAGGTGTTATTTTCTCTATTTATAGATGAGAAAATTAAAACTGAAAAAGGTGAAGTGATTTACCTAATGTCACAGAGTTGGATATCGGCAGAGAAGTAGTCACACTCATACACCTGTGTCACACCCCCATGCTCCCTTGGTGATGCAATATTTGTGGCAAGTTCCTCCCTTGGTGATGCAATATTTGTGGCAAAGCAATATAATCAGTTACTATGTTCATATATGTAAATGTGCATGCAGGTACACTGTTACATAAAAACCAGGACATGAAAGTATTCTTTTTTATTTTTGCCCGCAGCACCACACGTCTTGCAGGATCCCAGTTCCCCAACCAGCGATCAAACCTGTGCCCCCTGCAGTGGAAGCGTGGAGTCCTAACCACTGGACCGCCAGGGAATTCCCCAAAGTATTCTTATAAACTGATCATAACTGTATAGAAATAGCTTTAGGAATACTGATAAAAATCAGGAAAAAAAATTGGAGAAATGGAAATACTTCAATGTTTATTTTCCCCAGGGAAATAATTAAAAGCAGAGAGTGGTAGACGAATGCCAGGTGTTGCTAGTATCAGCATTATTATACCCAAGATATTGATCAGTTCTCCAGCTGCCTTAAAGTTGGAACAGGATGATGTGAGCTAGAGAAGCAGGACGATATAGAAATGGATACCAGCAGGTGAGAAGTTCCTGGAATGGCCTGGCAAGGTGGAAAAGGTGGTGCTGAGTAATATAGTCTCAGGAGGCAGTGTCCTGGGTTCAACCCCCAACTCTGTCCCCTATTAGCTGGGTGACTTTGAGCAAGTTACTTAACCTCTCTGACCAGTTTCTTCATCTAAGAACTGAGAACAGCTGTATTATCCATCTCTGGGGGATTGTCATGAGGATTATATGAGGCAGTGGTGGCACATTGTAAGTACTCAGTAGATGCTAGCTATGGTCTTCCTTCTTCTCCTCATCATCGTCTTCATCCCAGGCATCTCCTGAAATCTCCACCTACCCTGTGCCACCTTCCTCTGTGCTGGTGCCACCCAGTGAGACCTGCAGGGGGCACTCCTGGTACACCGCCCTCCTCTCCCAGCCCTCTCGCCTGTGTTTCTTGTTCCAAGTGGAAATATCGAGTTTTCAGCCCGAGATTGGCATCAGGAGGGCTGTTAAAGCCCCAGTCAACATCCCCGTCTCCTGGGCCTGGCCCTGTCACCTGAGCCTTGGGACTGCTAGCCTGCCCTTCTCTGTCCTGCCAAGCAGCTGCTCACGTTGGTTCCACTGTGCCAGGAGCTCAGAGAGAAGAAACCAAACTCCTGGGCAAGAACGTATTTGCATAGAACTGGCCCCATTTCCTGGAGGGGGAAATCACAGGGCTGGCAGCGTCCTCCGGAAGATGTATCAGCCAGCCCCCTGCCTCAGTGCAGGCTGCCTCGAGCGCGGCCTTCCTGACAAAGGAGAACACCACCCCCTCCCCTGCTTTATGGATCCGGCAGGTCCTGGACTTTGCCTGGTATCTAACCTCAATTCTTTGTTTATCATTGAACTTGAACAGAGTGAGGGAAAAAAATGTTTTCTGAGGTACCAGGATACAGAAAAATAAGCAGGATCCTAGCTTTCAGGTATTATGAAGTAAAGAAAGCAACTTTACGAGGAGTCAATGAAATATGTCAGGACAGTTGTGACGACGGGAGATTGGGTTTGGAACTGGAGAATGTTGAGGGCAGGATGGGCACAGCTGGGGCCACACTGCTGGTCTATAAAGAACCTTGGTACAAGGTAGAAAAAAGGAACCCCCTCTGGGCAGATGCACTCCTTATGGCATGTAGCAAGTGGTACTTCGGCATAAAAATAAAATAAAAAGGGGAATCCCTCCAGTAGACACGGCTCCAAGCCATGATGCAAGGAATGGCAAACTGAACATGGTTCAGTCCTCAGTTTTCCCCCTCAGTGGGTGCCTTAATGCAGTGCACAAACTGTACAACTGTATGTGGCAGCCTTGGGATCAACCAATCTGGGAAGATTTCCTTGAGCAATACCATGAGACTTCTTAGGTAAAAGGTTGGAGGTGGGAGAGGAAGCATGATGGGGAATACAGGAGATGGCTGAGGATATGAACTTAATGGAGCAGGGAGGCCAGTCAGATAGATTATAACAATTTCTATAAATTCAAGGGAGATGGGGCGCTAGAAAACTCAGAGCAGAGGGAGCATAGGTTTGCAGGAGTGAAATGTGGCTGGATATCAGAGTGAAATGGGGAGAAGCAGAGCACAGACCCAGGACACATGGAGCCCCACCGGGCTTCTGAGGCTGAGGGCTTTGCTGGTCTTCTGGCTGAGTTCAGGAGAGCAAAAGGATCAGAACCTTCTCATACACAGGTCTATCTTGCTTTATAGGACTGGAGGAAGTAGACCAGGATCTAAAAGTCATGGACGTTAGAGGTAGTCCAGAATTAATCCTCACTTTACAGGTAAGGGATGGGTCCCAGGCAATTTACAGACAAGGATGGGTCCCAAGTAATTTACAGGTAAGGGATGGGCCCCAAGAGCACAGACAGGACTAAGACCCAGGCCTCCTGGCTCCTGGTCCCTGGTTGTTTCTTTATTCCCTGTTGCCTCCCTCCTACCACAGTATATTGGGTGTTTTAATAGAATCTCTGTCCATTGGACCCAATTAGAAAGGTACTAGAGAAACCACCTAGTTAAAGAAATTCTGGATAGAACCCTTTGGTAATGTGATTAAGCATCCCCTAACTTACGTCTTATAAATGTGAGTTCTTGTAAATCACATTTACTGAAAGGAGGTGGTATACCTAATTAATGATCCATTCATGACTTGGTAGCGGGGTGTAGCTCAGTCCCTCTCTTGGATTTCTCCTCTGTGGTCACGATTATCCAGCTATTAGGTGCCCCACTACTAATGGAAATTGTTCAGCCTTGTGGGGCCCGAGCACTAAAATGCCCCTTGGAATCCTGTGGTGGGCGTTTTCAGTATCTCTATTTCCAGCCGATCCCTCTGACTGTGAAATGTTGCCTATTCTGAGCCTCCTCATGCCTCCTGACCCAAAGCTTCCCTCATCCCTTCCATCCGCACTGGCTTTTCCCAGCAGAAGCCCCTCATACTGCTGCCCACTTGTGGATTCTCCTTCCCAAACAAGTTACTCACCCCTTACTGTCCTCTGTGCTCTGAAGGAGCCCCTGCCCTATTACAAATGAGGTAAAAGAAGAGATGAGGCCAAAGTTGGGAGGAGGGAGTTAGAAAGGAGCAACTGAGAATAAGAAAGACAGAACTTGCCAAAGTGAGGAAACGGGGTGTCCTTAAAAAGAGATGGTTCCCCTAACTGCCATTTTCTGTGGGAACCCTGGACATCGCAACCCTGGCAAATTTTTCATACCGATGTGTGCTCATATGGACAAGTTTATGTTTCAACTATGCAAAATCACTCTAGTGTTACCTCGAGACAAGCTTTGGAGTTCAACGTGCATGGATTCAAATTCCAAATCGAACACTTTCTAGCTATGTTACCATAGGCGAGCTGCTGAAACTCTCTGAACCACAGTTTCTCCATCTCAAGTAATATGTATATCTTGTGTAGTAAACACTCATAAATATGAATGTCCTATGCCGTTTATTATTGATTTCCTATTGGGCTCCTGGTGACTGTTCTAGGATTTCTTTCTTTTGTAAAAAGACTTCGAAATTAAAAACTGACATTTGATATGTACAAAGGAATGTATACATGATGGATATCTGTGTATATGCTATAAAACGTAATTTAAGAACAAAAGCTCGATTTAAATCACTCTTGTAAAATTAGAAACTTATAGTGCCGTTCAAGCTATCTGTGTCTTTTTCCACAACCTCTGCACACCTGCTGTTATGGAACTTCTAAATGCTTTCTAATTGCTCAGTCCCACTGCCACCCATTCAGTAAATGGCTTTTTTGAACTACAGAAGAGTGAAAACCATTTAGAAGGAACTTCTGCAGAGACTCCTTCACCACCAGGTATCTCTTTCTGCTCCTGCCCTTTGATTCTTTCTTCCCTCCTCTCTCAGAGGAGTACTCCAAATGTCGAGCTGAGGAGTTTGGACTGCGACCTGCAAGCAAGGGCCACCAGTTTGGGGTTTTGATCCAAGGGCACAGGGACTGACATTGTGAATACAGGTTACCTCTTCCTCTGAGACTAGAGAGAAGGGTGAAGGGCGGGTCAAGGTCCTGGGCTGCTAGTGACCTTCCTGATCCTGACAGTAGCCATGAAAGGAGAAAGGATATCCTAGAGACATAGAACAAAGGGAGACTTGACAGAATTTGGTGGTTTTGTTGACATGTCAATGGATGGAACATAGGGTAAGGGTGAAGAGTGAAGATGATTTTTAGCTTTTTAATCTGATCAACTGGGAGGAACACAGAAGTAAGGAAGGAAGTCATGAGAACTCCCAGCCTTGAGGAGAAAGAGGATGAGTTCAGTTTGGAGCCTGTCCAGGTGGGAGTGGAAATCCCCTGCCAGCCACTGGAACTGTGGAGGTAATGCTCTAAAGAGAGCCTAAGGCTGAAGGTAGAGATTTGGGTATAACTCAGGAACGATAGTTGGAGCCATGTAAGTGATGAAGGGTCCAGGAGCAGGACATGGAAAGAGAACGTAAGACTGAACCTTGGGTATTGGAGGAGGAAACAGCTGTAGGTTGGGGTGCATAGGGGCATAGGGGCATTGGAAGAAGATGAGGCTGGAATGGCACCAGGTCCAGGTCATAAGAGGCCTTCTGTTCCATGGTTAGGAATTTGGACTTTACTTATAGACAATGAGCAGTCTATGGAAAGCTTAAATCGGGAAGTGACACAGTCAGATTGGTGTTTCAGAGAGATTGGTGTTTCTTCTTAAATGAAGGATTTCATGATCTGACAGATTATTAGAGTGGAGAAAGACTAGAGGTAGGCATTAGAAGGCTGCTGTAGTAATCCTGGTGAGAGGTGATGGGGTCCTGGACCACTGGCATGATGATGAGATGGAGAGGAAGGGAGTGGGATTTATGTGATTCAGAAAGTAGATGCATTGATTAGATAAGGGAGATGGGGTGAGGAAGAATGAAGTCTAGGATTGCTGCCATGTTTCCTCTTGAGTCAAACCATTTTGTTCACCTGCAGATTAGTGTTCCTACAATTCTGCTCTACCTTTGTCTCCCCTCTGCTCAAGAAAACTTCATTTACTCTCCATTGCCTTCAGAGCTGACCATGAATGGGCACAGCTCTATATTTACTAGAGGTCTTCCCCCGCCACAAACGCTACGCTTACCTTCAGCCCAGTGGCCCCCCACCCCCGCCATGGGGGCTATTTGAAATGGACATTTACCCATCATAGGGTGTCTAGAGGCTGAACTGAACTAAAATGTCAAGTGCCTTTCCTCTTTTCCCCCCCACTATGTATATCAACTCAATATGATAATACTGGTTACTGATTAGTAGTTAAATATCTACGATGAGCAAAAATGGGGAAATAAATGTTTTCCTCCTTAATACATGCCAAGAGTGGGAGATTGTGGATAAAAACCTCTCAAAACGTGGATTCAGATAATGAAAGAAGTCCTTCGTGAGGAAAAGGTTGAGAACCACCACTCCGTATTCTGGTCCAGTGGACCACTTTGCTGCTGTTTCCCAAGCAGACTTGTATTTTTCCTGTCCTCCCAGGACTTTGTGAATGCAGTTACATCTGCCTTAAATGCCCTCCCCACCGTCTCCCCGTACCTGAATCCTCTGCATTCTTTAGGGGCCTTATCGGATGGATGTCACGTCTGTCCTCCCACATCTGCAGGACCCCCTAAGTAGAGTGATCTTTCCCTTTCTGCTGCCTCCAGCACCTCCTGGGCACTTGGGCTGCGTGTTCTGCCCTCTCTCAGACCAAGCCACTGCAAGTGGGATTGATGTCTGCGCATTTCGCATCCAGGACCTCACCCTGCACTTAGAAAAATGGCAAACAGCATGGAAATGGTGCTGAAGGATATAACCCCGTAGTCCCGAGCCCGCCCCTTCGGCGCTGCCTGTCGGGCAACTGGGCCGGTCCTGAATTCATTTCCACCTCATTAACTCGGCCCCAGGTCCGCCTCCGCCTGCTCCCGCTCTCGTTCCCCATCCCTGACACGACAGCCTCCTTTTTCTTCCTTCTCTCTTCCCCTGTCATCTTGCCAGCTCGGCTTCTATCGCTTCGCCTATCGTCTCTCTATTTCTCCCTGAGTCTGTCTGGGTCTCTGTCTCTGGGTGTTGCTCTCCGTCCTGCTCCTCCAGCTGTCTGGGGCTCTGTTTCGTTGCCCCTACGCCCCACCCCCTGCCCAGTCCCCTCCAATCCCGGCAGCTCGGGCCTGGCGCTCCACATTCCCATTGGCCTGTCCGGAGCCCCCCGCCCCCGCCCGCCCGGCCCCTCCAGGTCCCTCAGTTCACGCAAAGTTTGGCTCTGCGCTGCGGAGGGAGGGGGCGGCCCGGCCCGGCCCAGCTCTGCCCCCGGCCGGCCCGACCCCGGCCCCGGCCCCAGGACCAGCCCTTATCTGATCCCGGCTCCGAGTTTAAGAGTCCTGGCCCTGCCCGTCGCACAGCTCCGTTCCTCACGCCTGCCCGCCCCGTCTGTCCGTCTGTCCCGCTGCCCATCCGAGGGGCCACTCCACCCCGGACCCAAGGTAAGACCCTGGCCCTGATGAAGGAGTGCTGCCGCCGCAGCCGGGGTCCTGTCTACCTCACTCTCCAGAGATACCGGGGCCCGCAGCCCCTAGGTCCCTACCCTGACTTGCCTCAGTGGTACCGTCCTATTCCCCAGCCTCCCACCGGAGCGGCCCCAAACGGAGCCTTAGAGGAAGGGCTCACCAAGAAGGAAACTTTCCCAAACTGGTCACCTCAGCACTTTCAGCTAAGAAAGGGGCTTTCCTAATGCTCCTTCCTATTGGGCAGACCTGCAGTTGCATCACAGCCCTCCAACTAAATACAGTGACCACCACATATAACCATGCACCCTCACAGGCACTGCAGACAGTGCCCCCTCTTCCCGGGATCATCAGGTTACTCCCACTCCCATGCCCAGCCCCTTTTCCCCCTCCCCATGATGCGACATTCACATAGCGACACCCACTGATCACTAGTTCACACAGGGGAAGAAAACACCTACAGCTCAGGTTAGGGAGATGTAGTAGCCTGGTGTGACTGGGACCCCTGCCCGCCCAGTTTCTTCCCTTCATTCCAACTTGCCTCCCACTTCAAGACACCTCTCCCCATTACAACCCTCCTCCCCTCGCCACAGCTGTTTCACACTGAGATCACCTGGAGGAGAGCAGCAGGGTCACCTCTGCTAGAGTAAGAAGGGCAGATTGGATTCCATAACATCCACCCTCCAGGTGAGACGCCCCTTCCCCATCCCATCCCTTCTCCCCATCAGGAGCTAACCAAGGGCACCTGCGTTAGGAAAGAGACCAGTTGGAACTTCCTGATTTGAGGGAGAAGCGTTGAGCCCCAGGATGCATGGAAGGACAAAACTGGGGACGCGTGCGCGTAGGACCTCTTGTATCTTGAGATCTCATGCTTGTTAATGAAGGGCCCCAGGCACAGCGAGGCAGATGGAGAAGTGGGGGTGCGGAAGAAGCCAGTACAGATTTGGACCCCAAAGGGGGCCTAGGCTGAAAGCCTGATTCTGTTGCTTATCGATACGTATTCTGGCTAAAGATTTCTGGCCCGTCTGCCTTGGCCATGGTGCTTGAAATTTTTTTCCCCACCAGGACTGCTTTAGGCATTTCTGGATGGGAGGGAGATGATGATGGGAGACTTGGTGCGCTTCTGTGAGGAGTGACACTTGTTTAGGCGTGACGAGGGCCTGGAGTGGGTATCAGGAAACCAGTCTGAGAAGGGACCAGAAGCTACTCTGAATTCCATTCAGTTTCATCTTGAAATGCTGTTGCTAATCTCCAAGGATTTCTGTTCTGTTACGCGTTCCTGGCATGATGGTGGGTACCATCCTGTGCAGGGCTTGTTAATTCCTCATGGTATAGGCTGGGTACGGGGGACCAAGTGTAGAAGCAGCCAAGTGTCCTCCTGGCTTATAGCTAGTTCTTCAGGGAGGAGGAAACGAGGGAGGAGGGGGAGGGAAGGCATCATGCCAGGGAGAGGGGCCAGGGCTGGTCTGCAGAGGCAACAGGCATGGCCCAGGCAGTGCCAACTCCTCTTCCCCGCCCTCCAGTCCTTTGGTGGTGGTGGCGAGGGAGGGAGAGAGGGGGTGTTGGGGGGTGATCTGGGCCAGTCCAGCCTCCCAAAGCCCTTGCCAACCTGGGTCCTGAAAGAAGCTGCTGTTTTCTGAGCCATCCCCCCGCCCCCCACCCCGAGCGGAGCAGCCAACTTGTCTCAGTGGATATCAAATGGCAATGACTCCACTGAGTGGAGAGGGCTGGCGGGGGCAGGGTTAGGGTCCCAATCCTTCCGTGGTTCTAATGCAGAATCCCACTGCTGCCCCCTACCCTGAGGGAAAAAAATCTGTCTGCCCAACATCTGCCCTACATGTGGTCTGTGGACACATACGTTTGTGTGGGAGGGTTAGTGGTCCAACTCCTGGCATCCCTCACCTCCTCCCTGTGCCCCACTGAACGGCGCCCCCTCCCCACACCTGCACCTCTGTGCACGAGCTCGTCTATAACTCCAGCCTGGTTGGCTTGGGCTAGAAGGGAAGGGCGTGGCAGAAGACCCAGGGGCTTCCTTCCCTGGTCCTCCTTAGGGACCAGAGAGGCTGGGACACTTGGATCTGGGTGGGCTTAGATCAAGTCCTCTGGGGTCATGCCCGAATTGATGGAATAAGGGGTTTAGGGCTGTGGGGGGTGGGGGGTGAGTCATGCAGAAAGACCCACTTCTACAGAGGAGAAAAGACCCCCTGCATCTTTTAGCAAAATGCTTGGCTTCTGCATACAAGATGGAAGCTAGGCCGAACCTCCTGGCATCAGTGGGGAGGGAAAGAGATGTTGGGCAATGGAGCCCCTCAACTTTCCTGCCAAGGGTTATTTAGGACGGAAGGAGAAAAGCTCCAGTCTCCCTCCCCTCCCCGGCCTAGATTCTTCTCTTGCCTGACTGGTCAGTGCTACTGTCCGGGTTAATGCCAGACTGTCCAGGATGGTGGTGAGGCCCTGGAAGGGGCAGAGAGAAGGGACAGTCCAAGGCACACTGCTAAGATGAAACTGCAGAAAGATTAGAGATGGGAGATCTGGAATCCAAGTGTTTTAGCACCCAGTGAAGGCTGGTTGGCAGGGGCGGCTCTTGGGAATCAGAGCTTTCTGAGTTTACCACATCGCCCTGTCTCTTCCACAGGCTGCGTTCAATGCTTTTCTCCCTTCATCCAAGTTTAGTATACGTGTTGCCACCATTTTCATGGAGACAGTGCATCTGAGTGGCCCCTCTTCATCCCCTCGCCACATCAGAAGCTTGAAAGGGCACAGAGAAAGGGATTCTGGGAAAAAGGCTCCCGTGGGTGTCTGCCAGCTGGGAGCTGGATTTGAGGTGGGGGAGAAGGGAGGGGCTGGCTCTGGAATGCAGGAGAGAAGCGAAAACTGAACGGGGTGGCCTGGAGAAAGAGGCTGGACAGGCATGGGCTTCAGAGGACTGAATTAGCACTTCAGACCCCTAAAAAGGTGTAGCATAGAAGGAGTGGATATGGCCATTCTGCTCCCCTTCCAATGGCAGAAGACCTGGGGAAAGGATTGGGGCTGCAGCTTGAAGGACTTAGGCTAGATTTCAGGAAGCAGGTCCATAAAAGGAAAGAGGTCCGAAATGGAGTTTGGGAAAGAGAGGCAGACCACCTTCTGGACCCAAACTAAAACAAACCCACCCCCAACAAAAAAAGCCCATCATTGGGGGCTTCCCTGGTGGCGCAGTGGTTGAGAGTCCGCCTGCCGATGCAGGGGACACAGGTTCGTGCCCTGGTCTGGGAAGATCCCACATGCCGCGGAGTGGCTGGGCCCATGAGCCATGGCCGCTGAGCCTGCGCATCCAGAGCCTGTGCTCCGCAATGGAAGAGGCCACAACAGTGAGGGGCCCGCGTACTGCAAAAAAAAAAAAAAAAATAAAGCCCATCCTTAAGGCTTGTGAGGGGGAGCTGTGAAGCTCAGAGAAGCGCACGGATTATTGCAACAGTTGTCAATCTTCTGGAGGGAAAGTGCGACCCCACAGTGCTGTCTCAGGGCTCCTTTCTGTTGTCTGAGAGGCAGAGGCGTAGTGGTTAAGAGCACAGCCTTGGAGTCAGACTTCCTGGGTTTAAAATCCTGCTTTCACTGCTTAGTAGCTACAAATGTCTCCTCAGCCTTACAATGGGGCTAATTATAGTTGAGTATTAAAAGACTCGATATTTGTAAAGGGCTTGGAGTGGTGCTCAACATGTTAAAAATAAAAAGTGCAGTTGTTGGCTGCTACGGTTCTCCCACCTCTGTGACTCTTTCTGCTCCCTTGTCTTGCCTGGCTCCTGGGCCTGCTGCAGCTCTTCTCTGTGGCTTTTCTGAGGTCTGTCCTAGGTCTCTGTCTCTCCGCCCTTCTAGAGTTTGGGAAGGTAGGAGAATTATCAAGTCGTTTAAGATGAGGTTCCTGTCTTCATTCCAACAAGCTGGGCGTTGCCTGGGTCTCCACGCCCCTGGGCCCTTCTTTCCATGAGTTTTCACCAAGCAGATGTGTTGTCTCCAACTTGGATTCGATAAATGTAACCGAGCTGCTGGGCTTCCCTAAAATAGTCTCTTTCCCTGTCTGGGTGACTTACATCTTGCAGCCAAAGACGCCAGCTTCTCTCTACCCCGACATCTCACCCCTGTCCCTCCATGGCCCTGCCTCTTTCCTCCCTGCCCGCATTTCCCCCACAACTCCGCTCAGGTGTGTGAGTCCATCTCTTCTCTGCCCCCTGATCAGCCTGTTCATCCTGTGAGCCGGGGTGTCCAAAGTGGCCTCCTTAATGATCTTCCTAACTTCCACCTTTCTTTCTCCTTGATTCCCTCTTTACTCCACACAGAATTATCCCTGGAACTGTCGTCATGAAGCATCAGTTTTATCTTGCCCCTTTGCTACTCAGACGTCTCTGTGGGTTTTCAGATGAAAACTCCCAATCACAGTCTTCAAGATACTTTATATCAACCTTTCTCCCATCCCCTCCAGTTCCCCTATCTTTTGGGACCCCCATCGATTCAGACCTTGTTCTGGGGGAGCATATCCCATGGTAATCCCTGAGCCACACCCCTTCCACCCTGGGCCCTCACACAGGCCTACCCCTCCAAGTCCTGCCCCTCCTGCAAATCTCCATCCTTCTGTTTCCCTATCTGCTCTGTCATCTTGTACCCCTTCTCCTCAGCATCCTGCCTGTTCCTTGTCCTTCGTGTCTATGAATTTGCCCAGGATGACCTGGACAGTGGTAATGTTGGAGGGGACATCCTGTCTCCTACCATAACAGGAGCTCCTCTAGGGTGGGGCCTACACCCCTGTCAGATTGTCGACTCCCTGAAGCAAAGGCATCTCTTCCCTCCCTGGACCCCTCTGCCCCCAGGGTACAGACTGTCTACTGACCAGCTTGACTCTAGGTAGGAAACCTTTCTGGTTGCTAATTCTGGGGGAGGACCCTGACTTCAGAGGTTTAGGAGTGTCCTAGACTAGGGTATATGTAAGACTCTATTATCCAACTCTCTAGGGAACCTCCAGAGAAACTCCTCTCCTGCTAAACTCCCCATCCTGTGGAGACAGTTTTACCCTAAGATTATAAGCAGCAGATTAAGCGCTGCTGGCCCAAACACAAAAATCCACGTGGGTATCCACAGAACCTTTCTCTCCTCGCCAGGGAGGTCTGCTCCTGCCTGATGCTGGGCTTGTCAGTGGGCGTCTGGAGTGGGAAAGGGGCAGAGGCCAGAGTCCAGTCTGGGACAGCCCCGTTGTCTGCAGCATACCTCTGGGTGGGAGCCTGCAAGCTGGGAGACATGTGGGCATAGCTCTCAAGTCGGGTTAGGCCTGACCTTTTAGCGATATATCCTCAGCTCCACCCCCATCCTTTTCCCAACCACAAGACCCGGGCACATACCTTCTCCCCACATCTAAATCTCCCTGGTTGACCCTCTGTAAAAAAGACATGGGCAATGGCAAGAGGAAAGGGCGAGGATGTCTGAGTCTAGGGCAGTGGTTCTCAAACTTTTTGGTCTCAGGACCCCTTCACATCTTAAAAATTATTGAAGACTGCAAAGCGCTTTTGTTCACGTGGATTACATTGATAGGTTAGAAATGGGAGGAAACTTAAAATATGCATTCATTCATTTAAAAATAACAGCAATAAACCCGTTTTGCATGTCAATTTAGATGACATTTTTTTTTTTTGTGGTACGCGGGCCTCTCACTGTTGTGGCCTCTCCTGTTGTGGAGCACAGGCTCTGGACGTGCAGGCTCAGCGGCCATGGCTCTCGGGCCCAGCCGCTCCGCGGCATGTGGGATCTTCCCGGACTGGGGCATGAGCCCGTGTCCCCTGCATCGGCAGGCGGACTCTCAACCACTGCGCCACCAGGGAAGCCCTAGATGACATATCTTTAATGAAAAAAATAGCTATATTTAAAGACAGACAAACAAAAGTTTAGTAAGTGGCATTGTCTCACATTTTCACAAATCTTTTCAATATCTGGCTTAATAGAAGACAGTTGGTGTTTCATATCTCCTTCTGCATTCAATATGTTACAATATCATATTGCAATGTAGCTTCTGGAAAACTCCATTGAACACTCATGAGAGAATGAAAGTGAAAAGAAGCAATTAACATATTAGTATTATTATGAAGATAGGCTTGACCTCATAGAGCCTCTGAAAGGGTCTCAGGACCCCCCAGGGTCCCTGGACCACACTTTGAGAATTACTAGTCCAGAGGAACGTCAGAAAACAGTTTGGAAAAGCCCCAGGTGATTTGAACATCCTGGTTGATCTTCCTTAGCTGCCCATGGTCTTTTGAATGTTTTCACCAGGGAGGCAGTATGGGGTAGTGGTTAATCATGTGGGTCCTGGGGACAGACTACCTACTGGAGCTTGAATCTCAGTTCTACCACTCACTAGCTGTGTGACTTTGGGCAGATTATTAACATCTCTGTGCTTCAGTTGTCTCGTCTATAAGATGGAGCTTTTAAAAAAGTGCCTACTTCTTAGAATTGTTGAGAATTAGATGATGTAACGCTAGAAAAGGGCCTAGCATAGTGCTAAATAATATGAGCTCTTATTAAATAGCAGAGCCTTGCCCCTGAATCCACTGCCCACGGGCCCAGGAGGCAGTGCGATGCAGAAGTGACCTTTCCCAAATTGCAGTTGCGGGCTTCTTGAACCAGAGAGGAAAAGTGACTTGTGTGAGGTCCCAGGAAAAGTTAACAGGGTTGTTGGGCCCTGAACCCAGGAGTTCTAACTCTTTGCCCTACACTTTCCCCACCAGACTTTTTCAGTGGGGGAAAAAAAACCCAAGGTCCTGAGAGGAGGGGAGCAGAACTTACCTTTCCCCCAGCAATCCCAAGTGTACCATCCAGGGCCAATAGCAGTAGAGCAGGAAGCCTTGAGTTGAGGGCGGGTAGCAGGGAGGGACTTCCTGACCTCAACAGCAACTGAAAAAGGAGAAAGCAAGCCAGGAGAAGGCATTCCTAAGCCCAGAAGGTTTTTCCATCTTGCCTTGTGGGGAGCAGTTCTGTAAAGCGGCCCCAGCCCTCTCTCCTAAGGGTTCCTGGCCCAGGGCAGAGGAAGTCTGGGATCGGGCAACACTGCTTCTCCTGGGGTGTCTCTTTCCTGCTCACTGCCTGCAGCCCCTTCCTGGATCATTCCCTCCTCTCAGTCTCCCAGCACTCCAGGCTCCGGGTCCCTTTCCCGGTGGCTCCTGACCCTGCCCTTTGTGCTGTGGCGCCACGGGCAGTGCGTGCACCTTGGGAAGGGTGCCAGTGGGGGTGGGGATGAGGCAGATGGGGAGACAGACGAACACACCAGGGGCGAGAGTGGGAGGAGCCAGCCCTGGCTCTTTGGCCTGTCAGCCAAACCCCCCTGAGCTGGGCTGCAGGTACCACCTTGTCAGAAGCCTAAATACCCCAAACCCCAAGCACACACCCTGAGCAGAAGCGTTCTGGAGGGTCAGATCCCACCAGCAGCCCCCGAGCCTGAGGAGCCCGGGCGGGCTTAGGTTTGAGACCTTGCTGTCTATTGCTCAGTTTTTCCTCTGCCACCCACACAGTTCCCTAGAATAGATGGGAAAACTGAGGCCCAAAGTGGGTGGGGTCAGGCTGCCCACGTGCTTCTTTCCAGAGTCCGGTTGGGAGGAAGGGGCCTGGCCTCCCACAGCCCCTCCTCCCCCATCCCTCCCAGTCCCCCTGGTTTTTTCCATTTGGAAAGCCCTTTTTGGCTCGTGGCAGGTTTGGGGGCCCTGGTCTAGTCTCCCTTCCCTGTCTCCTGGGCAGTGTCCCCAGGGGAGCCCCCGGGGGCTGAGATCTCTTAAGTCTCAGCCCTGCCCCACCCCCTGCCTCCACCCGCGAGGCCAGCATCCCCCCAGCCCCCGCCCCTGGGCTGTGGGACAGGGAGAGGGCCGAGGGGCTGGCTCTGAATACTAATGTCCTGCCCATTGTCAAAGCCCCTTTGTGCCCCAGAGCTCCATTGAGGCGCCTCCGGGTAGGGCACAATGGGGGCTCTGTCCCCGAGTTCCCCCAAACAGTCACCTGCTTTCAGAGCCTCCCCCCGCTCCCACCCCCACCCGCCCCAGTGTCCGGAGGGCCCAGCGAGCTTGGGGGAGTGGGGCCAGAGCCAGGGGGGATGGGCAGGAGGCGACCCCTCCCCCCCTCCTCCCCGGGCAGGCTGGGGAGATGGGCCCAAGGCCGGGAGAGGCCCCGACTTACAGGGGGCGGGGGTGGGGCGGTCTGTGGATGGACTTGGAATGCAGGTTCCGTGAGGCCGGCCAAGGGGAAGGGGCACTCAGCCTGCCCACTCCTCGGTTCCACATGCCCGGCCGCCGCGGCCCGTGCCTTCCCGCCTCTCCTCCTCCTCCCACCACGAGGCTCATATATGCAGAGACACACAGGCACACGCTCATGCATGCGGCCCCACACACGGCTCCCGGACGCACGCCGGAGCGGATGTGCCCAGACCCAGCAGGCCAACTCAGGTACACAGACCCGCACCGGCCACTCGCATATGCACCAGCACACCCGCCCTCCATCCCCTTTGCACCCCTTCCGCCAGCCTCCAGCCTCCAGCGGCTCAGCACCAGCGCCCCAGCCCCCGACCACCCCCCACCCCGTGCCCTCGCTGCCCCCTGCTGCTCCAACACAGGTTATGACAAGTTTGCACTTGTTGTGACCTCAAGAATGTGGCCCTGGGGCGGGGAATGTCCCGCTGCTCCAGACCGCACTTGCTTATACGTTAACCACGGACACGGTCTCTGCTGAACCGTGAGCACGCCCGCCCCTCCCCCCCATCCCACAGACCACAGAGAGGTTTGGTGAGCCAGGACCCCCGCCCCAGAGCGGAGCCAAACACACTGAATGGAATCATGCGGGAATGACCAGCCCCAGCCTGCCCCAGCACCGGCCCAGGGCCACCAGCCCAGGGCCACCAGCCCTTGCATCTGCCCAGTGCACTCAGGGTCACGGCCTCTCACCACCCTGTGAGGTAGATGGCCTCGTTATCATTTCCCCGTTTTATAGTAGGGCTCTGACAGGTGACGTGACATATCCAGGTGGCAAGACTGGGACTCCATTCTCGAATGGAAGTCTCTTGCTGCTGGGTGTTTTTCTGGGTTGTGTTTTGCGGGGGAGGGGTCACTATGCCTCTTGGCTTCACTCAGATGACTCAACCCATGTGGAATTTTCACAGAATTATCTTTTGCCCACCTTCTTTGGGAAGAGTGGGGGCATGTTGGGGTTGGAGTGAGGGAGAACAATGGGTACAGGGACCTTAAACAGGATTCTGCATCCAGAAAGAAACTCAAAAGTTCACCTTGACCCTTGACTGCCTCTAGGCAGGGTGAGCCTACCTCCTTTCGTTTCCTACATTCCCATGGGCCCCATTCCCACTGCTGATGGATCACTGGAGAGAGGAGCCCCATGGCCTTCTTGGCCAGGGTTTGGAGTTTGAGATCTCTGTTGATTATAAGTCCTTCACAACACCCGGCTCTGACCTTCCTTGTTAATATCCTATGTCTGTATAAGGATCTATAGGGCATGTCTACGCCTCTCCCACTATTCCGGTCTGGGGCATCTTCTGGAAGCCTGGAGCAGGTACCCTAAAAAGGGAAGAGATAATAATAAAAGATAAAAAAAAAAAAAAAAAGGGAAGAGATGGAGGGCTTACCAGGACCAGGACCCCGAGGATTTGAGGGCTGCTTGCGCGATGGTGTGCTGGGACCCGGGGTGGTTGATGGGGTCACAGTTGCAGAAACCCCATTAGATGGAGAACTCAGCTGATATTGGTTTGCTCATCTGCAAGTGTTATCGAATGCCAATCTCCATGATGTTTCCCTTACATCAGAATTGCAAAGACCCCTGCAGGACCCTTCTATGCCTTAACCCCACTGCTCACCTAGCATGCTCCCCCGCTGGCTGCCAGATTCTGCTGAAGCTGCGTCATCCATCTGTCTTCCTCCATGCAGGAACACTCCTCTCCCAGCCCTTATTCTCTGGTGTATTCTTCTGACTCCAAGTGCCCTTCCAAATGTCCCCTGTTGGAGAAGGAGGCCTGGCCAAAGGACAATTTCAGCCCCTCCAGCTGCACTCAGGCTCGGGGGGGGGGGGGGGGGGGGGACAGTGAGACAGCCACCTCTGAATCTAGTTCTGCATCTAGTCAGTGTCGTTGGGCCACCCCTGCCCCCATCCTTCTCGTCAAAGGAGAAATGTGGATAAGGAATAAGGAATAAGTTGCGGAAGGGCAGAGAGATTCCCTCCCAGGGTGACAGTAGACCCCCCCCCCCCCCCCCCCACGCCAGGCTTCTCTATGTGAGGGTCAGAGGTTGCTCTTCAAATGTGGAACCTGAGAAGGAAAGGGAGTGGCGAGGACCCCTGTCGGGGAAGGTGGCTCAATTCCCTGAATACACATCAGAAGCACAGGGTGCCTATGGGTCTCCATCTCCACCAAGGGTAAAAATAAGAACAAATTCCTTAGGCAGCAGCAAGTAAGTTTTGACTTAGCAGGAAGCATTTCCTGGGTATAAGGGATTAGCAGGCAAAGGGGAAGGATGGAAAGAGGTGGAAGACTCACTCCCCCGATGAGAAAGAGAGGCCCATCTTAGCCGCCTATTGAACAGAGGTTGGGTGGCCTAGGAGACATTTCCAAAGGGGCTCAGGGCCCCTGTGGGCCATGGACTTCCAGCTGTCTCAGATAACTCCCTTGATCATTTCCACAGCCCCTAGCAGAGAACATCATTGAATCTGCCCCTTCCCAACGGGCCCGCTATCTGCTGTTTCTTCTAGCTCTTCTTGTTGTCATATTTCTGGGCCAGCTGCTGTGGGGCAAGGAGATTCCTGAGGCCTGCTGATGGGAGGCGCACACTGGACACCCCTAGGCTGGGGCTTTGGTTGGAGGGGAAGAGCTCAGTGGATAATGCTCCCAGGTTGGCCCTTCAAGACCCCAGGGTTAAGAAAAGATCTGGTAGGAAGAGAGAGCTTTGGGATGAAGAAGAAAGTCAGGGATATTGCTCTGATTCTGGTGCTATAAGCCGGCTGTGTGATTGTGGAAAAGTTACTCAACTTTGCTAAACCTTGGCTTCCTCTTCAGTGAAATGAAGGGGTTGAACAGGATGACCATGCGGGCCTCCCAGCGCCGACATGCCATGATGATATGGTGGCCAGATGAAAAGTGCAGTTTAAGTGGGCCTGGGTTCAACTTGCAGTCACCTCTTCCTTACTCGTGGTCCTTCTGGACAAGTCAGCTAACCTTTCTGAGTCTGGTTTCCACACATTCACATGAAGGCGATGGCATTACCCACCTCTCAGGGAGGATAGGATGACGTGGTACGTAGAAACCCAGCACAAGGGCTGAGGTGGGGAAGTCCGCAGCACGTGGGGACACAGAGGGGCAGCAGCTCACACTGGGGCTGTGGGCGTCTGGAAGGGCTTCTCAGAGAAAGTGACATCTAAGGCGAGGCTTGAAGGAAGGGTAGAGATCGACCAGGTGGAGTGGGGAGGGGAAGAGTGCTTCACGGAAGAGGCCCCATTGTTTGCCAAGAACTGTTGGTAAGAGAAGGCATGGCCTGTTCAAGCACTGGGAGAAGCTTAGTGTAGCTGGCGGCAGAGGCTGTGTGTGAGGGGTGGGTGGAGGACCAAGAATGCTGGTGCTGGAGAGGCCAGCTTATTACATACTCTGTCCCACCTGTCATTCTAGGGGCTTACGAGTTGGGATCCCTCCACTTCGCCTCCATCTTTCTTTTCCTACTTTTCTTTCTCCCAAGCTCAGTCCAATTGTCTTTGGTCACGTGGGCTCCAGGAAGCACTGGGCTTCCCAGGAGGACCTGGTCGGTCCAGGGAGAAGCTCTATCCACAGTTGCCCGACTCTGGACCAGTTTGGGGTCCAGGTCTGGAGTTTTCCGCCTCTCTCCTTTCCCATGATGAAAGATGGATCTGCCTCCTGCAGAAGGCTCTGGGTTTCTGGCATTGAGGCTCCGTGCTAAGCACTGAGTACCCACTGTGGGCCCTCCCCCACCTGGCCCCTCATGAGAGAGAGACACGAGAGTGTTGATGGCAGTGGGCTGAGGGCAGTGTGGAGTGAGAGCTGAGGGAAACTAGAGAGAAGACAGCTCTTCAGCCTGGAGTGAAGGCGGATGGAGAGACCGAGTCAGTGCGCGCAGCTGTCTGAAGGTTGACGCTTTAATGGGAAGCTCGGAGGAAGGACTTCCCAAGGATGAAGCAGGTCACATACCAAAAAGGGAGACTGAGGGAGGGAAAAGAAATGTACAATATCAATCCTATGGGCTCTTTTAAGCCAAGAAATACTTAGACAAAGCTCTATACTAGGCACTGAGGAGGTCACAAAGATGAACAAAACACAGGCTAGGAAGCAGTTCAGAAATGATTCTCCTGATTGACAGGAGAATCATTGACAGGAGAGGGTAACTCTCCTGCCTCCCCGCCACCTACACTGCCTCTTGGACCCTCCACCGACTAGGTCCAAGGCCTCCCTCATCACAGCCACACAGCTTCTAAGATCACAGATGAGAAAAGGTATAGAGAAGGGGGCTTCAGCCGGGAGGTAGGTCAGCCTCCCTCTCTTCTCTCAGGTGGGGAGCCCCACTGGTTCCAGGACCCTAAGGAACCGGTCCCATCAGGTTGGCCTCTCTCTGGTTTCTCAGATTCTGGTGGCAGATCTGGTGACAGCTCAGTGGCTCCCTGGCCTCCACCCCAAAAACCCTATCTTCTGGGGCCTGGCCATCCTGGGCTCTTTAAAAAATTAATTTTTTTTTTTTATCATTTCTTAGTGAGTTATTCTCTTAAGGCTCCATCAGCAGGTGGAATGGAAGACCCCTCCCACCCTGATGCCTTGGGTAACCAAAGCATTATCCTCCTTCAGTGCCTGCTCTGTCTGGAGGACACGCACATCAATGCCTTGTTTCCTGAGGTACTCCACAGCTGATGAGGGTACCTTCGAGGCCTCACTCATCCCCTGGCCAATAACAAGGGTCAGCACGCCTTTCTCGACAACTTCCTGCACATCTGCAGGCTGCACACCAGGAGAACGCTCAGTTCTTGTTTCTCTCCAGTCCCAAGCCTGACGTCCCCCTGGCCACACTTTGCAGTCCTTACAGATTTTAGTAGAGCCTGGGACTTTCATTTGCCCCCTATGAGAGGGAAACAATTTCAGGGGAAGAAGGAGCTTAACCGAACTCCAACGCCCTCTCTTTTCAGAGTTACGATCCCAAACCTCTCCGTGTTTTACCCCTCATCCCGGGCTTTGAGCAGCCTGCCAGCTGGCTGGAGCCCCCAAGGGGAAGCAGGAGGGCAAGGGGCCAACGAGCATGATGTAGGAACTGAGTTCTGTGTGTCATCCCTCGCTAAACACCTTTCCTACCTCTCGGCAGGTTGAATGGGTTTTGGAGGGAGCTTCACCTTGGGAATTATGATGGAATTACAGGGAGGTAGGATGAAGGAGGTGGGCTGGAAGCCTCCTCCAATTCCAGGGCTGTAGTAAGTCCTACCGCGTGAATCACTGTTACCCTGGAGAAAGGACAAATAAGGCAGGAGGTAGCTGGAGCGTCACCGAGCCCACGTGGGTGTGGAGAGGCAGCATGAGTGAAGGTCCCCGGGACTTGGAGACAGAGGGTCCGGCTTTGCCATTAAATAAACATCAGCAAGTTACTTTACCTCTCGGAGCCTTGGTTTCTCTAATTTGCTAGTTATTTTTCTTTCATCTGCAAAGTAGGCTAATAATAATATCTTATATTTGCATACAGGCCTTACAGATTTCACATACTTTTATCTCCTGTAATCCCAACCAAACAATGGAAGGTTTTATTGCCTCCTTAAGTGAGGAAACTGAGCCCTAGAGAGATGAAGAGATTGACTGAAGTTCCCATAGCAAGTAGATGGCACAGATCTGGATGGCAAATAGTGGGAAAGAAGGATAGATAGGGAACTTTGGCTGTGACCCAGACCTGCCAGGATAACAAATAGGTTTCATTTGTGAGGCTAACTGCATTGGATGGAAAACGGCTCTCTGTATCACCATGCTGGGAAAGATTCTGAGGTTCAGTGAGGAAAAAAGTACTGTGATGAATTAGTGATATCTGTTAAGGGCAGGAGGTGGGGTAAATGAAGGCCCAGACGCAGTTGGTTGGCATCTCTAGCCTGGAATCAGACCAGGGATTTCATGTCTAAGTCTTTCCTCTATACTAATCAATTAGGTTAAATTCAAAGGCACCAGCTTGACAAGAGAACTAAGGTGTAGTCTCTGCCTTCAAGGAGCTCACCATCTCTCAAGGACAGAGGCGTGCTATATCGATGATGTGGCAAAGCGTCCCGGGAACGTAGAGAGAGTAATGAGGGCATTTTAGGCAGAGAGACCTGCTTGGTAAAAGCATGGGGCCGTGCAAGTGGGGTGCAGACTGCGTTTGAAGAGCCAGTGGTAATTCTATATGGCTAGAAGATGGGGTCCATAGGGAAAAGTACCAAAAGGAGAGGCTTTGGAAATCAAGGTGGCATCAGATGGTGAAGGGTTCTGAATGCCATGTCTAGAAGTTTGGGTTTTACTACAGAAGCTGTGGAACTCCTTGAAGGATTGAAAGCCAGAGCGATGGGATGTAATTGTGTTGTTGAAAGGCACTGTGGCAGCTGAGGGGGTGGAGGTGAGGGAGGCGAGGCTGGGGGTGGGAAGACAGGAGATCATTGCAGCACTTCAGGTGAAAGAGAACTAGGGCAGCCTCAAAGGAGTTGGAGAGAAGCCCACAAAGGCAGAATTGATAAGACCCAGTGACCCGCTGGATGAGCGGCAAGAGAGAAACCGAGGGCGACTCTAAGGTTTCCAGCCTGGGCACTGAATGGACGGTGATGCTGGGAACAAGAGGGGAAGCACAGGAGAGACTCCCTTCTGAGTAGAGAGGATATCAGTCTGAACACGTTAAAACTAGACTCTCCAGTTAGAGGGAGCCTGTAAGTGTTGGTTGTACAGGGCAGAGGTGAGGGGAATCTGTGGGAGTGGTTGAAACAGCCGAGGAAGGGAGAGTAGAGTGGTTAGAGATGCCAAGGGGGATCCCTGAGAAACACCAACAATTCGGGGCCCGCGAGAGACCACAGCAAGAGAGATGGACCAAACCTAAAGAGACCGGGAGGAGAGAGCCTGGAGGACCATGTCAGAGAGTGAAGATGAGACTCTGCACCCTGTTAGTGCTGACCCACCAAGTGCTCTTGGTACGTCTGTGCACGTATCTAACCCTCCCAACACTCACTCTGGTGAGGTAGATATCATTAGGCCCCTTTTTTTTTGCAGGTAAAGGAAAAGGAAACTCAAAGAGTTTAAGTGATTTGCTCCAAATCCCAAAGCCTAGAAGTGGCAGGGCCACTAATGAGCTAATCAAGGTCTCCAAAATCAGTGGATCCCCACCACATCTCAATAAGAACCGAAGGACAGAGTGTCCAGGGCAGACAGGCTGGCCATCAGTCTCACATGATGCAGAGAGACTGCTGGGGTCGAGGACTGAGAAAACGCCCTTGGCTTTGATGATTGGAAGGTTAGCTGTGACCTTGGAGAGAGATTCTTGGGGCTCTAACTGCCACCAGCTGGCTGTGCGGATCAAGCGGAATTGTGTCTAATGTGCTTCGTATCAATGCAGAGCCTGGGAGTCTGAAGGAGGCTGATGCTGTTATTTTTATTGGTATTAAATATTGGTAAATTGGACCACTTGATATTGCTGACATGGGACCCGTTCTTTAAAACTGGTGATTTTATATGGTTCAACCTAACAGTAAAAGGGGGTGGGCTGGGGTCGGTGGGCAGGAGAGGACAGGAGAAGGCAAGCTGCCAGGGCAAGGGCAGTCCCATGGGGCTGGGGAGCCCTGCCCCCTGGTGGCGGGGAGGTAATCTTCAGCCCCAGTCTGAGGATCGGTGAGGCTTGAAGTTTGCAGGAGTCCCTCTCATCTCCTCCGCTCCTCTCCAGCCATCTGTAGTCTTGCCAGCACCCTCTCCACTAAGTCCAGCTGGGCATGGGGGTGAACTCTCCCTAGGGGGCTCTGTCTGGAAGAATACTTCTAACCTCTCAACTAGGGTGATCCTCTCAACCAGTATCTTTGGGGATCAGTTGGGTTCTCCCCTATGGAGAATCCAGGAGCCTAGGCCAGGTGGTGACTGATTACATAGAGCAGGCTGACACACGAATAAGAGGTCTTCAACAGACCCCTTGATCATCGCCAGCCCAGCCCCTCTGAAATCTCCCCCAGTATGCTTGGGAGCCCTTTCAGTGTCGCAGGTCTTACTGATAACAGTAGAATAACAATGACAACAGAAGTTATTTGTACTAATGCCATTGCTTCCAGCCATGTCTTAGCACCTGGACTGATTTTTCTGGCTCTTCGGTCAAAGTGAGGAGGGATGGGTTAATGTCTCTGAGATGTTCCTCTGGGGTGAGGACCCAGATGGGGCCAGGCCTGCAGGCTCTTGGGATGGCTGGAGCTGGGGCTGAGGAGGCAGTGGTGCATCCTTTGTCCTCAGCTGAACTCTGCACAGTGCCAAGCTTCTCAGACAGGACCAGGATGTGCAGCCCTGCAGCCCTACACAATGGGTAGGCGCAGGCGCTGTGGCCGCTGTGGTGACTCAGAGAGGGAGCGTGCTGGGGGGCTGGGGGGGCTGGAGGGTGAGGAGGCAGGTGCATCAAATAGGCAGTCCCCATGGGCTGCGTGTGCCAGGAAGTCATCCTCCCTCTCCAGCTGGGGAAAGGGGGGTCCCTGAGGTACCCCACTCTGGGCAGTTCTCTGCAGGAACACTGTTCCCTTCTCACAGGGCACAGAGGCACTGCCTGGGGATTGGGGCGGAAGAAGGGGCAGTGGTCCCAATCAGCCCACACTGACAGGACGGGTGGTGTCTGGACAGAGGCGAACATCTGACATGGCCCCATCTCTGTGTTCTTCCCTCTCTTGACCGGAAAACACACAGGGGGGTCAGAAGGGCCAGATGGAGGTCACAGGCTCCCAGGAAACGCTTTGAAGGCTTTTATCCTTTCTTTTGATCAGTCTATGAGAACTTTCCAAACGTTGACACAAGGGAAGAAAAGCCTATTCTTCCTTGGGCCAGGGCCTTGTGTCAGGCCGAGGCTAGAGGATGGGAGGGAAGGGGAAGGAGACTGGAGGGTGAGAGGCAGAGGCAGCAGTGACTCAGCTGGCAAGGCAGGCCCCCTGACACACACACGGCCCTTTTCTTCCCCACCTCAAGATTTGTGTGCATCTGGCTCTGTTTCTATTTGTTTGTTTTCTTTGGGGCAGGACAGAAGGGAGATTAATGAACAAAGCCATCAAGTTTAAAAAGAACCCCAAGCCCGACTCCATTCTTCTCCCAACCTTGAGGGCTTACATAATCCCGCAGTGCTTTTCTTCCAGGCCTTCCTTGACACCCGTCTCCTTTCTCCTCTCTTCCCCCCTCTCTCATTAAGAACACTTGAGAGCCCAGAAATGCTCCTTTTCAGTCCCCAGTGCAGCTGATCTCCTCCTGGAGGCCTCCAATCCGCTATTCAAGTTGGAGTTGGTATCCAAAACAGAGATAATATGGTTGGTGAGAGGGGGCTGAGTAGCAGTCTCCTGTCTCCACCAAGGCCAGTGGGAGGGATGAGACGAATCTGTATTGGGAGGGACACAGGCTGGATGTGGACATTTAAAACAGGAAATGACCTTGAAAACCCTCAAGCACAGAGCCTCCCAACCTGACCCAGAAACAGGTTGTGAAGGGCAGAGGGAATTTTACCCCAGAAGACACAGGGATGGGCCATAAGCTCCCACACACTGGACATCCTTGAAATCTGTTTTGTCTTTTAAATTATGTAAATTTTTCATTCTACTCCATCAGACATCGTTTGTTTAATATTAAAATAAGATTTTCCCTCAAAACCCTTGAGTAAAATTGATAGCTCAGGAAAATACATTAAATTTAATCCTGTGGTTCTGAACACCTCCTGGCACACTACTTTGAGAAGTGTGGAGCTAATCCAATGCCCTTTTTCCACAATTAAAGATATAATGGCTGAAGAGGTATAGACACCTACCCAAGGTCACTTTTAGTCAGAGGCAGAGTTGAGGCTGGCACCTAAGTCTCTTGCTTCCCAGTCGAGCCCACTTTCTACCAGATAATGCTGCCTCCTTAGTTCTATCTCCAGGGTGCTAGGCTTGGACACGTACCTAGCTCAGCTGTCTAAGATGAGTGTGGGCTTAGAGACCAGCCCAGCCTTAGGCCCGGGAGCTGGTCATGCTCACAACCCCTCTGCGCAGAGCTCTCTCAAAACGTAGCACTTGAGCATGATGGGCAGTTACTGGGACAGAGAAGGAGCTGGTACTACCACTTTCTATTTCTATCTCTACCCCCCAGTGACTGGTTCAGGTATTCCTGTACCTTCACACCTAAAATAATCGGATTAGTTCATAGCTATAGTGGGAACGCCTCCTGTCTTCCTAGAAACTGCCTTCCTTTCTGATCCTGTTTCCAAACCCCTAAATCAAGAAGCTCTTTTCTGGAGGGAAGAAGTAGGGAGAATAGAAGGTTGTGGGGCTTAGAATGCCTTTACTAATGTGGGCACCTAGGCTTCGGGTTATGGGTGGAGATACAGTGTGACGCAGAATTTGAAGGTCCGAGCTGCGATTTGATGGATAGCATAGTATTCTTCCATATCGCCATCTTCCAAAATCAGATTTCTAGGAGGCTGAAGAAACTCTTAGGGGAAGAAGGGATGATCCAGACAGATGTGCAGGGAGTGAAAAAACAAAGAGGACAGTGAAAAGGAGGATAGAATCAGGGAGACACATTTTGGTAACAGCCAGCATGAAATACGAGCAAGGCAGTGTAGATGATAGAAGAGATGAGAAGAGAGTTGGGAGCAGAGCCCAAGAGAAGGAAATGGGGAGGATAAAGACCTGCCATGCAAACCTAGGAGAGGAGCACTGAGATGGAACAATCATAACAAAAGAGTATCACCGCTAACCATCAGATGCACCCTGGGTGTCATTGCTGGTGAATTCTTCACACCTGGCTGGTTCCTGCTAGACTCCTATCATGCGCTAGGTGTCCATCTTCTCTGCTTGTTGAGTGTGGAATTTGCTCATCAAAGGCAAGTTCAGTATATAGTATTAACCTGAAGCTATAGTGGAAAGGACTTTGTAATGCAGCCAGAGCTAGGTACTAATCTCAGCTCTGCTACTTATATGTTGCACTGCCTGGGCTCTCTGAACCCCAGTTTCATAAGTAACTGTGAAGATAAAAACTCTGTTCCCCAGAGTTGTTGCAAAGATAAAATGTGAAGTGCTGGTCTAAACTAGGCATTCAGTAAATGATAGTTGCTCTCCTTCTCTCTTCTTCCATTTCCTTGAACCAAACATCAGGAAGAAGTACTCCATGGTCAAAAGAGAAAACTCACCCAGTGGCTCTGTGAAAGGGTATGCGGCTAGAGCACCATGAAGAGGAGGCCAAGTCCCTGCATCTGATCCCTGTGGGAGGCATGGGGCTCCACACCCACGCCATGTGGCTCTCACCCTTCATTCTAGTGGCCACAAGGCAGGAGGGTGTTGTGGGATCAGAGCCCATCATTGTTTTCCCGATTTGTCCTGTTAAGTCTTTCATGTGCTCCCAACACTTCAACCAAAATGATTGGCTCCTATCCCCTGCTGGCCCTGAATCTACTCAATGCTGTACCTTTTGCTTGTACTGCTCCCTTCCCTGGAGGTGCCTGCTCTTTGACACCCCCAAACTCCAGTCTCCAAGGGTCCAAATCTTGCCTATCCTTCAGGCCCAGTCCCAATGCCACCTTCCTCTATATAATCTGCCCTGAGTGAGACAGTCAGGTATGGAGGAAAAAACTCAACTCCTGGTTGTGACTTACTCATAACAACCTAGTAATAAGTGGGGATAATAAATGGGGATAATAACATTCCTACAGGGTTGTTTGAGGAATTATATGAGCTAACATTAAAATATCCCCAACAACTTAGCCCGGTGCCTAGCACCTAACAGGTTCTCAATCAGTACTCGTTCGTCACCTTCTCAGCCCCACCCCCTTGAGCTAGATGTCACCTTTCCCTTTGCAAAGTCCCTCAGCACTTCATGGGTCCCTATTCCATGGCACTTATCACTTCTTGCCTGTTATGTGGTTGTCTCCCTTAATAGACTGCAAGGTCCTCAAGGCCAGAGTCCACACCTAATTCACCTCCATAATTCAAGCGTCTTGTTTAGAATCCGGCACCCTGTAAATGTTTATTGTATCAATGCATGAAAACACAACTGAGACTGCATGGATCTTCCCGTGTGGTGGGCAGCATCATTACAGATGAGGACATTTGGTTTGTTTGTGTATCTATTAGTGTCTATAATTAGTTAGTGGGGTTTCTGTGGATACAAGGAAAAAGAGAAAACATCATAAGAAAAATCAAGAGAAGACACAAACAAGAAGGGGGAGTGAGAAGGCCCCAGAGAGAGAGAGGCCCTGGACCAGAGTGAAGTTCCATCTGTTGTACCCAGGCCAAGAGCTTCCACATATCCTTAGTCCTCCTGGAGGATGGAGTCCGTTCCCAGTGCTCTTAGATTGGCCCCTACACCTGGAGTGATTTGGGAGCCCCTTCTGCTCATTTATTCACTCACAAACTACTTCTTGAGCACCTACTCTGTGCCATACATTGTGTTAGTCCTATATCAGACTCATCAAAACATATTATGGCTGAATCCTTATTTTAATAAGCTTCTTTGTAGTAGAAGACACATGCTATACCAAGTAGATGTGCCGTAAGAGATATAGATGGAGATATATATAATGCATATATTCAGAAAAGATAGGCCTTACTTAAGTCTGTGCAGATCAGAGAAGGCTTCCTGGAAGAGGAGTCATTTGAACTGGGCTCTGAAAGATATCATGGCTATGTAGAGACAAGGAGAAAGGGAGGTCGGGAAAAGAGAAGAGCATGAACAATCACGTGAAGGCAGGAAAGCATGGGTGTGTACGACAGGGAGCAGGGGACAGTTGGTTCGTCTGAAGTTTGCCATAGGAGAGATGAGGCAGGAATGAGGTGTAGAAGCAGACCACGCAACTGTGTCAGACTGAGTTTGGCTTCTCTTTGATAGCTAGTGGACACATTACCTGTCAAACCTAAACCCAAAGGTAGAAGGGATTGAGTTGGGGAAGGATTTTGGAGATGGTTACAGTATAATGACAAGTGGAGTTTGGAGGCAGAGAGGTTTGGGAGGCCGAAGATCTCGATTTACCAAGTCACATAGTCTCTCGGAGCTTCGGTTTCTTCATTCATAAACTGAGGATTGTCATCGTAATACCTTATAGGAATTCCATGAGAATACAATGTGAAAGTGCTTTGTGAAGTGGTGGATACGTGTGCACTGATTTGTGATCAGAGGTGTAACTCGGGAAGAGTGATCCAGTAGTAGCGTAGGAAGGATTTGGGGAGAGAAAGAATAGAGACAGGAGATGTGTAGGAGGCTGATGATTCAGCAAAAAGGTGTGAAGGACCTAAAGTAAGACAGTGAAATGAAGGGGAAGAGACACAAGTAACCCACAGCTCGTGGCATCCAGTGAATATTGAGATGAGATGAGGAAGGAGGGGAGTTTGAGATAATCCCTAGATTTTCAAAGGATGATGGCACTGTTAACTATTTAGGAAACCAAAGAGAAGCAGGGGTAGAGAAGAAAGGGTTCATTCACACATGGAGGTGGATGCATTTAGGATTCGTGCCCCAAAGCTTCTTCATTCAGGTTGCTCTTGCCACAGAGAGAACAGATAAAGCTCTCTGCTCAGGGCTGCTTCCCTGCCCACCACCCCTCCCTACCCCAGCCTGACAGGTTTCAGGAGAAGGTGCACAGCTCTAACCTGCCCCCTCCACCACTGCCCCGCGGAGGGGCTGAAGCATCCTTTCTGGTCACTCAATTTGACAGAGTCTGCCCCTATGCCCACAGCTATTCCCAAGCAAGGCTTGTTTTCCTCCTTCATCTTCCAGCAAAGGGGACAGCGAACCCAGAGGGAGCTGGGACCAGTGCCTTGGGGCTTGCTCTCTCCCACCTTCAGAAAAAAGAAATCGCAAACATTTGCACATGAGCAGAGTCCGTGAGGCAGACCAAGGCTGCAGCTCTGACTCAGGCCTCTGTCTCTCTAAATCAGGCTTCCAGTCATCCCTTTACTCAGACTTTCTTAACAAACTGCACTTGGTACTGGGGAAACAGGTGACGTTCACAGTCTGTGGGCTTAAATTGAGAACTCACAGATGGCAAACAGTGGTAAACAAACCATTGCAAAGCACGACGATGTTTGAAAATAGGAATGTGTACAAACCATGCTTAGTAAACCCATGCTGGGGGCGGGGAGGTAGAGGAGATGAGCTGTTTCTTCGAGGGTCAGGGAGGCTTCCAAAGGGGCAGCTAACACTTGAGTGAGTTTTGAAAGATAAGCTGGAGGTCATCAGGTGGGCACGGAGCGGGTCCAGTGCAAAAGCGGGTCCAAAGGTAGAAGGGATGAACAGCGAGGTGCTTTGTGGAGCTGGAGTCTACGATACGTGTGGAAGAGTGGCAAGACCAAAGCCAAGAAGGAGGCAGAGACCAAATCATGAAGGGCCTTGAGTGCCATGCTCAGAGCAGTGGGGAGCCGGGGATCAGTTTTACTCACAAGAGGAGTGTCTGTACTGCAGAGCAGTCCTGTACTCAAGAAGGGCTCTGATAAATCCATTCATTCTGGAGAACAAATGACTCAGGTAAAGAAAGCTCTAGGTCAGTCTGCAGGCAGGAAGCAGAAGGAGGGAGAGGTATTTGCTGAGGGAACCTGCTGGACATCACTGTAGGTGTGACTGGCCTTTGTTTTAGGGACTCGTTAGTTTAATTTTTAGAGGAGAAAGAAGGTGATTGTGTCTGTTTCTCTTCTGACCACTCAGAGGCTGCTTTTGTTTTCAGAATTCTTCAGCTCCTGTCCCTGGTATCTGGCTGGGACTGTTTTGGGGGAAACAGCACCCTCTAGAGGAGAGAGTTTGTGTGTTTCAGGTGGGGCAGCAACAAACCATTTCCAGAACTCGGGCCTGCTCCCTTCCCAGGGGCCCGGGGGGGTGGAGTGTGGCTGATTGTTTATCTGCTGCTGACTCTCACTACCGGGGAGAACAAAGCTGCCTGGCTCTGGGAGGTGCAGCAGATAATAGCTGGAGGAGGCAGATACAAAGGCTGGCAACAGCAGGCACACAGCTGGAGGTGGCAATCACAACAAAGAGGTCTAGCCAGTACCAAAATCTCCAGTGCCCCGAATCTGTAGCCTTAACGCTGGGCTCTGGAAGCTCCGGGCTCTGTCTTCTCTGTCTCAGCTGTGATCCTCTATACAGGGGACCACAGAGGCACCTCCTGAAAACAAGAGACTGTGAGAATGAACCTGGGATGCACAGAAGCAGTTGCTACAATTTAAAAGTTCTGGATCAGAAGCCAGAAGACCTGGGTTCTGGTTCCAAAACTACTTGGAGCAAATCTCTCTGAACCTTAGTTTCTAATGATGCCTTTCCTACTTACCTCATGGTGTGGGGGTCAAATTACATGTTTCATAAACTGTAAAATGATATATAATCATAGACTATTATCTTGGGAACGATAAGCAAGACTTTCCTTGGGCCCCAAGAGCTTCCATTTCCCCAGATATAGAGTCTCTCTTCGGCACAAACAAAGCTAGGGCTTTGATGTGGGATCTCTGGATGTCATGGTAGAAGGGGCGGGGTAGAGATGGGGAGGAGGCAGGCATCTTGATCCTCTATGAATGTAGCTGGAAACTTAAAAACAATCTTTAACCTTCCCACCCAAAACTTTAATCTCCTCTCTAGAATCTCTGCAAAGCGCTCGTCCAACCTGTCCTTGAACACCACTGGGGACAGGGTACTTTCTACCTTTTGAGATGCTCTTTCTACATTTGTTACAATGTTCTTCATATCAGTCTGGAATCTTTTTCTCAGTGGTTTGAGCTCACTGGTCCTGGTTGTTCCCCTTGGAGCTCAAAGAACAAATCCAAACCTTTGTTCACATGGCAGCCCTTCAAACCAAATATTCTCACATAGCCTTCATATCCCTCAGATCGTCTCTCCTCCCAAGTAAAGTTCCCCGTTTCCTTCAAACACGTCTCATATGATTTGGTTCTGAATCCTTTCATGTCCTGATTGCTCCTTGAGACTCAATACTGCAGATGTGGGATCAACAGAGCAGAATCAACTGAATCCTTATTTTATTCTAGATACTTTAATTCAACTAAAGCAGCTTAAGATTGCATTGCTTTTTTTGGCAACCAAAACATGTAGATAACTCACACTGGATTACTTTCTGTTAAAATGCCTAATTTCATTTTCATGGTTCTGCTTACGAGATCACATCTTTCCAATGCAGAACTTGCTCAGGTAATTTTTGGACCCAAATGTAATCAAACATTTATCCTTTTTGCTCGATTTGGCCCACTCCTCTGCTCCTTTTGGATCCTAATTCTGCCTCAGACCTTTCATTTGCAGTCCGTCCCAGCTCTGTGTCATCTGCATAACTGATGGCCATGTGTTCCATATTTTTGAATAAAATTAGTGTTAAGACCATCGACTAGGGCAAGGCCAAAGATAATGCTCTGTGGTACATTGCTAGAAAACTGATTCCAGGCTATCATGATCCGCTCACCAGCAACAGTGATTTTTTATTTTTATTTATTTATTTTTTTGCGGTACGCGGGCCTCTCACCGTTGCGGCCTCTCCCGTTGTGGAGCACAGGCTCCGGACGCGCAGGCTCAGTGGCCATGGCTCACGGGCCCAGCCGCACCACGGAATGTGGGATTCTCCTGGACCGGGGCACGAACCCGTGTCCCCTGCATCGGCAGGCGGACTCTCAACCACTGCGCCACCAGGGAAGCCCTGATTTTTTAAGTCACCCAATTAGAGAAGCATTCTGTTCATTTTTCTCTGTCGTATCCCCAAGGACCTAACTTGAGATCTTGTCAAAATCTTGCTTAGATGCACTTTCTCTGTTGCATTTCTCTGATCTGCCAATTTAGTAACCTTGTCATAAAAGGAAATTAAGTTAGCGTGATGTGATGTTACTTGTTCCTAGTAACCCCAGACTGGGTCCTACTGATAACTACCTTTCCCCCACTCTGCCCAAGAATTCACTTTCTTAATGTTCCATTCTAGAATCTTGCCTGTGGTTGATACCTTATCTGTTTGTCTGTAGTTTGTGAAATGTACTTCATTTTTCTTTTTGAAAATTAAAATTATGCTCACTTATCCACAACTTTCCAGCACTTCCTTTGTTCTCTAGAATCTGTTTTAGATTCCCCTGTTCCTCAAAATCTCCTGTAGAGGTTTCACATCTTTTCGCGAGTTTGAGGGTCAAAGGAGAAGGCATGCTAATGTGTAAACTTTGAATGGTACATAGATGCAAGCTTTGTGGTGGTTGTTTCTTTTATTAATATTACTACTATTGAGTACTGAATGGGGCTTCACTTGGGCTCTAAATAAGAATTCTTCAAACTTCAGAATTACAAAGCCTCCCTCTTGCTTGAAAGTAGCCAAGGATATTGGGAAGTGGATGGCATCCAGTTCTGGCCAAGAAGTCTCATGTGTATGGAAGTTCCAAGTGGGTGGTGTAAAATGGGCTCCAGGTTGCCTCTGAATATTCTGGGATTCTCATCTGTTGGTGATTTCCAATTTAGTGTCTGCTTGGGTGGATATATGAATGGACCCAAATAATTTAGAGTTTCCCAGGGGTAAGGCCATGGGAATACAGAATAAGGGCAGGGTGAAGGAGAATGATAAAATGCAGTGGTATAGACTTCTCAGAATGGAGAACGTGATGAGCCACTCTGTGTTCTCCAAGAAGAACTAAAATTCCCCAGAGGTCACCTGCTCCTTCTCAGAAGGTCTGGCCATCAGATCCAGAGTCCAAGGGCTCAAGTGATTGCAATTCTTTCTCTGATGGAAAAGTACAAGTTATTCCTTGGGCAGGGGTGCCAGGCACTTTGTATTAAGTGAGTTGTCTCCTATTTCAGAGCCTTGTCCCACTTTCTACTATCAGAGTAAATAGCAATCCTGAATTTGAACTTGTGCAGACATAGCCACAAACTAACATACACTCCTACCTCTTCTACTTCACTCAGTCAAGACAATTTTGCCACCTACAACCTGGCATTTCTCCCAGTCCTTGGGAAAATGTTCCTGTGCTGCCAGGAGGCTTCAGTTTGATGTTTTTCCTCCACCATCGCTTGTTTATTTATTTATTTAATAAATTTATTTATTTATTTTTGGCTGCATTGGGTCTTCATTGCTGCGCACGGGCTTTCTCTAGTTGCGGAGAGCAGGGACTACTCTTCACTGTGGTGCGCGGGCTTCTCATTGCAGTGGCTTCTCTTGTTGCTGAGCACGGGCTCTAGGCGCGCGGGCTTCAGTAGTTGTGGCTCGCGGGCTCCAGAGCGCAGGCTCAGTAGTTGTGGCACATGGGCTTAGTTGCTCTGTGGCACGTGGGATCTTCCCGGACCAGGGCTCGAACCCGTGTCCCCTGCATTGGCAGATTCTTAACCACTGTGCCACCAGGGAAGCCCCCACCATCACTTGTTTATTTTTGCTCAGTTCTGTCTGTGCTCTTCCCAACACCACCCCAGACCCTAACCCGGACCTAATTTCCCCAGAAGATGCAAATAGATGATGACAATAATAATGATAATGACAATGATAATACTAATAGCGAAATGGGCAGGGTGCTTAGAGAACATCTTAAGGGGTAGAAGAATGGGCAGTTTCTGCTATCTTCTGAGCCAGGCGAATATCTTTGTATCACCAGTGAGTACTGACGTGGAAGTAGGGGAGAGAACGGAGAAATTAAGGGCATGTGTGTGTTAAGGGGGACTGGCTTGGAAGGAGTTCAACAGGATAGTCTTTCTTGCTGCTGCCATTCTTGAGGGTGGGGAGGGATCCTATTTCAGAATTAGAGATCTTCACGGAACTGGTTTTGTGGTGAATGGAGACCAGTAGAGCCCTCTTTAGTCTCACTCCCACCTTCAAGGAACTGTGAGCTTATTACTCTTTCTTCTCTGCTTCTCCTAAGAATTACAAATGTCAGACTGTACTGCAATTGTTTGCTTACTGAACATGAATCTTTCTCACTATGCTGTGAGTTCTTGGCGAGCAAGGATGCCGTCAGATTCATCTTTGACCTTCCAGCATCTTGCACTACAGTGCCTGGCATATAGCAAGTGCTCAGTAAACATTTGCTAATAAGAGGACAAATCAGTGGCACTAAAATGAATGTTTCTTCTTCCTTCCCATTGGGTGGTGGCTGGGAGTTGCTGGATTTTTGCAATACCGCTCATTATGCTGTCTTGCTCTCTGCAGATGACGTCGGTTGCCAAGGTGTATTACAGCCAAACCACTCAGACAGAAAGCCGGCCCCTAATGGGCCCAGGGATACGACGGAGGAGAGTCCTGACAAAAGATGGCCGCAGCAATGTGAGAATGGAGCACATTGCTGACAAGCGCTTCCTCTACCTCAAGGACCTGTGGACAACCTTCATTGACATGCAGTGGCGCTACAAGCTTCTGCTTTTCTCTGCAACCTTTGCAGGCACCTGGTTCCTCTTTGGTGTGGTGTGGTATCTGGTAGCTGTAGCCCATGGGGACCTGCTGGAGCTGGGACCCCCAGCCAACCATACCCCCTGTGTGGTACAGGTGCACACGCTCACCGGGGCCTTCCTCTTCTCCCTCGAGTCCCAGACCACCATTGGCTATGGCTTCCGCTACATCAGTGAGGAGTGCCCACTGGCCATCGTGCTTCTTATTGCCCAGCTGGTGCTCACCACCATCCTGGAAATCTTCATCACGGGTACCTTCCTGGCAAAGATTGCCCGGCCCAAGAAGCGGGCGGAGACCATCCGTTTCAGCCAGCATGCGGTTGTAGCTGCACACAATGGAAAGCCCTGTCTTATGATCCGAGTCGCCAACATGCGTAAGAGCCTCCTCATTGGCTGCCAGGTGACAGGCAAACTGCTTCAGACCCACCAGACAAAGGAGGGTGAGAACATCCGGCTCAACCAGGTCAATGTGACTTTCCAAGTGGACACGGCTTCTGACAGCCCCTTCCTCATCCTGCCCCTTACCTTCTACCACGTGGTGGATGAGACCAGTCCCTTGAAAGACCTGCCCCTCCGCAGTGGTGAGGGAGACTTCGAGCTGGTGCTGATCCTAAGTGGGACAGTGGAATCCACCAGCGCCACCTGCCAGGTGCGCACTTCCTATCTGCCGGAGGAGATCCTTTGGGGCTACGAGTTCACGCCCGCCATCTCGCTGTCAGCCAGTGGCAAATACATAGCAGACTTTAGCCTTTTTGACCAAGTTGTGAAAGTAGCCTCTCCGAGTGGCCTCCGCGACACCAGTGTACGCTACAGAGACCCTGAAAAGCTCAAGTTGGAGGAGTCATTAAGGGAGCAGGATGAGAAGGAGGGCAGTGCCATTAGTGTGCGCATCAGCAATGTCTGATGGCTTGGTTCCCCACCTCCCCGTACTTCTGGTCTCTTTTCCTCTTTTGGCATCCTGGGTGAGGGATATTACCCAGGCTTACTGGACAGCCCCAGAAGCACCCTTCTCCACTCCCTCTTCTTTAACCCAGCTGGCCTGTAGTAGTCTAGGCCAACTGGACTTCCTCCCGTTGTTCCCTTCACCTCACCGCACTTCCACCCCAAGATGCACACGTCCCTTAAGCCAGGATGGGGGAAGGAGAGGGAAGATTAGGCTGAAGTGGCTTAGAAGGCCTCAGCCATGCCTGGAGACTCACATTAGGAGGACCATGCAGTTGGATGGATAGGCTCCCCCCACCCCGCCACCTCTCACCACCACCACCAGAAAGTTTGGTGCTTTAAGGCTGGAGTCCCCTCCCTATCTTTCCACTTAGCAAGTTCCCTAAGGCAAGACTCTCTCTCTGATGGTCCCTTTGGGGTTTGTGCCCTCAGAAATATAGGAGTCCAGAATCATTTTATTCTGAAGTCTCTACCAAAACCTGTTGAAAGAAGCCAGGGTTTTTCATGGTGTAGTTAATTTCTGTTGGCAACTCCTGACTATAACCTGGGACCTTGGTCCCCATTGTTCTCCTCTTTCTAGTTTCTCAAGTGGACACTTTCTTAGGATACCCAGTTCCCACATAGATGCCTCTGCTCCCAGAGAACTGAAGTTGACCCGGGAGATATAAAGCACACAGGCACAGCCACCACACCTGCTCCTGACCTGAATACTGAACTCTTCATTGTGGGGCGACTAATACAGAGCTATTGTCTAAAACCTTGAACCTGGCCTTCAGGCAGCCCTGGGGGCATCTGTTTCCCTGTGTCCCATGAAAGTAATGACCTTCCCCAATACGTTCCCCTGGAAAAAGTCCAACGCCCAGGCCCCACAGAAAGGTCTGGAAATGGTGTTCCAGATTACACTGTCCCTGGCTTCTCTGATTCTTTCCTGCCCAGTCCACTCTCACCTAAACCCAACTTCGGGGGAAGGGGGAGGAAATGCAAGGGCCTTCCTCTCTTACCACTAAAACTAGACACACAGGGCACAGAGTCCCCAGGAAAGTTAAACCAACCAAATGGGATGAGTACATTCTCCGATTTCCAGACTGCTGTATAGAGCTTCTGGGAATTGGCAGTGCTTTGTTAAGGTTTGGGCAGAGGCAGGACTCTGTGGCTGGCAGACACTATTCACCCTGTTACCCCTCCCAGTGCCCTTCTGAAAAGTGCCAGCTATTTTGTTAGGCAGTGCTGGGAGGGAAGGAAATTATACCTCCTGATCAAATAACCATGGTCTCCCTCAGCCATTCCTGAGACAGTATAAAATGAATATCAGTCTCATCTCTCCTCTCCTCTGCTATGAAGCCAGTTTCAGGCAAGTTAAAAGGCATACTTTACGAGATCAGACTCAGGCCACTCCTTGTTCCCTGATGGGGACTGTGGTATGGGGTCAGGAAGGGTGTATGGGCACCAGAACTTGCTCTAAAGCTCCAAATCCCAAGAGTGCTTCCTGTTCTCATTTAGGTACCAAGGGACACTCTCCCCCACCCCAAATGGTTTGGCACAGAGTCCCTGTATGAATCAAGTGGCCGTTTCTTTAAGGTGGACCAGCCAGTTGTTATAAGCTACACATTTATCCAGAATGAGTACCTGCATCTGTGTGCAGAGCCTCACAGAGAAACCCACGAAATTTGGAGGCTGGACCCATGGTCACCATTTATACAACTGCACAAGATCCTCTTATATTGATCTCTCCTTGAACTCAACTAACTATATCTTGAAGATGAAGACCCTTCATTCCCTACTTACTGTAAACCCCACCATTACTACCTAGCTCTCAAGAAAACAAGAACCGGAACAACTTGAAAATCTGAGACAGAGAACAGAAGGCAAAGAGCCAGCTTCTGGGCTCTCAACTTTATTCAAATGTTAGACTCACTTGATTTCTTTCAACGTGTGTGTGTGTGTGTGTGTGTGTGTGTGTGTGTGTGTGTGTGTGTGTATCTTCTTATCCATTAGCAAGTTATCCTCCATCAAGTTTCTTCTGCACAGAGCTGCTTCCCTCCTGAGGGAAACACTCTCTTCCCATTCCCCTGCTGTCTATTCCAAGCCTCCAGAATCCTCAGATTCTTGGATAACAAAATGAGAACACTTTCTGACTTAACCTTTTTGATTCTCCTGCATGATTCCACACTTTCCTTTAAATTGCACTTTAAATCATACTCTCCTCTTAATACAACCTGGCTTATTCTCCCATAAGCCCCATCAGAGAGCAATGCCCCCTCCCTCAACCCTAAGTGGTCCTTTAGACTACAGCCCCCCTCTCCTCTGAGCTGAAATCATCTTTCAGGCTATCAGGCAAGCTTTCGAAGCAGCCAGGTCTGATGAGAAATGGGATCCCTGACCACACCAACCATGGACTTGGAATTCAGGAGAGCACTGGGCACAGATCTTAAGGGAGGAGATTTCAGAGGACAGGCAACACAACTGATGGGGGAGGATACTCAGGGTATGCAGATGAGGAAGGGTGGTGCTGCGGGATCTGGTGAAATCAATGAAACCCTTGAGTGTTACTTGGGCTAGCAGGTAAGGGGTAGGTGGAGGCTCAGGGAATTAAGCTATGATATATAAATGAAAGGTTTATCTAAGAAAGAGAAACAGATTATATATATATATATATATATATATATATGTAGAGAGATGTATATAGATGTATATAGGACCAAATATACTGAATGTACAGAAAGAAAGTATTCAGAGAGCTTAGCATGGGGGCAGATATCTTGCTCTGGTTTGGGGGTAGGACTCCCCAGATTCCCAGACTTACAGCCAGTGATCCTGGTTTCAACATGGAAGTGAGATACCTGACTAAGGCTTTCAGGTTTGATGACAGGAAAGGGAGGGGTGGAAGCTGCTCTTCAGAAATAAAGAGGCTTCCAATGAGGTTTCTGACAAACCCTGTGCTGCTGACAGGACCAGGAAGAGGGGAGATAAGAGGAACATGAGGAGGGAGACACTCCATCTGAGGAAATCTAGGAGAACCTACTACTTAGGCTGTGCGCTCCCATCCCCAGCAGTGTCCTGTGACTGTAGCACTTAAAAAGAAAAATCCTGTTTCCCTCTCTTAAGGTACACTGTATTTCCCCTTCTTCCACAGGGGTGGGGCAACTGCAGCTCCAGCCCCGGGAGGTGATGGCTATTCAACTAAGAAGCTGAACACTTCAGTGTGCGGGAGGCACTAAAGGGAAGCCTCAACTCTAGAATCTAAATGCCAGGACTAAAGAGCTGTTGGGCCCAAGATACTCCCAAGGCAGAGGATCAGCTTTCTGTATGGTTGCAAGCAGCCCAAAGAGAATGCCCTCTATGCTAGAAGAGTCCCAATCCTGGCATCTGAGCATGGGGGAGGGCGTGGCGCTTTAGCTTTGTATCTCTGTATGAAAATGAGGAGTGCGGGTACCAGCTGCCCTAGGGGATGGGGAGAGGCTTCTGAAATCCCTACTCTGTGCTTCACCTCATTACCTGCCCAACCTCCTACCCCAACCTGTCAGCTAAGAAGACCATCCAGGGATTTCTCTCTGAGGCCTGAGAAGAGAAAGGAAGCCAGTTATACTATTGCTACAAGCCAGGGACACTGCCCCCTCCCAAGGCTGCTACCATGGTCCTTTACCCTTGCTAGTTAACGTAGCTTATTTGTAAAATAACACACTACCTTTGCTGTAAAGTTAGCCTGGGCTCCGGCTCAGTAATGGCCAACTCTACTGAAGCAGAAATATCTAGGGATGGTTTTTCCATTCATTGCATTAAAGACTAAACCAGGTCAAATGTACCTAGGAAAAAAGACATGTGAGTTATTTTGGTTTATTTTATTCTTGTCTGTTCAGAACAAGTTACTAAATAAAATGGCTGAATCTGTTCTTCACTCTAGCTTCTTTTAGAAATCAAAACTAATCCTGGGGACTTCCCTGGTAGCGCAGTGGTTGAGAATCCGCCTGCGAATGCGGGGGACACGGGTTCGATCCCTGGTCTAGGAAGATCCCACATGCCAAGGAGCAGCTAAACCCGTGCACCACAACTACTGAGCCTGCTCTCTAGAGCCCGTGACCCACAACTACTGAGCCCATGTGCCAAAACTACTGAAGCCTGCGTGCCTAGAGCCCGTGCTCCACAACAAGAGAAGCCACCGCAATGAGAAGCCCGCGCACCGCTATGAAGAGCAGCCCCCGCTTGCCGCAACTAGAGAAGGCCCTCGCGCAGCAACGAAGATCCAACACAGCCAAAGAAAAAAAATAATAAAAAAAAAAGTTCAAAACAAAACAAAACAAAACTAATCCTGTTACTAAGGCCTGAACTCACTGACCTACCTTTGGGAAAGGAGGGTGGAACTGAGCTGTGCTGGAAGAGCTTCTGACCACATAGCCAGGCCTTTCCCCTTTGGTGCTATCATGCATTCCCCCAACTCCCTTCTCACACCTCCCCCCATTAACTTCAGAGTCCTGTAGCAAATACCTTTTAAACTCAGTTTTTAAAGGATTACAAAAAAAGTTAAGACCTAGACATCTGAAAATTGGCTCAGGTTAATCCAGGAAAGTCAAGTTGCTTTGGAACCCAGGCACTGTCCCTTTCAGCCAGTGATCATGCACCCAACTTCCCTGCCACACTACAGTGCAGGTCGTTCCTTATATATCCTCAAGCCTCTATATGCCTATTCATTTAATCACTGGGCATTTCCTGGCCCAGTTCTCAAAGAAGTGGGTTTCTCTTCTACTCTTATCTATCAATAGCCTGAAAAAGGCCTGGCTATCAATATCCAGCCCTGAATTGAAGTAACAGACCCCTATGGTCACTGACTCTTGTTCCCCAGAAATGGAAGGGCAGAGGGAGAAAATTGGGTCTCTTACCATCATCAGTAAATACTTATCTACAACATTTGGGAAACACTGTTTTTTAGGGATGAGTCATAGGACATGAGAGATATATAAGATATGTGAAATATAGAGTCCCATAACATATGAAGAAACTTGCCAACTTGTGAAGAAAATAAGATAAAATAACAAGTAGCATACATTAGGGCCAGATATGCCATTAACAACATGTTCTAAACAGTGAGATCTCTGTGGAAAACATTCCCCAGGGATAGGCACTAGGCAAGGGATGGTATCAATCTAAGAGGTCTGGTTAGAACACATTTGACACAGGATTCAAGAAAAATCAACTGAGTTCCTATTACATGAAATGTACCATTCAAGTGACAAAGAAACAGAAGACATGACACACGCCAGCAAGGTACATACAGGTTTTTTTTGGCTTTATACCTGCTATTCCTTCTGGGGAGCTCTCTGTACTGCCTGCCAACTCCCAAGTTAACTCTCAGTATGCCCATCTTAGACCAAACCCTGTTAAAAGCTGTGATTGCATCATGTATCCCTCTCTCATTACACCTGTCACAGATGCAAGTTTATATTACTTGCGAATTTATTTGACTAATGTCTGCCTCACTCACTAGAGTTTAAGTGCCATGTAACTGTAACTGGGATTCCTGTCAGTGTTGGGTCACCAGTACAGCTGGGCACTTAGCACAGCACCTGCATGTATGATGCTCAATACATGTAGAAGGAAGGAAAGGAAGAAAACAGAGAGGGAAGGAATTTGCCTACAGTTCACACAGGTAGTATGCAGTGGAGGTGGTATATTGGTTAAATAACTGTAAAAGATTTAGACAACATATTTCATAAGGCATGACAAAATTAACTGTTTAAAAAAATAGAACAGACAATAAACACCAGCGTTTTTGGGGAGAGATCATTTCCACTAGTTAAGATTTAGGAAGAGTCCAGAGAGTTCAGGTTTGAGCCTAGCATTGAGAGACAAACAGTATACAAATAAGTGATGAGAAATAGGATTCTTTGTAGGTGGGACAGCACAGGCAAAAGTACCACAGTAAGAAAGCAAAAGGCATATTTAAGCGATTAACCATCTAACCATTATATTAGAATATAATCAACAAGGACCTACTGTATAGCACAGGGAACTCTCTCAATATTCTGTAATAACCTATATGGGACAAGAATCTGAAAAAGAATGGATCCATGTATATGTATAACTGAACTACTTTGCTGTACATCTGAAACTAACACAACATTGTAAATCAACTATACCCCAATATAAAATAAAAATTAAATTGAAAAAACCTAGAACAGAGGGCTTTCTAGGTGAACAGGTTGAAAAGGCAGGGTCATGGAGGGATTAAATGTCAGTCTAAATTATTATTTTTTTCCACAGGCTTGGGAGCTATTGAAGATGTTTGAGAAAGGAAAGCATCTAATTATAGTAGTTTATGAATAACAATCTGGCAGTAGAACTGAGAGACATGAGACACTAAACCAGTTAAGAGACTTGCAAAACCTTAGGGGAAAGGTAATTGCCACAGATCCTAGTTGAGTACAGGTGTCAATACTGTTATCAAATTGAGTTGTTGAAGTCTGGACTAAGGTGCAGGATGCTGAGCCCAAAAAGAATTACGGATAGATTCAAAAGAAATTACAAAGCAGGAAATATAAGCAAGATCTAGAAAAAGAAAAAAGAAGGTGATTGAATTACAGTGCCAGCAGGAAGCAGATGGTACACTCAAAGGGCTAACTGGACAGGACTTAATGAAGGGAGTATTTACAAAGGTGTTGGCAGGGTCAATAAACCAACAAGGGCTTGTGAACACCCAGGGACTTGCAACGGTAGGAAGCCTTTACCGGTATTAAAGCTGAAGGGACCATCATTGAAACCTGGTGAGAGTTTCTGAAGGGAGAGGGCTACAGCTTTAGCAGGAGCCTTGGCCTTAGGTAGAGGAACTCAGCCACTGCCGAAGATCTGCTAGTGCCTGCCACTGGCTTGTTCTAATGAGAAGCCAGAGGGCAAGGGAGACTGTGTGATGATGCACAGAACAGGGCAGAAGAGATGGCGAATGGATCTAAAAAGGTAATGACAGCATATACGGCATAGTGACCAAGGCCAAGGTCCTGGCTAAGGATGCTAGGGATGAGGTATGCATGTGTGTGCCTTCCCTAGCCACTGGCTCTGAAAGAATGGAAACCTAGAGACAGACAGTGAAAGGGAGAATGAGGAAGGGCTGTAAGTAATAATTCAAGAGGTAATGAGCAGTTGAGCATTTGAAAAAATGCAGCCCTTTCAGGGAGAAGTGAGAAAACAGAACCCCTACACCCAATGCAAAAAGCTCAATATGGCGTCCTTAGACCCCGTGATACTTCTGTCTCGCCTAGAAATAGTAACAGTAGTTGGCACACCACGTCCAGTTAATTTTACTGGACTCCCGTCCCCTCTTCAGTCCCACAAACACTATCTACATCTCATTTTGATCCAAGCTTCGTTTCTTTTGATTAGTTGCTTACTGTTTCCTTATTTGCCCAAATTTGGTGCCTCTCACCAATTTACTAGGTAGGCTCTATAGGGACAAATTAGCTGAGGCCTGTCATACTACCTAAACCAACCCAACCAGAGGAACCCTCACTTAATTAATCCTCTGACATCTACCTCCCATATTCTCTACTTTCTGGGACTAACCCTCACTTATCTATCACTGGCAGAAGAAAAGAATAAATATATAGAATCACAGTGACAGAAAATATCAGAAAGATTCAAACAAGAGATCAATGAGAGGAGGCAGAGAGGGAAATTAGATTCATCATCAACATTTTATTTGCAGGTTAGCCACATAGTAGTTAAGAATACTCTGGGCCAGAGAGACCTGCTTTTGAGTTCCAGCTCTGCCACTAGTTGACTATGTGACTTCGGAAAATTACTTAATCTCCATAAACCTTGATTTCATTTGTGAAGGTGGGAATATCTACCTCACATGGTTAAGTATTTAGCACAGTGACTGACACACTGCAAATAAGTTCTCAACAAAGCTGGCTATTAGAAATCATCATCATGGACTTCCCTGGTGGCGCAGTGGTTAAGAATCCGCCTGCTAACGCAGGGGACCTGGGTTCGAGTCCTGGTCCAGGAAGATCCCACATGCCATGGAGCAACTAAGCCCGTGCGCCACAACTACTGAGCCTGCGCTCTAGAGCCCGCGAGCCACAACTACTGAAGCCCTCGTGCCTAGAGCCCCTGCTCTGCAACAAGAGAAGCCACCGCAGTGAGAAGCCCGCGCACCACAATGAAGAGTAGCCCCCGCTCGCCACAACTAGAGAAAGCCTGTGCACAACAAAGACCCAACACAGCCATAAATTAAAAAATAAAATAAGTAAATTAAAAAAAAAAACTATAGCTTTCATGAATCTTTAAGATTTGATTTCTAAATGTGAGAATAGCATTTAAAAAAAGAAATCATCATCATCATTATTTGAATGATGATGTGCTGCCACTGTATATATGGCTACTGTACTGCAAAAAAAATGGTTAAAAGTAATTATCAACATAGGCATATACTTATACCAAGGTACAGATAAAGACAAAGAGATATCAGAATATGAATATGGAATGTGTGAGATTAACTTGGTTCATACAAAGGATGAATGTAAATTGTATGATGGATGAATAGAGGGTAGTCCTGGGAGCTGCATGTTCAGACTGGATGGAGTCATCTACTCTAGTAGATGCTAGTTTAGAAGACGTCCCCTAGGAAGCAGGATCAATCTGTAAAACCAAGTAAGTCAGTAGTTACTGAACATGTACCATGTGCCTAAGACTGCAATAAATTATGAGTAATTTTTAAAAATTAAGGATAAGATATAACCCCTAACCTCAAAAACCCTACAATCTCATTGAAAGGGTTATGAATACAATCTAAAATAAATTATGAAATTCTGAATTGCAGACTGTAAGTTCAATAAGTGCCCACAGAAGGGAAAGAGCTAATGGGTTAGAGTCCTTGGTGAGAAATTCATGGGAGTAAGGTTGGAGTGGGATGGGTGAAGGGGGAAGAACTTGAAATAGATAAAGGATATTTGAAAGAGGAAAGGACTGGGAGTTGGGAGCACCCCAAAGATGCCACTCCAGAGGTATCCTGGTAACAGGAACCTCAAAAATCAATTCAACTTGTACAGAATGCCTCCTGTGTCTGGTAATGTATTATATACTGAGGTACAGAAAACAAGATAATCTCTGTTCTCAAAGAACTCAAAATGCCCTGACAGAAAACTAGGAAAATGAAACAAAAAAGTTATCACTGACAAATGCTATAATATAGGGATGGTCATTCCAAAAGGGAATTTTGGAGCAATGGGAGGGCAGTCAATGGACAGGACTCTGTATTTACATAGAAGGGCAGGGGCTTCTGTGTGAGTGATTTTCTAGAGCTTAGAGCCCTTCGGCCTCTGTTCGTTTACCCTCAGTTAGCGGAAAGGCATCTATATCGCAGTGCATGATGAAAAAGTGAGCTGAGAGCCAGGATATACTTTTAGGAGTTAACACTTGAGCCGAGGCCTGAAGGGTTACGTAGTGACTACGGAGGGGAAGGTAACGTTGACAGAAAGAATAGCAAGTACAATGACACTGAGGCATGACGGCGTGATATAGTTTAGGAACCCTACGAAGCTTCCTGTTCTCCCTTCCCATCCCTCCATCAAGGTTTGCGGGATAAAATACAGGATGCCCAGTTAAATTGAAATTTAGATAAACAACGAATAATTTCAAAATACAAGTATGTCCCAAATATCGCACACACTCTGGGCCCCCTTCAATTTATCCTAGCTCGGCCCCCCCCCCCGGCCCCCCACACCCCCCCCCCCCCCCCCCCCCGGTATTACCCACGAGCTGGCGAGGTAAAGCATGAGAAACCATCACAGGTTTATTTTTCCTTCACTCCTATTTTTTTTTCACTCTCGGGTCACCGGCCCAGGCCTGAGGGATGAAGCTCGAAGCTCGTTCCGCTTCAGGGGTCAGTCTCCATCAACTGGAGCTGAGGCGGGGGAAGTAGAGGGTCACCCACAAGTAACACTCGCCCGGCTCGGTAAAAATACCTCCCAGCGCCGGTCTTCCGGGCAAACTGAAGTCGCCGGACCGGAAACCCCGCCCCCGCCGGATGTGGAGAGGACGCGAGATAGCCTGTCCAGAAGGAAGGTAATTCTCCCGCTGGGGCCACTAAGAACCCAGTGCCTTGCGTGAGACCGGAAACAGGACGGGGGCGGGCCTTCCTGCCGGAAGTTGTCGTCCCGCAGTTGTTTCGGTTGGCAGTCTAGCTGGTAGGGGTAGTGCCGGCAACCTGAAGCAAGGAACTGCATGCAGCGAGGGTTAGAATTTCCAAGGCAGTTTAGAGCTGGGGACTGAGCTGCTGTGGTGCAGTCAGATCATGAGCCCGACCACGCCCTCGGGAGAGTGGTTCCTGAACCTGTGGGTGTCCCCCGCCGGGGTATTTGGTGTGGCCTTCCTTGCCCGAGTGGCCCTGGTTTTCTATGGGCTCTTCCAGGACCGGACCCTGCTCGTGAGGTATACAGACATCGACTACCAGGTCTTCACCGACGCCGCGCGTTTCGTCACGGAAGGGCGCTCCCCTTACCTGAGGGCGACGTACCGTTACACTCCGCTGCTGGGGTGGTTCCTCACTCCCAACATCTATCTCAATGAACTCTTTGGAAAGTTTCTCTTCGTCAGCTTCGACCTCCTCACCGCCTACCTCGTATACCGGCTACTGCTTCTTAAGGGGCTGGGTCGCCGCCAGGCTTGCGGTTACTGTGTCTTTTGGCTTCTTAACCCCCTACCTATGGCGGTGTCCAGCCGAGGCAATGCGGACTCAATCGTCTCCTCCCTGGTGCTTATGACCCTGTACCTAATAGAAAAAAGGCTCGTCGCGTGTGCCGCTGTATTCTATGGTTTCGCAGTGCATTTGAAGATGTATCCGGTGACCTATATCCTTCCCATAGCACTCCACTTGCTTCCGGAACGCGACAGTGACGAAGGCCTCCGTCAATCCCGGTATTCTTCCCAGGCTCGTCTGTATGAATTCATGAAGAGGCTGTGTAATCGGGCTGTGCTGCTCTTCGTAGCCGTTGCTGGACTCACGTTTTTTGCCCTGAGCTTCGGTTTTTACTACAAATATGGTTGGGAGTTTTTGGAGCACACCTACCTTTATCACCTGACCAGGCGGGATATCCGTCACAACTTCTCACCATACTTCTACATGCTGTATTTGACCGCAGAGAGCAAGTGGAGTTTTTCCCTGGGAATTGCTGCATTCCTGCCACAATTCATCTTACTTTCAGCCGTGTCTTTCGCTTATTACAGAGACCTTGCCTTTTGTTGTTTTCTTCATACGTCTATTTTTGTGACATTTAACAAAGTCTGCACCTCCCAGTACTTTCTTTGGTACCTCTGCCTCCTGCCTCTTGTGATGCCACTAGTGAGAATGCCTTGGAGAAGAGCTGTGGTTCTCCTGATGTTATGGTTCATAGGGCAGGCCTTATGGCTGGCTCCTGCTTATGTTCTTGAGTTTCAAGGAAAGAACACCTTTCTGTTTATCTGGTTAGCTGGTTTGTTCTTCCTCCTTATCAACTGTTCCATTCTCATTCAAATCATTTCCCATTACGAGGAGGAACCCCTGACAGACAGAACCAAATATGACTGATAGATGCTCCAGTTCTTCTGCAACTTCCATTCTGATTGTTCTGGATGGACCAAAGAGAGCTTTGGAAAGAATGTTTTTGAACATCCTAACCACTCCAGTGAAACTTCGGTTTAGAGCATAAAACCCTATTCCAACAAATTTAAATGAATATTTGCCTTATAAAGGGGACTCAGTAACTGAGGTCCACCCTTTAGGAAATCTCAGGACTCATTTATCTGGGACATGATGGGAAGTAAAGGTTACTAGTTTGAATATAGAAGAGCTGGGGCTTCCCTGGTGGCTCAGTGGTTAAGAATCCGCCTGCCAATGCAGGGGACACGGGTTCGAGCCCTGGTCCAGGAAGATCCCACATGCCACGGAGCAACTAAGCCCGTGTGCCACAACTACTGAGCCTGCGCTCTAGAGCCCATGAACCACAGCTATCGAAGCCCATGCGCCTAGAGCCTGTGCTCTGCAACAAGAGGAGCCACCGCAATGAGAAGCCCGTGCACCACAACGAAGAGTAGCCCCCGCTTGCCGCAACTAGAGAAAGCCTGCGCCCAGCAACGAAGACCCAACGCAGCCAAAAAAAATTATTAGGCTAAATTAAAAAGCAATTAAAAAAAAACAGAAGGGCTGATGAAATTATCAGATGCTAAAAGGTTTTTGTGGAAAATAGAGGAAACATAAAGTCAAAAAACAAAATTCTAACCCAGTATTTGTTCCAGTATTTATACTGTGGTACTCTCTGAAGCTGTCTTATCTTTTGTACTATCTGAAGCTGTTTTATCTTTTAACTCCCACTTTTTCGTTCTGAAGCTTTCTTGATAACTGAAAACTCATAAAATGTTCCTAAAGTACAGCTTTGAGATATGAAGTGTTAAATAATGATGCTGTGCTTAATTGGAAAAGCACAGCATTTAATTGGTTGGAAAAGTTAATTCTGTATTAAAAGTGGGGGCTTAGAAGATAAAGAATCCAAAGAATTTAAATTGTAGTCATGTTTCATGTCCTTGTTTTATAACTTAGTTTTTCAGTGCTTAGTCCCAGTGGTAATAGACTGCTGTTTGGTTTTTTACAAAAAGGATTAAATTTAAATTCATCCATCTTTAAACTTTTCAACATATTTTAAAATAGCATCTTGCTTTATATGTTTGAGGTCACACACTGTAAGGACATTTTAGAACTCGCTTTTAGCCCTTTGTTTTTAATTTGCTGATTGCTAAAAAACATTTTTCACTTAGAGTTTAAGTTAATCAAATGTTATCAGTGTTGTAAAAATGATTAGTAGGTTTTAGGTGGTAAAATCTTAAATTGTTAATAAGGCATTTCCCAACTTACAAATACCTTACTCGTGAAAATTCCGTGATAGGAATGGAGGCCTGCATGGGAGGCTCCTGGAAAGCATAAGAAGCATCCTAATAGCCATTAGTCTTTTAGACCAGGAAATTGAGGGAGAGATTGTGGAAATGAGGCTTTGGTGGCCAGATCCATTTACCTTTTTACTATAATATTTCTAGGAAAAAATGCTTTGTGAGTTTCAAACAAGCAAGCTAAAAAAAAATTTTTAAAAAATAGCCTATCTAGGTGGCGACTCCCTAACACTCTAAAATGCATTAGCAGTGAGTGAGTTTGAGTTTATGATTTTGATATTAAAAGATGAGTAATCTAACAACATTGTTCTTTCACAGTTAAACAGAAAAACCTCCAGAGAAGTAGTATATTTCATGTCAGTTCAGGCCTAAAAAGCCTCTGAGGATAAGATGTCTGTAGGCAGGTCACAATTAAGAATGCTATTACTGGCAGCACTTCTTAGATGGATACCTTTTAGGACCCACCATTGGAAAGAAGGGATGAATGGGTGCCTTTGCATGGATTGCTGTTAGGGTGAAAATAGCAGAGACAATTAATTGTTGAGGACGGTGACCTTGCTTATAACATCTTTTTTCATATCCCACATTAGGTATTATCTTAAGGGCTTTTTGTATGTGATTGTTCATTAGTGGCCTTCCAGCCAAGGCATTCTTACCGTTCTTTTCCCTTCATTCCTTTATAATGATAATTTAAAAAATTTTTTTCTGGTAGAACTAGTGGGAAAATGGAAACAGAAATAGAATTCCAACATCTCATTATAATTGTCTCTTTGGTATCCCTGACTAATTTTTTTTTTTTTTTTTTTGCAGTACGCGGGCCTCTCACTGTTGTGGCCTCTCCTGTTGTGGAGCACAGCCTCCGGATGCGCAGCCTCAGCGGCCATGGCTCACAGGCACAGCCACTCCGCGGCATGTGGGATCCTCCCAGACCGGGGCACGAACCCGTTTCTCCTGCATCGGCAGGCGGGCTCTCAACCACTGCGCCACCAGGGAAGCCCCCCTGACTAGTCTTTTAATAGTCACAAGTGTACTTACTTATTCATTTCCTTATTATTATTATTTTTTTACTTTAACATTCTTTGTTGTGCTTTACTCTTCCTACTTACATTGAAATTGCTGAATAATATTCTGTCACACAGATGTTCACATTGTAAATGCATCATAAGACGTTAAACATTTTGCATGTTTTAGATCACTCCCTTAACATTCTTAGAAGTCGGTGGAGTTCTGTTGGGATATTTGGAGGGAACTGCAGATCCTGCCTTCCAAGAAATTCTCTACCAAAGAACTGCAGGTGTTTCTTAAATGATGCAGAGAGGGCTTCCCTGGTGGCGCAGTGGTTGAGAGTCTGCCTGCTGATGCAGGGGATGCGGGTTCGTGCCCCGGTCCAGAAAGATCCTACATGCTGCGGAGCAGCTGGGCCCGTGAGCCATGGCCGCTGAGCCTGCGCGTCTGGAGCCTGTGCCCCGCAGCGGGAGAGGCCCCAACAGTGAGAGGCCCGCGTACTACAAAAAAAAAAAAAAAAAAAGATGCAGAGAGTAGTATTTTATAGCTTATATGCTGTGAGACATTTAGTAAATTAACTCAAGAAATGATTTCATTTGGTCTCTTGGGTTTTTTAATTTTTTTCATTTATTTTTGTGTTCCAGTTTTGTAAAATCTCTTTTTGTCTTCTTTTCACTTGCAGTCCTTTGATTTCTTTATTCATCTTGTAATAACACTTTAAAATTGTGTAGCACTTTGGCTTATTTCCTATATGATTCTTTTTGTTCTTATGCCACCTCTTAAGATCAATATACCCATTTACAGATAAGCATTAATTATTAGCATATGAAGCGTGGTTCTTAAGATGATCTGTGTTCTAAACAGAGGGACTGCATTACTTATTTTCTTCTGTAGTTGCCTTAATGTCTTCAAAATGTGGTCCCTAAATATCCCTAGATAAAGTCCCTAGATTAGGTCCATTGGAAAGGCTAATCTCTTTGTTAAAACCATGTTGTTTCAGTTACTGACTTATATAGCTGAATGACTCTGTAAGTGACATAACATTGTTTCAAAAGTTTTGTAGGGCTTGTCTTTTAGTTAGTTGACTTGTGGCTGAATATACTGTTATTTCTCCAGCTGTTTTCTATTCTAACCACCCTTACCTCAACCATCTATGCAATGAGTGGAAACGGAAAAAATGGAAAATTTCACATGGGACAGTCCCTAAACGCAACCTCTTGTTTGTTTCTTTTCCCTCTAATGCTCTACTATGAACAATTTTAAACATTACCCATATGCCTACTATCTAAGTTCAACAATTAACATTTTTCCATGTTTGCTTTATTTATATAATTTTTATTTATTTATATATAATTTTTTTCTGAACCATGCAGTGTTGCAAACAGCATTGAACTTCGGCACTAAATACATCAGCGTGCATCTCCTAAAAAGTCTTTTCTTACAAAACTAGTATATTGTTATCTAATATAATTTTAACATCCTGTCCATTTTCAAATCTTCAATTATTTTGTGTTTAACTTTAAAGAATAGACATTCTTGGATCTCAAAGATTCCATGAAAGAAAGAGATTATAAATAATCTATGATTAAGAAGTTTGGAACTTTCCCTGATCTTTTTTTTTTTTTTTTTTTTTTTGCAGTATACTGCTGTGGCCTCTCCCGTTGCGGAGCACGGGCTCCGGACACGCAGGCTCAGTAGTTGTGGCTCATGGGCCCAGCCGCTCTGCAGCATATGGGATCTTCCCAGACTGGGACACGAACTCGTGTTCCCTGCATCAGCAGGCGGACTCTCAACCACTGCGTCACCGGGGAAGCCCTCCCTGATCTTTAAAACAAAGTGAGAACTAAAGGGATTTACCTTCCATCAAAGTTGAACAAACAATTTTTTTGTGCAAATCTTTCTGTCTCCCTCCTAAGAAAATACAGGGTGGTAATCATCCCTAATAAGTTTTCCAAATAAAAGATTATATATGTTTAGATTCTTTTTTTAAAAAAAATTTATTTATTTATTTTTGGCTGTTTTCGGTGTTCATTGCGGTGCGCGGGCTTCTCATTGCTGTGGCTTCTCTGTTGCGGAGCATGGGCTCTAGGCGCATGGGCTTTAGTAGTTGTGGCACGTGGGCTCAGTAGTTGTGGCTCACGGGCTCTAGAGCACAGGCTCAGTAGTTGTGGCGCACGGGCTTAGTTGCTCCGTGGCATGTGGGATCTTCCCAGACCAGGGCTCAAACCCGTGTCCCCTGATTTGGCAGGCGGATTCTTAACCACTGCGCCACCAGGGAAGTCCCACGTTTAGATTCTTAACACCTACCCCTCTCCTCCAACAACAGGTGATTAACTGATTTTAAATCTTGATTATAAGTTCTGGCTTTTCATGACTATATGAGTTGGGGTACCTATTCCACCACATATGGTTTCATTTTGTTTTCACAGCAACACTTTAGAGTTGATATTTGTATTTCCATTTCAAAGGTGAACAAAGAGGCTCAAAGGCACAAATAAGTGACAGGGCTAGAATTTGAAGGAAATTTTGCCTTACTAAATGTCATACTCTTTCCACTATATTAGGTTTTGGATTTTTCTAAAGTGCCCAGTTGCAATGATTAAAGATTGTGGCAAAATAAATGAAACTCATCACCACTCTAACAAATGTCTTGCCAATCAATTTGTCCTTAATCTTTTAGGTATTTGCTTGAGGGGCAGTCCCTTGCAGTTGTGCAAGTTTCTGTCATCCCCAAACTTTTCTCTTTAATAATTCCAGACCTTTAATAACCCCCTCCCACAATCAAACCCTCTCACCAAATTGGATAATTTTTTTGTTACTGCTGACTTTGCAATGCCCTTTCCCTCCATAGCCTGGTCTAAGAAGCCGATTTGCTGAACCACGTGTTAGCCCATCTATTTGTAAATCAAGCTATGGAAATTATGTGACCATGATTTCCAAATGATTATTGTTAAATTTCTCTTGCTCTACAATGTACCTTCTGCAGTGTGCATTCATACAGTTAAAACTCATGTCCTATACTGATAGTATAGCATAAGAGAACACAGGTTCATATAGTTTAGGTTCAAATCCCAGCGTGTAACCTTGAACAAAATTCTTTTATCTAGATGAAATAGTATTCCATCTGTGAAATGAGGATGATAATGTAATACTCTAGAACTGTTTGTAAGAATTAAATGAGTTAATAAACCCAAAGTGCTTATGCTGGCCCAGGACAAGCCGTTCCCTATCACCTCCCCAGCTTTAATATCTGTTTACAAGCCTTTAAGGAAGGAGCTCATTTTGGAATTTAGGCTTAAGCCTTTTCCTCCCAATTTACTAGGATTTAGGAAAAGAACCTGCATTTATGCAAAATAATTGTCTTAACTACCTGTCAATATAAACTTTATTCCTTCTAAACTTTATTCCTTTATCCCTTCTAAATAATTGTTTTAACTACCTGTTAATATAAACTTTATTCCTTCTGTTAATATAAGCTTTATTCTAAACTTTGGTTCTCTGAGAAGATAGTAGTTATACGTGAAAATGTATGCACAGGTTTTTTAAATGTCTAGTTCTGGCCTGACAATTTTGTGTTTGTGCATTCCTGTCATACATTGGCTGGCTCTACGTAGTGGAGGTTTGGCTCTTGCCCCTAAGTTACACAGCACTTCTTTTTTCCATTGTGTTGAGGGGTCATTCAAGGGTTGGTTCTCTGTTGATGGAAGCACATGTCCTCTGCCTAGATCAGAGTCATCAGAATAGCACAAGCATTTATTCAGCGCTGATCCAGGGGAACCATTCATTTCGTCAAAACAGCATTCATATTCATTATCCTAAAAAAAAACCAGGCTAAATGGGAATATTTCTAGCTGCTCAGACACTTTGCTAATTGTTATGTCTGCCATATAAAATGAAATGACACTTAGAGTGACTATTTAAAGATAATTTGGATCATGAATGTTTGAAGCTCAGTGATTTCACAAAGGGAATTTTTAACCTTCTTTGCTCTCTATTCTTTGGGTGATTATTTATAAATCCAGGCCTATGCCAAGTCCTATAATAGATGAGTAAGAAAAGGTCCACGCTCTTGAAGAGTGGACAGTAAGGACAGAAGCATTAATATAATAAAATTCCATATGAGACCTCATTAAGTTCCACCACAATCCTGTGATTTGTAAAATGGGGCAGTAGAAGGTATTACTATTCCTATTTTACAGATAAGAAAATCGAGGCTCAGAAGCAAGTGACTTTCTAAGGCCACACAGCTTGTAGGCCTACTCTTAGAAAAGAGTAGGCCTTCTGATTCTAATTCTATATTTTGCAAGTCCTCCTTAATTCCATATGATGCAGGTGATCACAGTGAAAGGCTTCATTTGTTTACCAAATGTCAATCATTTAACAAAAGGCCCCGAGTATCTTATATGTGGCAGACATTGTTCTGGGCAATGTGGATGCAGCTCTGAGTGAGGCAAAGACTCTGTCTTCATGGAGCTTACATTTCCACGGGAGGCAAAGAAGAAGCAAACACATGATCGTGACGATTGCCATAAAGAAAAATAAGGTAAGCTAAGGAAGTAGTGATGGCAGTGAGGAGAGGTGTGGGTGCTGTTGTAGATAAAGCTGTTGGGGATGGCATCTTGAGGTGGCATTTGAGCAGAGACCTGAAAGAACGAGGACATGACATTCATGCAGCTCTCTGGGGAAGAGCATACCTTACTGAGTGGAAGGCAGTGCAAAGGTGAGATAGGAAAGAGCTTGGCATGTTTAAAGAACAGCAGGAAGGGGAGTATAATTGGTTGGAGTGAGCAAGGCTCACCCAGAATCTAATTCACCGTATCCAGTAGAACATGAATGCTAGTTGAGAAATACAATCAACATTAGTATTTTTATTGGCCTGTAATAGAATAACTTTGAGCTCAACCTGTTTTTCCTGACGTTTGAGCACATGTTAATTTGTAAGGAAGATGAAATATATATAAACAACTAAGTTGAGCAGTGTTCCAAGGTACATTCACATGTTACTTTGAGATGTTGAGGATTGTCTTAAATCCATTTTTACAGATGAGAAGCCTAAGGCTTAGAACATATGCACTCTGCCCAAGGTCAGAGTTAGTACGTGAGACGGGACCAGAACCCATATCTTCTGGAGCAAAATTTACTACTCCATTCTCTGTACTACGCTTGTCATTTAGATACTGACCCTAGAAGGTAGGAAGTTTGGGGAAAAGTTTTCCAACAGATCATTCATTCGTTCATTTAGTAAACGTTTCCTAAGGGTTTACTTTGTTCCAGACACTCAGCTAGGCTGTGGGTATGAGGATGATTATGACAACAGTCCTTGCTTCAAGGAACTCACAGTGTCTAATAGAGGACACAGATGGAAAAGTGATTATAATTCAGTGTGACAATGGCTAGAGCAAATACATAAAGTAATTGGGAGCATTTCACTAATCCATCCATTTGACAAAGCTAGCAGACAACATGGTGCATACTAGTGTTAAATTAATTAAACAAGGAGGCCATTAGACCGAGATGGTTCCAATACCTTAGCAGCCTGCATAAGCAAGCCAAAACCTAAGCTTGTAAAGGTTAAAAAGGCCTTAACCTCTCAAAGGTTAAGAAACCGAAACCTAGGGACAACAAGTCATGAACAACCAAGTAGGTTTTCTAAATAATGCAACGGCTATAGCCAATCAAATAATTTTTGCTTTGCTTCTACCTCTTCCCTATAAAAGTCTCTTCCCTAGCTCCTGTCGGTGGAGCCCTCCTAACCACTTCCAGTTTGATGCTGCCCAATTCGAATCAGTTTTTGCTCAAATAATCTTAAAAGTTTTAATATGCTTTGGTTTATCTTTTAACGCTACGTACTGAGATGTTTGTTACCTTACCTGTTTTCCTTTATACTGAGTAAATATTGAGGGCTTTCTTTGAAACTCCCTTGCTTAAATCACTAGGTGATTGATTATACTTTTGATCATCTTTAGCTTAGCTCCCAAGACCTTTCATGTTGGGGCTCTGGCCTATATCTCCAGCTTCATCTACCTCACCCCACCCTACAGTTATACCAAATCACATCACCTCTTCATGCCTTTGCATCTGCCGTTTCTTTGGCTAAAACGTCCTTCTCATCCCCTTGTCTCTCTTACCAGCTCCTAATTCAGCTATATATATTTGTTAGATATTTATTTTTCTTCTCAGTTGCGGCTTGCGGGATCTTCATTGCCGCATGTGGGATCTTCGTTGCATCATGCAGGATCTATTTCCCCGACCAGGGATAGAACCTGGGCCCCCTGCATTGGGAGTGTGGAGTCTTGACCACTGGACCACCAGGGAAGTCCCTCCTGTTCAGTTTAATGATTACCTTAATGAAACATTCTCTAATTTAGTACCTCTATTATATAGAGTGGATAACATTGCACAGTAATTTCCCATTTGTGTGTCTAAGCTATCTAGACTGTGAGTTTCCTAGGGATAGTGATTATTTCTTAGTCATTGATATTATTTTCCTCGGGCTTTCCCAGAACCAAGCAAAGATGAAAGGGAGTAACCCATGTCATCAAGCTGTTAGGTGTGCCACATACTTTCCTAGGTTTGTTGAATTGAGTTGTACATGAATCTGTCAAGTGGGAACTGGGGAAAGTGAGCTTCTTTGCCCAGTGTCAATGGAGGCAGCTGCGAAAAAGAAAGGGAGCAGTTTCTGGGTGCCTGTCATTTCTCAATGCCCTCGGTACCCGCCTGATTTTCTAAGCTAGGATCTTATAATCACCTCCTATTACTTCTTCGTCCCTTGCCACCTGCCTTCCCATCTCATCAGTCACTGATTCCTGTCAGCTCTACCTTGTAATGTACCTGGAGCTTGCTGGCATCTCGCCATTCTACAGTTCAGGCCCTCATCATCTCTCATCTGGCTCCTGACTGGTCCTCGTGCTTCCCATCTCTCCCGCCCTTTACTGCGCCTCTCATTTATCCTCCCCACCGGTGCCAGAGTATGCTTTCCAAAGCAGACTGATCTTGTCGCCATCCTGATAAAAGCAGCCCAGAGGACTCCAGGCGTGACCTGCGAGAAAAAGTCTAAATTCTGTAGCATCCTCCATCTTGCACCAGTTTCTCCTACTCAGCCTTGCTCTAGCCCGCGGGATAATACATAGTTTCCCGAAATCACTGCACTATTAAGCCTTTGCCCGTGCTGTCTCTCTGCCACGTGTGCTTTTCCTGTTCTTCAGATGAACTACCATTCATTTTCTTAAGACCCAACTCACAGGCCTCTTCCTCTACCAGGAGGCACGCAAGGTGAGCTTATGGAGAGACATTAACTATTAAGGAAAGAAAGAAAAATAGGGCCAGAGTTGTAAGATTGGTAAACTTGATTAATGCACTTGGTCTAGTATAGTTGTTTGCGTATCTGTCTTCTCTCAGAGTTGGTTACCTTGTGGAGGACAAGAATTGTTTTGTGCTTGTATCCTTAGTATACAGCATAAATTCTCAATAAATATTTGTTAAATAAATGAAGCTGGAATGGGGAGGGAACAAATGCTAATTGAATACCTGTTGGGAACTTAATAATAATAATGTGTGGTTTTCACACGTTTCATTCCATTCTCAAAACAACTTTTTTTTTTTTTGCAGTACGCGGGCCTCTCACTGTTGTGGCCTCTCCCGTTGTGGAGCACAGGCTCTGGACGCGCAGGCTCAGCGGCCATGGCTCACGGGCCCAGCCGCTCCACGGCACGTGGGATCTTCCCGGACCGGGGCACGAACCCGTGTCCCCTGCATCGGCAGGCGGACTCTCAACCACTGCGCCACCAGGGAAGCCCTCAAAACAACTTTTTAATATAAGTATTATTTGTGGACAAGAAAACAGACTCAAGTAAATATATATTTTTTTAAGGTCATAGGCTTGTAAGGGATGGAGCTAGAGTTGGAACCTAAATCTGACTCTGCAACTGCCCTCTATTGAGTGATTCTCAGCCAGGGGCAGCTTTGCCCTCCACTCTGGGGACATTTTTGGTGGCCACAACTGGGAGATGTTACTGGCATCTACTGGGTGCTGGGCATGTACTGGGTACTGTACTGGGTACAGGCCAGTGATGCTGCTAGACATCTTACAATGTACAGGACAGTGCTGACAACAAAGACTTTTCTGGCCCCAAATGTCAACAGAGCCGAGGTTGAGAAACCCCACTCTAGACCATGTTGACTCTACTGAAAAGCAAGAAATCAAACGAAGTAAATGCATCTGCTAGGAGGCTAACCGGGCTGAAGAGATGTCTTAGGGGCTTGAAGCCAATCGTGAGCTACTGGCTTTAATGAGAAAACAAGACTCTTCTGCCCAGTCCCTGACCTGCCTCCGATCTTATGGTTCTTTCTCTACTGCATTCACCCAGTCTTTCTTCATTCCATCTTTCTTCTCTTTTCCAACTTTTCGTCTCCTCAGCAGACTCTAATTTAGCTTGGAGAAGGCAACCCAGAAAACTCCAACATTTTCAGTCCTCTTTTCTGATTAGAAGGTAGAGTCACTATATAAGAAGCTGCAGGTTTCAAACTGACAACATCCCTAGAATCTGGGAACAAGGTCAAAAATGTCACCTTCTGAAATTGTCAACAAAAAAAAAGGATGAGATGAATTACTGTGGTAATCTTCCCAGGAAATAACCCATCTAAGAAATTCTTGCTAAGTGTGCTGCTGATAAGACGTGGCTGTTTCCTGCTCTCAGCCAGGGTCCAAGAGTGCCTCCTCATTGAAGGAAAGCATTTAAAATGTAACTTGTGTGAGATAAACTGTAATCTAGGAAATTTTAAAATGTTTGTCGTGGGGAAGTGTTCTAAAGGGGGAAGCTTCTGATGACTCATGAGTTTAACTGCCTATAATTGTTAAGGATGCTTTGCATGCTTTTTTTTCCTACAGCAGAATAAACTCTAGAAGGGAGGAACCACGTTCAATTTATCAGTATCTCCGGCAGCAGAGGCATGGATGAGTCATTGGTAGAGAAGGGTAGGAATTAGTGGTGCATGTGTGAATGGGGTTGTGGAATGTCACAGAAGTACTATTCCGAGTGAAGTTCTCAATCAGGAATCTAATAACTTTTGTTGTACGCAAAATTGTGTGTGTGTGCACAGGGGGATGGTGTGCATTTATTTGTGGGAAATGTCTGTAGACTTCATCAAAGGGGTCCTTGACCTCCAAAAAGTGAAGCCCACTCCCCTGGTGCTGAAAATATAACTACTGGGGAAAAGGAAATAGAAAGAAGATTAACCAGAAAAGGCAAGGGAAGTGAATTCCCCTTAGGAGAGAGATGTTTCCTTCTTAAAGTTCAGATTTATTGCTGTGTTTGCATGAGGCCCCTTCATGTACATGTACAAGCATGCAGTGGAGAGATGAGCTGTGAGGAAACATCAAGGAAGAGCAGAGTCCATGCTCAAGGATGCCGGCGAAAGAACGATGAGAGGACCTGGAGAGAATTCAGGAGCGTGTGTGTGTGTGTGTGTGTGTGTATGCACGTATGTATCAGAGGGGACAGGATGAATATTAACTTGTCCAAGTATGCCAACATCAGTGCTGATTTTGGGTTCCAAGGATGTCCTGGGTTAGTCAATAGTCACCTGTAAAAGAAGAATTCTGTGAGGCTGAGTTCTAGGAAGCAGAGTAGGCAATTAAGATGGAGTCCTTCATTATTTTAGTCAAAATTCAGGTGTAAGTTACAGAAACAAATGTTAGCCAAGGGACTTATTTGAAGCGTACTGGATAGTTCATAAACTCCAAAGAAAGAGCTGAACAAGAAAATCTGGGAACACAAGAAGCTGGGCAGTCTGGGGACTTCCACAGCTGGTGACCAGCTCCAGTGACCTCCAGTCTGCAGATCTCTGGGTCTAGGTTTTAAATTTCCAAGAGAGAAGCTAACTGTTGGTACTGGTCCTAGAGAAGAGGAAACCGTGAGCCAAGGTATTTCCTCAGTTATTGCTGACTGCAGTCCTTATCACTATTGGTTTGGGGTAGGTGTTATACCTTGAAACTAATGGGAGACAAGTACCCAGGTCTTCTATTTGACAGTTACCACTATGTGCCCTCAATGCATATTATTAATTTCCTACTGTTTTAAAAACTAATGAATGGGAATGGGGTGGGAGTTGGGTGGGAGAACTTTGAGGCAAAGGAAACAAACAGTGCAATGGCCCTCTGGTAGGATGAACTTGGAATCCCAGAAATAGAAAGAAGGCCCTTGTAGCTAGAGAATAATTTGCAAGGAGATGGGAGTAGAGGAAGGGCGTTCACAGAACTTGTAGGCCTTTGTGGGCAGTTCAGGTTTTTTCTTCCTAGGTACAATAGAAAGCCACTGGAGGGATTTAAACACATATAAATTACATTTAAAAAATTCAGTTTGGTGATAGAGAAAGGATTCTAGAAAGACCAACTTGGACGTTATTGCAATCATCCGGATGAGAGGCGATGGTGGTTTGAATCAAGGGGTAGGTACTGGAGAGGGTGAGAAGGGGGTGGATTCAGCATGTATTTTTGTATTTTGGAGAGAGAATTGACAGGACTTGCTGATGGAACTGAGGTCAGGGAGAAGAAGAGGGAAATCCAAATCACATCCTAGGCTTTTGGCTGGAGCAACTAAAAGGGCAGTAATGTCCTTTACTGAGCTGTGAAGACTGAGAGAAGGAGCAGATTTAGGGAGGAAGATGGAGTTTGGAATCGATCAATCTCGTGTCAAGTTTGAGGGGTCAGATGTCTTAATGGGGAAGCATGGGGGCCGCTGGATGTACATCTGGGAGCCACCAGATTACAGGCTTTACTTACAACGAGGGGCAGGGTGAGGTCACTTGGGAGGTACCTAGGACCGAGCCCTGGGCACTGTCACATTAGAAAGTCTAGCTGGGCAGCAACAGGCAATGGAGACAGGGAGTGGTCGGTGAGGTCAGAGAAATGCCATTTTGTTTTTACAGTGCAGGCTTTTAATTTGTACGTTCTACATGTCCCACTTAGTTTATTTTGGACACTTGCATTGTTTATGAATACACTACAGATTTATCTAGTAAATGTCAGACCCTTCACAGCTCCACACTTTTCCTTGCCTAAATCATTGGCAAGATATTTCTAGATTCTTTATGTGTGTTTGAGGGATTGGCAGGAATTCACTGTTAACTAGGCCTGGCAGGAAGGCCAAGTCTGCCAGGAAATCTCTCTCTGGGCCTGTAAATATTTGTCTAAGGTCCATTAAGTTACTGGGGATAAACCAGGTTCTTATAGGCAAGTCTAATAAACCACATGCAGAAAATCCACTTTGTGGATTATTTGCAATAAATTCTAATTTTTCAGAGTGTTACATTAAATCCTGCCTAAGCTCTATTATGGCATTTTGCATATTTCTGGGGTGGCTCTCTTTACCAACGTTTAGCAAATGACTTTATTTTAAAAGCAGTCTAGGGCTTCCCTGGTGGTGCAGTGGTTGAGAATCCTCCTGCCAATGCAGGGGACATGGGTTCAAGCCCTGGCACGGGAAGATCCCACATGCCACGGAGCAGCTAAGCCCGTGCGCCACAACTACTGAGCCTGTGCTCTAGAGCCCGCGAGCCACAACTACTGAGCCCATGTGCCACAACTACTGAAGCCCGCATGCCTAGAGCCCATGCTCCGCAACAAGAGAAGCCACTGCAACGAGAAGCCCACACACCGCAACGAAGAGTAGCCCCCACTTGCCGCAACTAGAGAAAGAGCGCGTGCAGCAACAAAGGCCCAATGCAGCCAAAAATAAATAAATAAAATAAATTTATTAAAAAAAAGCAGTCTAACCAAAACATACGTAGAAAGGTGAGCCTGATGATTATATACAGTATACATATTTACACACACACACAGCAAACTGAACTATGTGAACTCTATCTAGCTCCTTCTAATACTCATAACTATGTAACTATAATAATCAATTAGTCTACCTGGTACCCCCAGGTTTCCTTATTTTTTAATTAAAAATAAAGCTTTCCCCCTTGTTATGAAAACAAGATATTCATTATAGAAAAACAAAATGTTAAAAAAGGAAGTTTGGGGCTTCCCTGGTGGCACAGTGGTTAAGAATCCGCTTGCCAATGCAGGGGACACGGGTTTGAGCCCTGGTCCGGGAAGATCCCACATGCTGTGGAGCAACTAAGCCTGTGCGCCTGCGAACCAGAGCTACTAGAGCCTGCGAACCACAACTACTGAGCCCACATGCCACAACTAATGAAGCCTGCACACCTAGAGCTTGTGCTCTGCAACAAGAGAAGCCACTGCAATGAGAAGCCTTTTCAACGCAACTACAGAAAGCCCATGCACAGCAATGAAGACCCAACACGGCCAAAAAAAATAAAATAATAAAATAAAAAACAATAAATAAAAAAATAAAAAGGAAATTTGGAACACAATAATCATAAGCTCACTATCCAGAGATAACCTCTGTTAGTACTACTGTTGATATCTTGAGATATATCCTTTCTGATCTCTGTACATACATTGTGTAGTTTGGAGTCACACTAATCTAAAATAAAAATAGACTTAATTTTATGTTTTAAATGTAATTAAAAATAAATTTAAAAAACCCTTAGCAAGGAAATCTAAAAAAGAGTGGCTTTACATATATGTATAATTGATTCACTTTGCTGTACAGCAGAGACTAACACAACATACTCCAATAAAAATTTAAAAAAATAAATAGATAAAGGAGACTTAAAAGACATATCCCTCCCCCCCAAAAAGGAACCAAAAATAAAAAACAAAACTCTTAGCAATGTATTGTGAATATCTTTCAATAATAATAAATATTTTTTCAGGACTTCTTCAGACTTTAAATTGACTGCCAAGAATTTCCCAGTATGAATGTACTAATTTAGCTATTTCTCAATTAGTGTTTGCATTGTTCTGTTTTTTGGTTGTTTGGGGGTTCTGCTATTATATCAGTAATGACATTTTTGCAACTGAATTATTGTATATATTCTTAGTTCCTTAGGCTAAACCTCCAGCAATGGACTTGCTGAGTTAAAGCATTCTGACACATATTGCCAGATTTTTCTACAAGTTGTATTCAAAAATACCTCTACCAACAATAAATGTCTTTGTCAATACTGGACCTCAAAAACAATTTAAAAAAATCTTTGTCAAGTCAGTAGGGGAAAATGGCATTGAGTCACTGGTTTTATTTGTATTTCTTTGATTACTAGTGACATGGGATGTTACCATATATTCATCGGCTGTTGGCATTTCTTATTTTGCAACTTGCTTTTCCACATCCTGTGCTTGATATTTTCTGAAGGTGCTTGTTACTGATTTGTAAGACCAGTCTTTCTATGTAAGAGATATTGATCCTTTGTGTTTTAAATATTTTTCTTAGTCTGCCACCAGCTTTTTAGTTTTTGAGACCTGAAATATTTAAAAAGTACATGTAATCAAGGTCAGACTTTTCTTTTATAATTTCTCTATTTATTGTTAGTTTTAGAAAGCCTTCCCCACACCAAGATTATATAAATATTCAGCTTTATATTTTTTCTAGTGCTTGTTATGTTTCTTACGTTACATTTAAATCTTTATCCTCCGGGCTTTATTTGGTGTGCTGTTAGAAGTAGAAATTTTGTTTTATTTATTTCAAATGGTGAGCTATTGAAAAGTTAAATCAATTTTTGTTCCATTTCACATTTCCCTCCATTATATTTGCAGAATAGCTATATAGGAAAATGCTGATCAAAAGTTGCACACTGGGGCTTCCCTGGTGGCGCAGTGGTTGAGAGTCCGCCTGCCGATGCAGGGGACATGGGTTCGTGCCCCGGTCCGGGAGGGTCCCACGTGCCGCGGAGCGGCTGGGCCCGTGAGCCATGGCCGCTGAGCCTGCACTCCGCAACAGGAGTAGGCCACAGCAGTGAGAGGCCCGCGTACCGCAAGAAACAAAAACAAAAACAAACAAACAAAAAAAGTTGCACACTGGAGGCCCATGGTCATATCTAGACTATGGATATATTTAGTTCATGTAATTTTTGAATTAGTTATATACATAAAAAATCAGAAAATTTTATACAAAAATATAATTTTCCAAATTCTCTTGAAAAATCAGAATATCTAGCAACTCTGTGGTCACTTTCTTTCTTGATAAAAATGAACTGGGAGGGCTTCCCTGGTGGCGCAGTGGTTGAGAGTCTGCCTGCCGAAGCAGGGGACACGGGTTCGTGTCCCGGTCCGGGAGGATCCCACATGCCGCGGAGAGGCTGGGCCCGTGAGCCATGGCCGCTGAGCCTGCGCATCCGGAGCCTGTGGTCCGCAACGGGAGGGGCCACAACAGTGAGTAGGCCTGCGTCCAGGAAAAAAAAAAAAAAAAAAATGAACTGGGAGCTGGGAAGCTGTTGTCTCCTATAGTCACAGAAGGTCCCCACCAGTCTGCGTCATTCGTTTTTATTGTCTGCCTGAAGGCGTTTGAGGTTATGATCGTTACTATTAATTTTTGTACATTTATTTTGCAATTGAACACAACACAAAAACTCTCTCATTAGTACTAATCATTTTTCCGTTAATTTTCTTTATTGATATTTCAAATAATTATATCATCATGCAAAAAATTATAATTGTCTTTTCCAATATGTATACTTCTTTATTCTTTTTTCTTACCTTATTACACTTGCCTAAAACTTCCTAATAATTTTGAATAATGGTCGTGATAGCAGACATCTTTATATTATATTGGATTTTAGTAGGAATGTCCCTAGTGTTTGACTTCAAAGATGTATATTTTTATAGTTCTGTGATGTTCTGAGTTTTTATTAATATAAGTAAAATGTGTTGAATTTGACTGAATGACTTTTTGGCATCTACTGTTATTATCCTGAGACTTTTCTCTGAATTCAGTATAAGACATTTTCTAGTGTCAAACCATTTGCATATTTTTATTATAAAGTCTAACAGTACCTAACAGTACCAGATTAGCCTTAATAATATGCCTCTTAGTCTAATTTCCTATTTTTTAAAAAAACTATTAGGAATTTTTCATCTGTTTTCACAAATGAGATTCATCCGTTGTAGTCTTCCTCTCTTCTCTTTTTGGTGCTCTATCAGATTTTTTTCTTAACATATACTTTATATAATATTCCTACTTCTGCCCATGCTTAATTTTTAAAAATTGCATTAACTGGTACATTCTTTAACTCTTAAAAATGTTAATTTTTCATTTATACATTTTCTTTATTTTCTATTTTAGATGTATTTTTTTTCCTAATTTTTATTTGAAACATGTTATATATACAGCATAGTGTACAACATGTATTTGTACAATTTAAAGGGTAATAATAAAGCAAATACCCATGAAGCTACCACTGGCCTAAGGAATATCAACAGAACTTCACCAACACCCCAAAGTTTCCAAAGGCATCCTTCTAATTGTTCCCCAAATGGAACCATTATCCTGAATTTTGAGTTAATGTAATCTCACTTTCTTGTTTATAGTTTTACTTCTGAGATTTGTATCCTTAATAATACAGTGTTTAGTTTGACTATTTTTGATCTTTACATGTATAGAATCATACTGTATTTTTATGAAACCCCTTTTGCCCCATATTATGAGTGTGAGTCCTCTGTGCCCAAGGTATAGCTGAAGCACACTTATTTTCCCTGCAGTATCTTCTTCCATTACACAAATGAATCATCTGTTCAGCTACCGAATGACATTTTTGCATTTAAGTTTCCAAAGCAGAAATCTGCTGCTTTTCAGTATAAATAGCCCGTTGGTTTTGCTTTCTACCTGGCTGGCTATAGGCCTTTTTTCTTTATCTTTGACGTTCAATGTTTGCTTAGAGTATACCCTCATGAGCCTTATTTTATTGAATTTGCCTGGCACTCCTCATAGTGGCCGCTTTATTTCTATATCTGGTAATTTCCCCCCATGTTCTCATCCTTAAAGAAGAAGGTCTGTGCTTGTCCAATATGGGAAAGGATAGATGTTCTGTTAGAGATTATGTGTCCCTTCAGCAAAGGAAACAAGTTTACATCTTCTTGACTTTAATCACCTTAGACATTTCATGGTGTGTGAGGGTGAGAGAGAGGTGGCCAAGGGCAGCCAGTCTCACCTCTGACTCAAGGGCTCCTTCTGTGGCCGCTGAGGCTGAGAAGGCAGCTGTATCTCTCCAACTAGCATGGTGGCCCGCACCAAGAGCAGACCTCATCAGTACCTCTGCTCCATTCTCATGCTTTCTGTGCCGTGAACAAGCTTTGGGCCTACCTCCGGCCACCTGCCCCTCCTTGAGAACTCCAGCATCTGTCCTCTTCTCGAGGAGGTTGTGGGGTTCGAATCTGGTACCACCCTCCACAAATGCCTCATCTCATCTCTGGTCCATGTCACACTGAGGCACTGAGTGTCCTCTTCTGCCCCAGAAGTCACTTCATCTGGGAATTATGAAGGGACAGTGTTAAATTTATTGACTCAGACTGTCATTTTGGACTGGAAACACGACCTATTTCACTTGCATTGACTCTCAGATTGAAAAGTGGGCCTGCTGTGCATCTATGAGGTCTCTCAGAGCCCGGTGGCGTGGAGGACAGAGATGGAGAGGCAGCTTCTGTGTTCCAGTCCACACTTTGAGAATATTGTAGCCTATTCAGCAGGTTACTGCCTGAAGGCTGCCTGGGATTTAGTCACTCAGGAGATAAGCATTTGTCTCTAATGTTGCATTAGATAGCCTTTTCCTCAGTTTCTGGACAACAAAAAGGAGGGCCGACCATATGCCAAGAATATTGTGGAAGGGAAAAATACACTGGATGGGAGGTTGTTAGACAATGTCCTTAATGCTCTTCATTTCCAGAAATTCTGTGCCTGGTGTTTTCATTTGCTGTTAAGGGGAATCCATCTCGCTAATCCTGAAATCCTGAGATATGTGCCTCCTTGTTCAATGTCACCTAAGGCTTCTTAGTCAGTGTGTGAAGGATGGGGCTGTCTTGGGATCACATAGATTTTTTTTTTTTATTGTTTTAAGGACCTAACATATCAGAGATGCCTCCCCTTTGGGGAGATCTCATTATGGGCCTGAAGTCCCCTTAATACTCATCATGAAGTTAAAGTTTTCCCCTTTCTCCTGAGAAACAAATGGGAGTAGCGAACTGTGACTTTATTATTCTTAAGCAAGTTGCATTGAAATTTATATGCACCTTTCCAAAAGAAGATAAATTATACATATTACAAGAAGGGTGAAAACACAGTGATGATGGGTTTCTTTGTTCCTTGCTTGACACATAATGTATCTATCAGAGCAGACCTGTCTATTCAGCAGCTCTACGATGTCAGTGAGTTATGATTGGGAGTTTCCAGCTGATCATTCCTGCTGTTGGCAAGATAATTAAAAGGTGAGAACACTTCCCTTTGAGAGTTATCTTACGGTGCCCACAGGGCTTGGCTGTAGTTGGTTTGGGGGTCTTTTTCCTTGCAAGGCGGCCAGGGTAGGGTAGAGTAGGGAAGGTAGTCTTACAGAGAGTTCTCAGATTCTCGAAAAGAAAATCTCATCTTCAACCAAGATCTGGAAACTATACATATTACAGTCAAGTACTTCTTGGATTTTCTTGGATAGAGGAAAAAGGGGAAAGTAAAATAATTCTGATTTTTTAATGCCCATTAGAGTCCTGAAACTCTCATCTTTTTGCCTTAAATGTCATCCAAGGGGGCCCAACTTGAAAAGGATTAGATAATCCTCTTTGTCTAATCTAAAGGAGGATTAGATCTGATCAATCTAATCTTATCGAATATAGACTTATACAGGATGCTAAGAGATAGAGACAGTCCAAAAACTTGACTCTCTCTTTCTAAATTTCCTTTTCCTTATTGAACACAATGCTAAGCAATATTCAGGCACTGCCCATGCCACTGCTGGCCCTGGACAGAAGGTGGGATTCTTCATCTGTCCAGATAATACCACAGCCCAGAGCTGGGTGCAGCAGGGGGCCCACAGCAAGGCCTCTGAGAGTAACCAGTGGGCTAGCCGGGAGGATGGAGCTAGTCTGACTCCCTTTTATAACTTCCCTAAGGGCAGGAAGTCTGGATCAGTGGTGTCAGACAATGGTAACTTCCTTGTTATTTAATGACTCTGTGCCTCAGTTTCCTCCTCTGTAAAATGATGATAAGAAGAAAATGTAGTTTTTAGGGATTTTGTGAGGATAAAATAAGTTAATGCTCTTAGAACAATTTCTGAGCCAGAGTGAGTACTTAATCAACACTAATAATTCATAATATTATTACCTTATTTGGATCATTGAGTAGTACATTGCTCCCTATTCTTTAATAGAACTGTTTAAAAATCAAACAACTTGATTACAAAATGAAGATGGACTTTGAATGGGAAATTTGCAGGTATATAGCCTGTTGTCTGGGTTGGGAACCTCAGAGCCTTATGTACTTTGCTTAAGAAAAACACACTACTGGCCAAGTCTCTAATCTGATACACTTCCCATGAGAAGGAACACTGTTACATAGTAATGACAGTGGATCTCAAGTCCATAACGGTTTCTTCCCAAGAGATTCCTGAAACACTCATTTTATAGCAAAGACGCCTTCCAGCAAGATTGACTATAAAAAGAATTCTCTCTCTGATCACATGGAAAAAATATCCTAATTGGTTTGACAAAAATGCTTAGTTAAGGAAGGAACAGATTATGTGCTTGTTTTATTCCACAATCGTAAGTTCTTTATTTTTTAAGAATTAATTAATTATTTTATTTATTTATTTTTGACTGCGCTGGGTCTTCGTTGCTGCCCGCAGGCTTTCTCTAGTTGCCATGAGCGGGGGCTATTCTTCGTTGCAGTACGCGGGCTTCTCCAGTTGCAGAGCATGGCCCACGGGCTTCAGTAGTTATGGCATGCAGGTTCAGTAGTTGTGGCTCGTGGGCTCCAGAGCACAGGCTCAGTAATTGTGGTGGACGGGCTTAAGTGCTCTGCGGCATGTGGGATCCCTGGACCAGGGATCAAACCCGTGCCCCCTGCATTGGCAGGCTGATTCTTAACCACTGCACCACCAGGGAAGTCCCTGTAAGCTCTTTAAGAGAAGCGGGCTAGGACTCCTATGTTGTAGCTCATAAAGAGTTAGTACAGGACCTTAAAATGTGGTAGGCACAGTAAATGCCGACATAAGCTGACCAGTTCTTTAGAGTACAAACAGAATTTTGAGAAACTTTTGAAAAGAGATGTGGAATTCTTTTTGAAAACAGAACATTATTTTAAAAATTAGCATATGAAGAGATAAAAAGAGAAGTGCCTAGATTAGGAGGAGGAGAGGAGCCACACTCTCTTGGCTCTGCCTCTCTGACATGGCCCCTTGGGGTGCCCTTAGTGCTTTGGGGGCACAATGGTAAAGCCCAGGTGATTCAAGGTGAGGTCCTGGAGCTAAGGCACCAAACGTATTGATTGCAAAGTCAGGACCATAACTCGAACTTTTAACTGTGCTGGGAAATTCCAAGATCTCCCCCTTGCTTTCTCTGTATGACAGACATTTCTCCTATTTTGATTTACATCTGCAACTGGGTAGAATTTAGACGTGGGATCCTCATTTCCGGTAAGAGGAAGTTGAATGCAATACCACAATTTACCAGTAGATGTCACTATATGCCATATATTCTGTTTATGGTCTCCACCTGAATTTGACTTGAATTTCTTAATTGCGGGTCTGCAGACTCCTGGGAATCCCTGAATCTATTGAAGAAGGCAGATGGGGGAGCTGGGGGGGAGGGGCGACGATGTGGGACCGGATGACCAAAGAGAGCTATGAGAATTTAAAAATCTGTTTTAATCATGATGAAAATTTTTTTTAGTTATTTGACCAGATATAAAGGCAAAACTCTTAGTTGAATTTTTTTTTTTTAAAGGAAAATAACAGGCACTTCCTAAACTGAACTCCTAGGATGAGAAGTAGAGTTAGTGGGGCTCTGGGGAGCCCCCACTTGCTCTTCAGTCAGCAAAACCTCCCTCTTCGCTTCACAGAGAGGGCTTCAAATGATTAAAGAGCATGAGACTTGAGGTTGAGAGAACTGGGTTTGAATTCTAGCTCTGTGGTTAGCTGTGTGACCTTGAGTATGTTAGCTAACCTCTTCTGGCCTCTGTTTCTTCAACTGCAATATAAATTGGACACTGGTCATATGGTGGTGTGAGGACGAAAAGTGAAAACACAAACATTACCTGTTATTATTAACTATGATTATTTCACTTGATAGAAATGTTTTTATAGCTAAAATCGTTTGAAAACTACAGACTAGTCCAAGCTTCCATTTAAAAAATGTGGGAACTGGGACTTAAGAGGCTAAGTAGTTCTCTGAGTTTCACAATTTCATAACACAATATAATTATTTATGTAAAACAGGACATGCTGGTTCTAATCTTTCCTCCCTACTCGGGGAAACTTGATATGTCACCATGTGAATTTATAAAACTGATGAAATGCAAAACAATTCTTCACTTAATGATCTATCATGCCAAATAGTTCAGTTTATTTTTAAATTTACTTTTCATTCTATTTGTTCGGCTTACAAAAGTAATCCAGAACAAGTCTGGCAAATTGAAACAAAGGATGTGCTTAACTAATGATTCTGTTAATGCAGTCAAAACATCATTTAATAAATAAATATAAATGGTTTCATAACTTTTCAGCCACAGATTTAATGCTTTGACTCAACTGATTTGGCAGGATTTTGGTTGGGAACTTTCACATTCACTGACTAGCTGTGGAGGCTGCCAAGTGGAGGCTTTAATGAAATGGGAATTCATGGATCTGTGGCCTTATGATATTCTTTGCTTTGATAATTATTAATTGAAAGAATAATTCAAAGTGTTGTGGATCTCTTCCTCACATGTATGTAAATTTCGTTTTACCTTCCTATGGCAATCCACCTTACACTAACATTTAACTTCTGTTTCTCAGAATTCCTAAGATTTCAAATAGTAATTTGCAAGGAAATGCAATTTTATTATGATAGAATCCCATTGCAACTCCACGTGCTCCATAATCCAGAGTCAGAGAAACCCCTGGATCATGGAACCAAACAGTTCAAGGACTGGTATGATGAGACTCACGATGTTCTGGCTACTTTGAAGGGTGCCCATGGTATTCAGGGAGAAGCAGAGAGGCCATTAGAGTCACGGTCACTGGTCCCTTAAAAAAAAGCAACTTGGGCTTCCTCGATGTCCGCTGGGGCCGCTGCCGACAGAGGGCGCAGGCGTGGGCGCCCCGGTGAAAAGGCCGGTTTGCGCACCTGTGCAGTTCGGGCTTCAGTCCTGAGGGGCCCGATTTAACCACTATAGGCACGGGAATCACAGTGTCTAGGGGCCGCGATATTTGGGGCGGGGGGGGGGAGCTCATGAACATGATTTGAATTTAATTTCTTTTGAAATCAAAATAAAAAAATATATAATTACAATGAATATACAATAATGAATCCAGCCTCGATTACATTTGTTTTTATACTGACAGTTGTGGAATATAATTTACAATTTCTTTGAACGGAACAAGGGGCCGACAAAGACCAAATTGCCTAGGGCCCACGAAAGTTGTACTGTAACCCTGAGTTATACTTCCAAATTCTGAGAGTCCTAAATTGACTGTTGGGTGAGAGGGAGAAAGTTGGAGGAGGAGAATCCCTGTCCGGAGGGCAAACACTGGCCTGGGGCCTGAGGTGGACATCGGGTGAAGAAGTCTGAGCCCATGTGGGCTCGGACTGACTGTAAAGGAGGTGGCGTGGGCGTCTACGAATTATTTTAAATGACAAAACTGGTCATACAAAGACCTTCCTGACCTCACAGCCAGGAGCTTCTAGCCTCTGACCTGCCTTCCAAATCTTCATAAATGGACCGTTTTACCCCTTGCTGTGGTCTCCAAAACGCCTTGCAATCTGTATGACATCACACATCTGGACTGGTGGGCACAGGGTGGGGAACTGGACGTTTCCTCTCATACAGGCTGGGGGGTGGGGGTGCGGAGAGGAGACCAGTGCTTCAGACAAACTAGTAGCTTGAATCGACTTTTCCCTCGTCGGGCAGTGACCGTTGGAGGAGCTCTGAGGTTTCCAAGCAGGTGTCTCTACCTGGACTTCAGAGGATACAGGAGACCACCACCCGGGTGAATTGCAAGCCTTGCTGGTTGACGCAGAGGAACTCTTGCGGCGGGCAAGAAGGGGAGGTTCTTCTTCCAGCCTTCCCTCTCCAGCCAGTGACACTGTGCTCTGACACTCCACGCCCTACTGCCTGGCATCCTGGGGGTGGCGCCTGTACCCTCTAGGCTGCCCGATCGGGGCTGGGGCCTTCGAGGGCGTTCCCCCAGGAGGGGAGGGGAGTGGGGCAGGGTGGTAGTGGGGGAAGCTTGCTTGGCTCCTGGGTGGGGAATGCAGTGCAGATTCTGCCCACCAGGTGGCGTTGGGCAGGCGCCAGCAGCCCCTCCCATCCCGGAAAACACTGTGAGCCTCGTGGGGTGTGGAGAACGAACAGGTCCATCCATCATGTCAGGATCCCAGGACTCGGTGATGGTTATTTGACCACCACTGAGGTCACCAAGGCGGCTCTCACCCTCTGGCCTCTCCTAGGTCCGTTCACTAGGCTGGCTCTGGTGGGAGGCAGGGGGAAGTGTTACTACCACATTCATTTCTGTGTTCATTTATGGTTTCATCTTTCAGCCTTTATGGAGCCAGGCCTGGGTACACAGATGAGTAACATATGGTCCCTGCCTTCAGGCAGCTCAAAGGTGGGGAAAAAAAGCAAATAGACCATTGGCACACAGTGACAATTGCTGGACTAGAAGTCTGCCCAGCAGGGTGGCAGGAGTTGTGAGGTGTGTGCAGGGCAGAGCAGAGCAGGCCTGGCTGGGAAGGTGAGTCTCCCAGGGCAAGCAGGAGCAAGCCAAGTGAGGAGGGAGGGAAGGGCGTGAGTGGCCCTGATGCCATAGAACACAGGGTGCTGGGGCCTGCCTGCACTGCGTAAGGCTGAGCTTAGGGGACGGGATGGGGACTGAGGAGAAATGAGCATGCAGAGAGGCAGGGCTGCAGGCTCTGCCCAAGAGCCAGGCTCCCCCTGCTAACAGTGGGGGAGTTACTGCAAGATTTCCTCAAGGTAGAGACACAGTCAGGTTTGAATTATACAAAGACCGAGTCGGGAGAGGTGAGGGCACGGGAGCCGGAGACAGGGGAGCCTGTTAGGAGGCAATTCCAAGTAGGAAACGATAGACTAGAAGCCCCCCTCTGCCTCTCAGTCACCTCGGACCCCTCCTGCACACACCCATCCTTCTCTCCCTTTTCTGATGCCCATAATCTTTAGTCTGGTTCACAAGCCCTGGGACCATGAACTGGTCCTCAAATTGTTTCCATTCCTCCCCCAGCAAAATGCAAATAGCCAACCTCCCAGGTGGGGTTGGGAAGGTGAGAGGGTTGGTGGGACTGCTGATCAGGGAGCCACTCTCAGTGCAGCCCCCTGTACCATCCTAGTGCCAGGTGGACCAAGGGCCTGGGGAAGGGCGGGGGGACTTGGCGTCAGCCTGTTCTGGGGGCGAGAGGAAGAGAACAGCAGACCCCAAAGTGACTGGACTCAGGCGTGCAAGCTCCCAGGAAGGGCAGGGACACCCTTGTCACTGAGGCTGCAGAGTCAGAGGCTGGGGGTGTGACTGGGGAGGGGGCTGAACAGCCAGGCGCCCACACTCCCGCATCCTTTATTCCGTGTGGCATGGAATGTGCTTAGAGCTTTAATTACCTTCATCGCCACTCAGTGCCTGCTTCCCCCTTTTTCCAAGAAGGGCTGGCCCTCTGGTCCCTGCACTTCACTGGCCCCCAGGAAGGCTCCAGAGGATGGTAGTGAATGTCAGCCCTGGGTCGTTGTTTTCCCCACTCCAGACTCATTGGGATTGATGGGGGTGGGCATCCTGCACAAGCAGGCCCAAGAGCTCAGGGTTCAGAGCAGCCGACAGGTGGGAGGAAGGGATCCATCCTTCTCAGGGACTAGGACCGTGGACTCTGTAGTTCTGGGCCTGATCCTGCCTCTGTTCTCAGCTGCATGGCCTTGGATAAATCTATTCACTTTTCTAGGAATTGCTTTTCTCCTCTACACAGTGAAGGAGTTGGACAAGAAATAGAACGCTGAAGGCCCTCACATTCTGTGGAAGTGCTGAAGTATTCTCTAGGGTTCTCCCATTCACCTTTCATCATTCCCGAGGCCCCTGCCTCTGGCGCCTCGCTTCTGTGCTGATGGTTTTGAGTTATGTGAGGCCTGTGGGTGTTCTGTGAGTATGTTCCACAGAATGCTTCCCCTTCCCCTTTCCGTTCCAGGCTCAGAGACCACTTTCTGTTCCCCTGTTTCCTACGGGGTGAGGTGGGTTGTCATGGTGCGGGGCTGCTCCTCCTGGCCCGGCTGGGGGGTCTGGGGCCAGAGTCACTGGGCGGTTTGCATTTGACCCCCAGGGGCTGTTAAGGAGAAGATTAAGGAATCATATATCCTGGCCGTAGCTCCAAAAGCCTGGGAAATTGATTGCCAATTCCCAGCGCCGCCCACCTCCCCCCCCAACTTCCTCCCCACCCCGCCAGGACAAATGTCCTCCTTCCCAACACCACACCTTTTCCTTGGAGCTGAGCTCAAAGCGGTGACTTTCCCTGATTTTTTCCTGATTTCAAATACAGAGTAAGATTCCAGGCTTCCCTGGTGGCGCAGTAGTTGAGAGTCCGCCTGCCGATGCAGGGGACACGGGTTCGTGCCCTGGTCCTGGAAGATCCCACATGCTGTGGAGCGGCTGGGCCCGTGAGCCATGACCGCTGAGCCTGCGCGTCCGGAGCCTGTTGCTCCGCAACGGGAGAGGCCACAGCAGTGAGAGGCCCGCGTACCGCAAAAAAAAAAAAAAAAAAAAAAAAAAGATTCCAATCCTGTGTGGTCATTTTAAGGCCCGCGTGTGTGATGTGCTGCCAGGGATCTTCCGAGGAATATCGCTGCTGGCCTTTATCCAGCCTTGGGGGTGGGGTGGGAAGTCAGAGGTCACGGGCAGCAGGGAAGCAAGATTGGCTCAGTCGGGGAGACGCCAGCCCTATGGGGAAGACAGGAAAGGAGAGACGGGAGTTACCCCACATGTACCTGTGGTTTTCCCAAGAACAGGCCTCAGGCCTTCTCCACTACGGAACTGGCAATGTGGGGTTCAACTGGCAGCCTGGGATGGGGGACGAGCCCTCTCCTGGGAGACGGAGCCTCTGTTCTAATCCTGGCTCTGCCACTTCCCCGCTATGCGGCCTTGGGGAAGGAACCTGACCTTTCCGGGTTTCTTTCTGTGAGACGGAGATATGACCCATGTGTGGTTGTGAGTTCAAAGTGAGACCTTGCTCCCAAACCACACACTCGACTCTTAAAGGGCCAGTTACAGAGAATAACTGAGACGATCAACGAAAACCACCCAGCGCAGGATCTGGGATATGGCAGCTGCTCAACAAATGTTAATTCCCTCCCATGTGACTCAAATTTCAAACACAGCTTATTCCCAACTCCCCTCAGTTCCCTCCTCCTCCCCCACCCATGACCTCATACTCGCCCCTTCTGTACTTCCCAGCTGCCCAGCCCAGAAATTGGAGTCATTCTTTCCTCCTGCACTGTTTCCCCTGGGTTCCCAAGTCCCATCTGCTCTGCCTCTAGCTCAGATTGGTCCTTCTCAGCATCAGCGCTAACACCACCTCAACCCTGGTGGTCACAACCTCTCCTCTGGGTTAGGGCAAAGCCTTCCAGCAGAGCTCCCTGACTCCATTCCCTCCCTGGCTGCAATCCGTCTTCCACGCGATCTGATTAAAGTACAAAGCGAGCATGTCACGCCTACCTCGACAGCCCCCTCACCTTTGGGATAATACACGAGCACACTAGCCCTGCATCCAAAGGTCCCGTGTCAGGCTTGTCCGTTTCCCATAAGGGCTCTCATGCCTGGAGTCTTTGCACGCGCTGTTACTCCTGCCTAGCACATTTCTTTCTCTGCTTCTCATGATTAACCCTTATTTGTCCTTTAAGGCACAGCTCAAGTGTCCCCTCCTTCAGAGAGACTTTTGCGACTTATTCCTTCCCCATAGCTTGGGTTAGGACCTGCACCTCCAAGCTGTTATGGCATTTGGAGCTGAAAGTAACTGCTCGTCATAGAGCACTGAAATTGTCTCATTTGCCGTCTTTTCCTACTAGACTGTAAGCTCCATGAGTGAAAGTTCTGTTCGTATTCATTAGGTATTAAATACATATTTACCAGGAGCCTAACTTGGTAAGCCGGAAACAGAGTTAGGCACTCGAGATGCAAAGGTGAGGGGAAAATGGGCACCAGCTGTGCAGTCATGGAAATTAGAGTCTATGTTAACTGAAGAATCGCGCTATGATGGAGAGAAACACTGCACTATGAGAGCTCCTAGGAGGTTTCTGTGTTAGTCGGGGTTCTCCGAGAAGCAGAACCAATAGGATGGGTAGACAGATGAGAGATACATAAATGATAGAGATATAGGTGATTTTTTAAAATTTTCTTTTTTAATTGAAGTATAGTTGATTTACAATATTGTGTTAGTTTTTGGTGTACAGCAAAGTGATTCAGTTATATATATATAATACATATATTAAAGATCCTTTTCCGTTATAGGTTATTACAAGATAATGAATATAGCTCCCTGTGCTGTAGGACCTTGTTGTTTGACTATTTTATATATAGTATGGGACTTTCCTGGTGGTCCAGTGGCTAAGACTTCACGCTCCCACTACAGGGGGCCCAGGTTCGATCCCTTGTCAGGGAACTAGCTCCCACATGCCGCAACTAAGAGTTCGCCTGCTGCAGCTAAAGATCCCGCATGCTGCAACGAAGATCCCGCACCTGGCAACAAAGGTCTGCGTTCTGCAACTAAGACCCGGTGCAGCCAAATAGATAAATAAATAAAAATAAATATGTATGCAGTAGTGTGTATCTGTTAATCCCAAGCTCCTAATTTAGCCCCCTGCCCCTTGATATTTGGTCTTCATTCCTGTACCTGGCATGCAGCTTCTAAAACCCTTGGACTTTCCTGTGATAAGAAAGATAAAGGTGTCTTTTGTTAATGAGACAAAGCCCCTAAGTGACCTATGGATGGGGCCTCGTTGCCTTCCAGTTCCACCTCCTGACCTCCAGGGAGGGGAGAGGGGAGGGAGGTTGAGTTCAATCAATGGCCAATGATTTAATCAATCATGACTATGTAATGAAGCCTCCATAAAACCCCAAAAGTACTGGGTTCTGAGAACTTCCAGCTTGGTGGACACATGGAGGTCTGGAGAGAGTGTCATGCTCCATTCCTGGAGAGGGCATAGAGCTTCTATACTTTCCTCATGCTTTGCCTTACACATCTCTTCAGGCTGTTTCTGAGTTATAGCCTTTATAATAAACTGGTAATCTAGTAAGTAAAATGTTTGAGTTCTGTGGGGCACTGTAACAAATTAATGGAACCTGAGGAAGGAGTTGTGGGAACGTCGGAGCTATAGCTGGTTGACCAGAAGCACAGGTGACAATCTGGACTTGCAGTTGGTACCTGAAATGTGTATGTGTGTGTTGTGGGGGACAGTCTTGTGAGACTGAGCCCTTGACCTATGGGATCTGATGCTGTCTCTGAGTAGATAATGTCAGAATAAATTGCTTGGTGTTATGGAGAAAACCACACACGTTGGAAGTGGTGTTAGAATTGTAATATAGATAGAGATATAGACATTTAAATATATATGTAGAAAGAGCTTTATTATCAAGAATTGGCTCATGGGATTATGGAGGCTGGCAAGTCCAAAAGTGCAGTGTGGGCTGGAAGGCTAGAGACCAAGGAGAGCCGACTGTGCAGTTCCAGTCTCAAGGTTGGCAGGTGGAGAGCCAATGTACGGGTGAAGTCTGCAGACAGACTCCTGGAGAATTCTCTCTGGTTTGGAGAGGCTGGTCTTTTTGTTCTATTCAGGCCTTCAGCTGATTATATGAGGCTTACCTACATAATGGAGGGCAATCTGTTTTACCTAGAATTCACCAATTTAAACGTTAATCTCATCCCAAAACAGCCTCCAAATTGACGCATAAAATTACCATCACTGCACCCTTGCTCTAATCTGGGAGGTCAGGAAAGCTTCCTTGGACAGAAGAGCAATAATCTACAGGGTAGGACAGGGCACATAAATAAGGTGTGTCGGGGGGGCAGGGGAGTTTGAAGAGGAGGAGAGAGCATGTCAGGCAGAGAAGACAGCCTGTGTAAAGGTCCTGTGTCAGAAGGAGCATGGTGTTTCGGGGGATCTGATAGAAGACCCATGTGGCCAGAAGGAACAGACCAAGGGAGCCTGGCGTGAGCCTTGTCTGGATAGGTGGAGAAGGGATGACCTTGTGGGGTCTGGAGGTCATACTAAGAGTTTTGGTTCATACTGCAAGAGCATTGGGAGGCTATTGAAATGTTAATCAAGTAGATAATATGATCAGATTTGCATGGTGATAGATGTCCTCTGGCTGCAATGTAGAAAATTCAACATGGGCAAGCAAAGGTGGCCATGGGGAGACTGGGTTAGCACTTATCCTGTTGGGGTCACTGCTAGCTGAAGCAGGGTGGTGGCAGCGATGAGAAGCAGGTGGATCTGAGCAGTGTTTGGGAGGCAAATGTGCCAGAACCTGGTGATAGACTGGGGTGAGGTGAGGAGCGGCTAAAGCTGCCTGGGGTTAGGGCTTGGTCTCCTGTCCTGTGTTCCCAGTGGCAGCCGTGGCGTCTGGCACAGAGCAAGTGTTCAGTTCAATAAATAATAGCTTGTGTTGCTCTTCCCTTTTGGTTTCTGCCACTGATGACCTCACAGATTATTGTGAGGAACAAATGTGTTAATGGCTGTGAAACCAATTCACAAACTGGCAAGGGTTGACCCATGTGTGGTGGTTATTTCCCATAGATGAGCAGGGGAGACTGGAGGCCTGTTTCCTCTGCTGCGTTGTGGAGACATCTCTCAGGCCATACATGGTATTCCTTAGGGTCTCAATACTTCCTCTGCTGGGTACATCTGGGTATGTTTAGGCCTCACTTAGAGCAGATTAGAGCTGCAAGGGCCAAACATTCATTCGTCAATCACCAAAGGAGAGTGTAGTGTGGGCCAGCCAAGCTCTGCATTGTCCTAAGAACCCAGCTTCCATCTCCCACTGGGCCGCTACATGTATTTGGTGGTGAGATCCTAAGACGCTGACCTCAAACTTTTCTTCTGGTTTGGAGAAGCTACCCGAATTCTACTGGATATAAGGAGAAGGTGGCAAAGGAAAATTGGGGGAGGGGTGGGTAAGGTGGTAGGGCTGGTTGGACATCCACTACTGATTTGCCCAGGATTTGGCTCTGCTAGAAGGTATGGGCCATTCAAGTTCTGTTGCCGACTCACTGCAACACCCCTCAAGACTGTGAGCACAGGAAAGAAAGGAAAGCAAGGGAAGGGGAAAGACTCCTTCCTCTTCCCTGTGGCTTTCCCTGTTCATCCAATCAGTATGGACATCTCTGACATCACTGATGACGGTCCCACATGTCCTCAAGGATCAACACTCGGGGGTCTGTTATGCCAAAGGGTCCAGGTGACTCAAGCAGAACCAGATCTGGAGGTGCGAGGGATTTGCTGGGGATAGAGTGATGAAGAAAGACCCATCCAAAGCTATGGACTCTCCAGGATTGGGATGGAAGCATGTGTGACCTCCCCACTGAGTCCTTGGCATTTGGGTGCTGGGGTGTTGTGGAACCTGGAGGAGAGGACCAGGCCACAGCTCTCCCAGGGAGATCCCATCTACCTCTTCTTCTGGCATAAAGGAATCTCCATTCCACCTCTATCTTCCTGTCACTTAGAGGAAAGGGGTCAAAACGGTGGGCATGGGGCCAAGTTTCAAGCTTAATCTCTACTGCCAAGTAAAACCATTCAGTCTAGATTTTCTAAGACAGCCCCAAGTTCAACTATCCTTTTCCAGGTGCCTCTTTATGACTGTAACTCAGAAGAGGGGCCTAAAGAAATTGTATGTACCTGATTGGGACCAGAAACCATGGTCATAGCACAGAAGTACAGGGCCGCCATCAGGCCCAGAATCATCTGCTGGGACATTTACATGGAGAACTGGACACCCCAAATGTTATGGGAGATCAGGCCTCAGAAAATACTCCCTAGATTGGGTTGGGGGCAGAGAGGGAAGGCTCCTTTTGGGGTCCAGCTGCTGACTACCAGAGCAGTGTCCTATAGAGCCATACTGGAGCCTGGAGCCCAAAGGGAAAATTAATAATACTGATCCTGTCTTCAAATTTTGATATGTGGTTCACAATGGGTTGGGGGGCATTGATATAAGATTTTTAAAATTATTGCATTAAAATATTATTTATCTTGACTACTGAGTTTTTCGGCAGTTCCTTAAATTTGACAATACCTAAGGTGATGTCTCACTCACCCTACCCAGTCCTGGAGAGTCCCAAAGCCAGAGAAATTTACAGCCAGTGTCCCTGAAAGGGAGGCACACGACTCTCCCAATTAAATGGAGATTCCCCAGAAAGACTGGAGGGTAATTGACGGTGACTGCAATAGAAAGAGAATGAATCCATATTCAAAGCTAGGAAAGAGTGAAAACAGTATAAGCCCCACCCCATCTCTGTCACACAGACTCGAAGACCCAAACCGTGAGAGAAGCACGCTTTGAAAGTAGAGTTACTCTATCAAAAGCTATAAACAGAGTAATATTATTTTCATTTCTCACTATTATACTCTATTTCCATTTTTTCTTTTTAACAGATAGATCTTTTTTTCCCAGCAGATTTTTTTAAACTTCTTGTATTACATTTTTTTAGTTACTAATTAAATTACTTTGGGTTCCTTGAACAGAGGTATCATTTCACAAATGTTCTGCTGGGATGATAGGGAAAAGTCTGCCTAGAATGAAAAAAGAAAAAAAACTCTTCGTGATCCACAAAGGGAATAATCCACATTATCAACTGGAATTAATTGAGACTTGATTGGAACCATCTTAATCAAGTAAATTCTCTGAATCTAGGAACCTGGTATAAATCTCTTCCAGGCCTAGTGTTATTAATAATGTTGGGCACCCAGTCCTCCTGGTCCTGTGGCCACTGGTTTCTGCCTCCGATGAAGGTGGGAAGGTTTTGCATTATCATCATTTATGAATTGAATACTTTCCATGCAGAATGTATTGAATATAAAAACTGCGTATGACCCTGAGTTATTCACAATCTTTTTTCAGACAGACAAGGCAGCTGGTGATATAGGTGGGCCAGATTTATGTGCCCTTGGGTTAGTATTTCAAGTTGCCACATGCCTTATTAATCACGTCCTAGCTGGACCCTGAAGCTGTTGAGCTCGCTTCTTAGACCGTTCCAATATCCACACACCTCTCCCATCACCGACATGCCCTCCAGACTCCTCTCTGTTCTTGGGCTTTCTCCTCTGTGATGGGAGTCTGTGATCTTCAGTTGCCCATCCACCCTGACCCCTGAGGCCTCAGCCCTTCTCATCCAGCTGACCAGGGCTGCCAAGGCTGTGCAGTTGGACTCTTGCTCCTTTCTTTAAGGAAATACCATACTGTTTGGGGCTAAATAGTACCCAGACCTAGACCTAAGAGCTAATTCTTCCAACTCAATGATATTCACATCCCCTCCCCGCTTTAATGATGAGGACATCCCAATGAGAACCTCCTGCATCTATGGACCTTAGTGTAATCTCTCCTACTAATTAACTACACTTTTTGTCTTACACTTATTTTCTTTTAAATTCACAATAAATGAAAGAGTTAATTAATTACATCTGCATATTTTGAGGACACACTTTGAGATTCCAGGTTGCTATGAATTTTGGGGACACTATTCAACTCACTGTGCCCTCCCCCAGATATGATATCATCTACATATTTGATCTCAGCCTAACAGTCTATTGTTCCTTACGTACTTTATGTAGACAAATGGCTGACATAAGTATTTTTTAAAAACTGAAAATCAAGACTGATAGATTTTATCAAATTTTATCTCTGGTTAAAATTCATGGGCCATGAATCTGGTCAAATGTCTACAAGTCTGATTGAACACTGCTGAGAGGCAACCCATGGTATAAATCCAGGAAATGCATGGTGTAAATCCAGGACAGTCTTCATCCACATTTTGAACTTAAGGATCAGTGTTGCACATTAGTTCGTAGTTGCTTTTTATTTCACCTTTGCCTGTCCACATCTTTGAAATACATATTTTATACTGTAATGATAGCTATTTATTTATTTGAAAAATAAACTTATTTTATTTATTTATTTTTGTCTGTTTTGGGTCTTTGTTGTTGTGCACAGGCTTTCTCTAGTTGCAGCGAGTGGGGGCTACCCTTGGTTGCAGTGCGCGGGCTTCTCATTGTGGTGGCTTCTCTCGTTGCGGAGCACAGGCTCTAGGTGTGTGGGTTTCAGTAGTTGTGGCACGTGGGCTCAGTAGTTGTGGCTCGCAGCCTCAGTAGTTGTGGTGCACGGGCTTAGTTGCTCCGTGGCATGTGGGATTCCCGGACCAGGGCTCGAACCCATGTCCCCTGCATTGGCAAGAGGATTCTCAACCACTGTGCCACCAGGGAAGCCCATGATAGGTATTTATAAATCTGTTTTCCCCTTAAATGTATTGGTGAGCACTGGGGGTAAAGGAAGCTAAGATGAAGTGAAAGGTATTTACATTTGATAAGTAAAATTTTGTAACAAGAGCATATTTTTGCTACATTTTTATTATTGAGTTTTGTAACCTCATAAAATAAGGATATTAACCCTTTGTTGGTTAATATATTGCAGGCATTTTGTCCTAATTTGTCACTTGCATTTACTTTTAGCTATGGTGTTTTGGGACCAAGAGATGCTTTAAATTTTCATGCAGTCAGATTTGTCTGTCTTTTCCTTTATGGATTCTACATTTGATGTTATAGTTTAAAAGAAGTTTCAAAACCATGATTTTGAGTTTTTGTCTAGTCCTTTTATGATTTCATTTTTTAAAATGTTCAATTCTTTATTCCTTTTGGAATTTATTTTGATATAAGGAATGAGGTGGAGCTTTAGTTTAACTTTTCTCCTAAAGGCTAGCCAAATAACTCAACACCCTTTATCAGATAATCCACCTTTCTCTATTGATTGTAAGTGCCACCTCGACATTATACTAGATTATATTAAATGCTCACATGTATGTTGGTCTGTGCTTTGCTGCCAGAGACACCCCAATATCCCTTTTCCCCTTCATCTTTAGTAATAAAACTTTCTAATTTAGCTGGACACCTGATTCCTCTAAATCAAAACTATGTTTCCCAGCATCCTTTCCTGATAGGCGTGGTCAGGTGGCTATGTTCTGGTCATTGATATATAAGGGGAATTTTGTTTGTAAATTTCAGGATGTGTCCTGAATGAAAAGGGTCATACTCTTCTTTAGATCTTTTCCTGCTTTCTGACAACTGTAATGTAAATGTGATGACAAGCACTCTGGCAGCCATTTTGGACCATAAGTAGAAGTTACTTGTTGAGCATTATTGCAAAATAGGAGGAGTCTTGGTGTCTGAAGGGGTCTTGATGACTTTCTATCAACTGTGGATTGCTTATCTTTAGATTTCTAATAAACGAGAGAAGAATAAACTTCTATTTTGTATAAATCATTGTTACGTTGTTTTTATTGGTCATTGCAGTTGAACCTAATTCTAACTGATGGAACTTTTCATTAGATTCCACTGGTATCTGCATATTCATGTAACAAGGCTATGAAATTAGATTTTAACACTGTAACATATTTTAATATGTGACAACGCATATACCTCTCAAATGTTTTGTTAATTATTCTCATCTGTTATTCTTCTTGATACATTTTATGATAAATCAGTCAGTTTGCACACAAAAAATTCATTTGGGATTTTGATTAAAATTGCATTAAATTTGTAAGTTAATATAAAATCACTGACATTTTCACAATACTGCATTTTATCATCCAGGAATATGGTACATCTCTCTCAAAGCTTTTATTATATTCCTCAATATAATTTTTCCTTATATCAGTTCATATACTTTTTTAAAAATAAATTTATTTATTTATTTATTTTTGGCTGCATTGGGTCTTTGTTGCTGCACGTGGGCTTTCTTTTTAGTTGCAGCGAGTGGGGGCTACTCTTTATTGCAGTGCGCAGGCCTCTCATTAAGGTGGTTTCTTTTGCTGAGGAGCATGGACCCTAGGTCTGCGGGATTCAGTAGTTGTGGCACATGGGCTCAGTAGTTGTGGCTCGCAGGCTCAGTAGTTGTGGCACATGGGCTTAGCTGCTCCGCGCATGTGCGATCTTCCCGGACCGGGGCTCGAACCCATGTCCCCTGCACTGGCAGGCGGATTCTTAACCACTAGGCCACCAGGGAAGCCCCAGCAAAGACTAAGAACCTGGTGAAGTCCAGGAGTTACAGCAAGAGATAACCAGGAGAAATACAAAGTTCCCTGAGAATATTATTTAATTGGAAGTGAAATCGTGTAACTAAGAGATTGGGACTTGAACCCATAGTCTTTTTTTTTTTTTAATTTTATTTATTTTATTTTTGGCTGTGTTGGGTCTTTGTTGCTGCACAGGCTTTTCTCTGGTTGTGGTGAGTGGGGGCTACTCTTCGTTGCAGTGCGCGGTCTTCTCATTGTGGTGGCTTCTTTTGTTGTGGAGCATGGGCTCTAGGCACACGGGCTTCAGTAGTTGTGGCTCGTGGGCTCTAGAATGGAGGCTCAATAGTTGTGGCACATGGGCTTAGTTGCTCTGCGGCATGTGGGATCTTCCCGGACCAGGGTTCAAACCCATGTCCCCTGCATTGGCAGGCAGATTCTTAACCACTGCACCACCAGGGAAGCCTGAACCCATGGTCTTTTAACTGAGATCACATGTCTGGTCTCAGGGCTTAGTGAAGCTCAGGTTTTTGATGTCTCATCACAGAAAGAATTCGGTGAGAGGCAAAGTGATAGGTAAGAAGTGGATTTATTTAGAGAGAAACACACTCCACAGACAGAGTGTGGGCCATCTCAGAAGGCAAGAGCGGCCCCAGGGTACAGGGTTGTCAGTTTTTATAGGGGTGAGTAATTTCACAGGCTAATGAGTGGGAGGAGTATTCCAGCTATTTTGGGGTAGGGGAGGAGGTTTCTGGGAATTGGGCCACTGCAGACTTTTTGATCTTTGATGGTAGGCCTTGGAACTGCCAAGGTGCCTGTGGGTATGTTACACTGAGTATGTACTGAGGCTCAAGGTCTAGTGGAAGTCAACTTGGACCATCTTGGACATATTTGGTTCTAATCAGTTTACGTTATGTCCTTGGGCTATGTCATTCTTATAAAGATTGTGCCCTGCCCCCTTCCCTCCTGTTTCAGAGGGACCCTGGATTTTCTACATGGGATGGAGGACCGAACTGTTTTCTTTGAATTGTAGAGAAAGGTAATCCAAGAAGGCTGATGACTTCAAGATATTCTGGTTGCAGAAATCTAGGTTACAACTATACTTCATTACCTTATTTTGTGGTTCATTTTCATTTATGTTTTGGTTGATATTAAGAGACTAAATATACAAACGGGGGACTTCCCTGGTGGTGCAGTGGTTAAGAATCCGCCTGCCAATGCAGGGATCTTCCTGGTCTGAGAAGATCTCACATGCCATGGAGCAACTAAGCCTGTGCCCCACAACTACTGAAGCCTGTGCACCTTAGAGCCCACAACTAATGAGCCCATGTGCTGCAACTACTGAAGCCCACGCACCTAGCTCCCGTGCTCTGCAACAAGAGAAGCCACAGCAATGAGAAGCCCACGCACCACAATGAGGAGTAGCCCCCACTCACCGCAACTAGAGAAAGCCCATGTGCAGCAATGAAGATCTGAAGCAGCCAAAAAAAAAAAAGGAAAGAAAAGAAAAAAAATATACAAATGGAAATGGTCAGACCATAGATGACCATAACACTCTGACCCATAACCTTTGTAGCAACCAACCTGGAAAGTCAAGCCAGACTCTGCAGCAGTCAGACCAGAAAAGTCAGGACTTGGTCAATGGTGGCCAGTTCCCCAAATTTTTGCTCCTGATTCTGTAACTGAGCAGGACCCTGTGGGGCCCCTTGGCACAAAAGCCTTTCTGTGTCCCTGTTTCTTTTTTTGTAGGAGATAGGCTTCATTCAGCCTCCATGACCTTCTCTGAGTTTCAAAGGGCAGGTTCAAAGAGTTGCTAATCAGGGAAGGGAGGGGATGCAGAGACAAGGGAGGAGCAGACAAGAAACAATAGTGCAGCCTTGGGGCAGGGTCCCGGTTCTGCCTCAAGGGAGATACATAACAATACCTTTGAGCTGTTTTGCAGATACTGAAACCCCCACCAGCTGGAAGAAGTTAACTGTCTGCTGCCCACTAGCAGGAGACCCCAGACCGGTTGGAACCAGGTTGATGATGCTGGCTCCCAATTACCTCACCACCAACCAATCAGAAGAATGTCCACAAGCTGATCATGCTCTCCTCTTTGAACCATTACTATAAAACTCCTCACTACGCCCTCCAGGTCAGTTTTGAGGGCATTATTAATTAGCCCACTGTGACCCCCTTTGCCTGGCAAACAATAAAGTTATTCTTTTCTACTTCACCAAAACTCTGTCTCCAAGGTTCAGTTTGGTTGGTACCAGTGTACAGAGGTGGAATTTCGGCTACAATTCCAGCTGGGGACCAACCAGAGAAAGTCAAATATGCTCCCCAAATCAATCACATAGGATGAATCTAGTTAGCCTGGCTTCAGTGTCCCCATGCCAACAACCTCCTATCTGAGCATACTTGAAACCTCCCCTCTCCCGTTTTTTGTTTTTTATTTTTTTCACTGTAAAGCTTTCCTGGTTGCATTTGAGTTCCACCAAGCCCAAGTGAATGTGACTGACTCCCCCCTAAACCCAGCTCTGAATAAATAGTCTCCAATTTGTTTTCATTTGGGTGGTCTTTATTTTCACAATATTCTTGGGTTTTACAGGTAGGCAACTATGTGAACTGCAACAAAGACTTCTCTCTTTCTGATAGCTATACATTTCTATCTTTTTTCTGTCCTATTGCATAGAGTCGCAACAAAGTCATATAACAATGACAATAGCAACTATCGTTATCTTACTCCTTACTTTATTGGGAAAGTGTCTAATGTTTTGCCTTTATATAACAACATTGTCTAGTGGTTTGAAATGGATATTCCCTCTTCTATTAAATAAATATATTTTCATCTCCAGTCTATTTAGGTTTTCCTCTTTTAATATCAGAAAATGATGTTTTTACTGTATTGAGTTAATCTTTTTATTTTTCTCCTTATGGGTAATAACATATTAATAGATATTCTAATTTTAGTCCTTGTAGTCTTATAAAAATAAACCTACTTGATCACAGTGCATTATTCTTTTAACACACTGCTGCGTTTAATTGGCTAATATTTTATTCAGGATTTTTGCATCTATATTCATAAATCAAGTTAGTCTGTAATTTTCTCTTTTTGGTGCTATTTTAGTCAGATTTTTGACTTGAAATCTAGTTCATCTACTATTAATATGGTAGATATTTTTTGTTAGCATGAACAACTGGCTGTTGGTTTGAAATATATGTTTTTTTGTCATGTTAAAAGATTACATCTAGACCTACCACATTTGGAGGATGGATTCTTTGGCAATGATTTCTAATTTGTTCCATGCTTGTTAGTCTTTTCAGACCTTCTACATTCTCTTGAGTCAATTTTGATAATTTTTAGTTTCCCATACATTTACCATTTCATGAAGATTTTCAAATAAGTTGGCATGAAGTTTTATATAGATTTTTTAAAAAAATTTAGTCTCTCTATGTGTAGTTATAATATTTAGTTTTGATCTGTGGCTATAAAATATCATTTTTAATTTGGTGTCATTTTTTCTCCCTCTATGGGTACAAGACTTTGTTTGTTTTGGATATTTATTCAATGTACAGTTTAGGTTTCCCTTTGAGAAGGATTTGAGTTCAAGTAGTTTTTTCAGTTTATTTGGTTGATGCAAGAGAACACTAGAGGGGAGCAGGGAGGTAAGCCAGGGGAAGGAAGTCAGCCAATAAGGGATGAGTTTTCAGCCAGCCACTGCTGTGGGGACGGGAACGTGATCCTGGGGAATTCGGGAATAAAGGCATGCCTCAGGGGGATCCCGCCGGAGGTGCAGTGGCGTGGAGGTATTTACACACACAGCTCCTGACCGTTATTGGTTGAGGCTTACTGTGTGTAGAAATGGGGTGGGTTGTGAGTGTCAGGGTGTTCATTCCCTGGCGCTTAAGCCTGTCTTGGGCACAAGCAGAAAGGCCTCCCACAGTCTTAGAAAAAGCTGTCATACAGGGGGCTTCCCTGGTGGCGCAGTGGTTGAGAGTCCACTTGCCAATGCAGGCGACACGGGTTCGTGCCCCGGTCTGGGAAGATCCCACGTGCAGCAGAGCGGCTAGGCCCATGAGCCATGGCCGCTGAGCCTGTGCGTCCGGAGCCTGTGCTCTGCAACGGGAGAGGCCACAACAGTGAGAGGCCCGCGTACAGCAAAAAAAAAAAAAAAAAAAAAAAAAATCTGTCATAAAAAGGGATGCAGATACTGACACTGGAATTCCTTTGGAAGACACAAAAGTGATGATGCCCTGGGCATTGGGACAGGCACAACAGCTTCTGCTATGTACACCCTCTGGGGCTTATTTATCAATTCTGTTCTTTCATAGGTTTCTAATTAATTTCATCATTTGGCTTTATTATTTCTTCGTTTTTTATCTTATTTTATTTATTTATTTATTTATTTTTAGCTGCGCCATTTAGCTTATGGGATCTTAATTCCCCAACCAGGGATTGAACCTGTGCCCTGGGCAGTGAAAGCATGGAGTCCTAACCATTGGAGAGCCAGGGGATTCCCTATTTCTTCTGTTTTTTAAACTTTAATGTTCTTCTTTTTAACTTCTTGCATTATGTGCTTACTTCATATATTTTTACTTTCTTATTTGATAATATTAATAAAAGCCTTTCAGATTGGTTATGAGGAATAACTGAGAAACTACATGTAAAAGTGCTTAGTGCAGTGTCTGTCACATAGTAAGTGCTCAACAAATGTTAATTACTATTTTTATTGGCTACTTTGAAGTAGCCTCTGATTACAGATTTGGCTGTCTCCTCTTGGTGTTAATATGTGGTATTGCTATTATCATTATTTTTGAAGCGTTCTTTAAATTGTGGTTTAGGTTTCCTCTTTGATCCATGGATTATTTTGAAAATTTTTTCCATACCAAGTAGTCAGACATTCTTTTGGTTACAGATTTTTCCAATTTCTAGTTTTATTGTATGTGGTAAAGGGTATAGCCATGTGTAATTTCTGGGTTTGGAATTTTGTTAGAGTTTTTTGGTGGTTTAATACACATCCATTTTTTAAAATATCTTTACTAGAGTATAATTGCTTTACAATGTTGTGTTAGTTTCTGCTGTACAACAAAGTGAATCAGCTATATGTATACATATATCCCCATATCCCCTCCCTCTTGAGTCTCCGTCTCACCTTCCCTATCCCACCCTCTAGGTTGTCACAAAGCATCGAGCTGATCTCCCTGTGCTATGCAGCAGCTTCCCACTAGCCATCCATTTTACATTTGGTAGTGTATATATGTCAGTGCTACTCTCTCACTTCGTCCCAGCTTCCCCTTCCCCTGCTGTGTCCTCAAGTCCATTCTCTACATTTGCGTCTTTATTCCTGCCCTGCCACTAGGATCATCAGTTCCGTTTTTCTTAGATTCCATACATGTGCGTTAGCATATGGTATTTGTTTTTCTCTTTCTGACTTACTTCACTCTGTGTGACAGACACTAGGTCCATCCACCTCATTACAAATAACTCAATTTCATTCCTTTTTATGGCTGTGTAATATTCCATTGTATATATGTGCCACATCTTCTTTATCCATTCATCTGTCGATGGACATTTAGGTTACTTCCATGTCCTGGCTATTGTAAATAATGCTGCAGTGAACATTGGGGTACATGTATCTTTTTGAATTATGGTTTTCTCAGGGTATATGCCCAGTAGTGGGATTGCTGGGTCGTATGGTAGTTCTATTTTTAGATTTTAAGGAACCTCCATACTGTTCTCCATAGTGGCTGTATCAATTTACCTTCCCACAAACAGTGCAGGAGGGTTCCCTTTTCTCCACACCCTCTCCAGCACACAATCCTTTTTTTAAATTTTTTTTTTTTGGTGGTACGTGGGCCTCTCACTGTTGTGGCCTCTCCCGTTGCGGAGCACAGGCTCCGGACGCGCAGGGTCAGCGGCCATGGCTCACGGGCCCAGCCACTCTGCTGCATGTAGGATCTTCCCGGACCGGGGCACAAACCCATGTCCCCTGCATCGGCAGGCGGACTCTCAACCACTGCGCCACCAGGGAAGCCCCACAATCCATTTTTTAAAATATTCTGTAGACACTGAAAAAGAGAGTGTATTCTCTTTTATTTTTTTCATATTTGCTAAATGTATCTCAGCAATGCGTTTTGTCAGAGGTTCGACATCTTTATGTTTGTTTACTTGATCAGTTAAGAACTGACAAAGTCTCCACAGCAATTGTTTTTCAGTCATTTTCCTCTTATTATTCAGAAACTAAAGGTTTATGACAAACATATCTTCATTCCAGATCTTGGTCTTCATTAATTATTTTTTATTTTGTTTAATAGTTTAGGACTATAATTTTCCTTTTCTAAATATATCTTTTCCCATCTTTTTATTTTTAAACATACCGAGTCACTTTGTTTTGGATGTGCCTCTTGTGGACAATATATAGTTGGATCAAGTATAAGAATCTTTGTCACTTCAAAGGGAAATATAACTTATTTAGATATATCATGTCACAACTAATGTGTTTGACTTTCTGATGAATTTATCTGGATCCCTTATTGAGGTATAATAAGAAAAAACTATTTGATGTTTGTCCCTGATTCCTGGCAGAGACCTAAAACCCATGGAATTTCCCAAGTGATAGAGGTGATAAGAGCATCTTCCCATAATCATAAGGGGCCCCTTTCAACTAAGTTCATGCTAATAATGTGACTCTTGGCCAGCCCCTAGATAGCTTCAGGATGGGGGTTGATGCCAAAAAGAACAAGGCAGGATTAAACACTTGGAACTTTCAGTCCCACTCTGCCCCCTCTCACCGTCTTCCACCCAACCTCCTGGGAGGGGAGAAGGGTTAAAGTTGAGTTAATTACCAATGGCCAGTGATTAATCAATCATGTCTGTATAATAAAACCTCCACAAAAACCCTTAATTACATGGTTCAGGGAGCTGCCCAGTTGGCAAACACAACCAGAGAAGGTGGCACATTCCAAATCCATGGGGACAGAGGCTCCTGTGCTCGGGAATCTTCCGGACTCATCCTACGTATCCCCTCATCTGACTGTTCATTTGTGTGCTTTATAAAGATAAAAGATAAAATGAAACATTTTATAAGTTTTAAGAGTTTGAGCAAAAAATCCATTGGAATGGGGCAATGCCAAACCGGAAGAGGTCAGGTGCTTTCCGCCTGTACGAGCTCAGGGAGGGACTTAGAGAAGGCGCCAAAGAAAGGGAATTATTTGATTGGCTGTAGCTTAAAGCCTGATTGGCTCTTTGTGATCGGGTGTCCTTAGGCTTTCATTTCATAACCTGAAGGCATTTCCAGGCTTAGGTTTTGGTTTGTTTACATAGCCTGCCATGACATTAGAGCCATCTCAGTCTGATGGCCTCCTTGTTTGATTAATTTAACATAAACTGTAATAATAAACGTAGATTTTTCCTGAGTTCTGTGAGTTGTTCTAGCCAATCATGGAACCTGGTGGGAATGGGGGGGGGGGTTGTGGGAACCCCTGACTTTGTGGTCAGGTTGGACAGACGTGTTGGACAGACCCCAGTCTTGAGGCTGGTGTTTCAGGGACTGAGACCTGAAACCTGAGGAGTCTGCATGGGCTCTGTGTACTTAGTCAGAAATGAATTGTGGGGCAACCAGCTGGCATCAGAGAATCAGCGATTTGGTTGGTGTGAGAAAAAAACCTCATGCTTGGCAAAGATGGAAATCTACTTTCAGTTTAAGTGTTTGCTAATATCTATAAATACTTGCTATTTTGACTATAGGGATTGGCCCAGACCAGTCCCTACACAGCCTTGTTGATGGTGGTGCTACATGGAAACCAGACGGGATTCATGTTGCTTTGGAAGAAGGCTCTTCATTGCTGCTGCTGCTTTTTGTTTGTAGTAGTTGTTCATGCCTGGGCTTTTAAACCTGGCTTCTCAGGAAGTTACTATGCTCAGAAGTACTCCCTCTGACCCCTTTCCAGACTGTACCAGGGCCTGCCCTTGTCTCCAGCATTTGCCTCTCAAACTGGGAGTGTCTCAAGATTTTCCCTTCTGTTGTTACAGAACTAGGTGATGATGGAAGTTCTCTTCTTCAGGAAACAGAGGGGAAAAATCACCCTGAAGTTTTTCTTCAGTCTAGTCCCACTGAACTTCATCTACTGTAAATGCATTGAAGTTTCTGGAGTGTGGCTGGCACTCTTCTTTGGACCCCGGTCAAAGTATAATTTTCAAAATGATAAAAGCCTAACTCTCATGCATATATGAAATGAATCATGTCAAAAATTTTATTCAACTATCTCATGAATTAATGTGGAAACCAGTAAGATGTCAAAGCTGGTTCAAAGAACATTTGAGAAACTGAATATGCAGATGTATAGATAGGCCATTTAATAAAGAAATGTTAGGTTAAGATTGCTGGGTCAAATTTAGACACAAAATGTTTTAAAGTGTTATAGGGCAATAAACTGTAACATTTGGGGTTATCTGTTCTATTCGACAATAAATTTTTCACAGTTTTTAGTGGACAAAAACTACAAGTTAACTTCTTAAGTATTGTAAAATAACCTAATCAATAGAAACCAAGCTCAGCACTGCACTGGAAGAACACTTTAAATATCTCTTTTGCCTAGTTCCAAGATACGGATTGTTTTTGTGACAGACGTGCTGTTTATCACTATCGTTATTTCTGGACAGGGTAGAGGTAGAGGGTGTCCTCGGTCTTTATATGGCCGTCTTACACAGAGCACCGAAAGAAGTATTTCTTGTTCTGCTGCAGCTACCTCCCGAGAGAGTGTTTTCATTTCTCTTATTAATGGATTATTATCTACTCTACTCAGTAGAGTCTTAGCTAAACTAGGGGTCTTAAATTATAAAAGAAGCTTCTCCAAAATTTAACACAAATGTCTTATTAATTTAACCATGCAAACACAAAAACTCAAATAAAGAAGAATTACATCATATACTCGTTGAAGTTAAATAAGTCCAACTATATACTGAGCAAGAGAATACTTTACATAGTAAGAGAATTTCCATGTGCTATTTCAGATTCAATGAATATGTACCACAGAATGAGGTGAGAGGGAGACACAAATTGGCTTTCATTTTCATAAATCTCAGTTTTCTTGCATGAATATCTTAGTATGCTGAGTGTGATTCTCATGTTTAAAAAACACATATATTTTGGAACCACATGGTCCCTAAATGAAAGCCACCTACTTCAACTGGTACCATAAATTCCAGGGTAGAAGAAAAAAATCTAGCTGCGAGTGTCAGCTCTCCTAAAGGATTTTCATGGGTAATTTTAACACTATGTTTGATTTGCCGCATACAAAGTCTGAAGACATGGTATTAGTTTTCTATGGCCACATAACAGATCACCACATGAGCAGCTTAAGAACACACACATATATATTAGCTCACAGTTTCTGTGGGTCTGGAGTCCAGGTGTGGTTTAGCAGAGTCTTCTGCTCAGGGTCTCCCAAGATTGCAATCAAGGTTTCAACTGGGCTGTGTTTTCATCTGGAGGCTCAACCGGGGGACCATCTGCTTCTGAGCTCATTCCACTTGTTGGCAGATTTCATTACCTTGTGGTCATAGGACTGAGGGCCCCGTTCTGAGTTCTTTGCCGTGTGGGCCTCTTTAAGACAGCTCTTACTTTATCAAGTCAGTAAGGAGTGTCTTTCTGACCTCAGAGAAGGCCTAGGCCTCTCTTAGAGGCTTTTACCTGATTAGGTCAGGCCCATCTCAGATGATCTCCCTTTTTATTTACTCAGAGTCAGCAGTTTGAGGACCCTAATTACCTCTGCAAATTTCCTTCAATTTGCCATGTTCTATGGGCTGGAAGCAAATCACAGGTCCTGCCCACACTCAAGGGGAGGGGATTATGCAGGACCTGGACACCAGGGGACAGGGGTCATAAGGATCACCCTAAGGGTCTATCTGCCACAGACCTTAACCCCCCAAAATAATCAGGGCCCAGTCAGGAAAACAGCAGCCATGCTAGGTATCCTAACAGAAAATATTTAATGTAAGAGATTGGTCAAATAGTTACTAGAGGACTAAAAAAATTAAAAAAAAAAAAAAAAAAAAGGAATAGTGAGGTAAGAAAGAAAATAAGTGCAGGAAACATCTACCTTTATGGCTGGGGGATGAGGGGTGAGGTCAGTGTTACCAGGACCTATGAGCTTGGAGGAGAGGCCCACAGTGCTGAGCCTTAACCTCAGAGTAAAGTCCCACTTTGACTACCTCTGTTTTTCAAGGAGGCAGCAGAGCTGGCTCAGACCTCTGAGGAGGGGGTGCTGTCTGGCTCATGCTGGTACCTCTGAGGTGGAGTCATGAGGCTTGTCCTGGGAGTGTGGAAAGAAGCTGTACCAGGTTGACTTGCTGCTCGGATGAAGGGCTGTTGCTGGGCCCACCTGCCAGGAGGTGCAAGCCAATTAGGAAGAGCATCTTCCCTACTCCTGCCTTCCAGTCTCTCTCTAGCATCCCTCCTGGCAGAACCTAACAGCTGCAAGCCAGCAAAGAAGAAACATCATTTGGAAAGTACTCAGCATCACAAAACAAATATGAAAGGGTAGATTTGGAACCTACACACAATAGCTTGATAACCAGCATATACCTTCCCTAGCTAAGACTGCTGAAACCTAGGTCCAGTAGAAAATCCTGGCCTCGGCCTCCTGTCTAATACTGGCAGCGCTGGGATTTTAGGTGGTCAATGAGCAACACCTCTCTCTTCCCTGCTTGAGTTCTGAACCAACCAAGTCAGAGTGTCAGCAGTTAGAAGTTGGAGATAAAAATATCAGCTTTATAACTAACAAAGTCTGTGTGGTCAGGTATGTGGCCAAATGTGCTTGCAAACATGCCCGGACCCAAACTTCCTGCCCCAAGCTTCATCCCTGTGGATTCATGAGAACATGTGCTCTCAGGCAGCCCACAACTTCCGATAAGAGACAGAGAAACATCTAAGTGAAGCCCACCCTTGGGCACAGTGCCTGGAGGGTCCGAGAGGGGCCTGGGGGTATTCTCTGGTAGAGGGCCCTCCACTAGGGAAGGTGACGAGATTTGGAGGCATATTTGATCGTAATCTGGCTCTGGTTAGAGATGTTGTAGAAATACAGATTATTTTTTCTCTTAATTAGAGGTATTGTTTTTAGATTGTGGTAAAATAACATAAAATTTATGAATTTAATCACTTTTAAGTATACAGTTCAGTGACATTAAGTGCATTCACATTGCTGGCAGCCATCTCCAGGACGTTTTCATCTTCCCCAATTAAAGCTCTGTACCCATTAAACAAGAAGTACCCATTACCCCCTCCCTGTGCCCTGGAAACCTATAATCTAATTTCTGTCTCAGAAACTGACTACTCTAGCCATATAAGTGGAATCATACAATGGTCGTCCTTTTATAACTGGCTTTTTTCACTAAACATAATGTCCTCAAGGTTCATTCATGTTGTGGCAGGTGTCAGAATATCCTTCCTTTTTTAAGACTGACTGATATTTCGTTGTATGTATATACCACGTTTTGCTTATCTATTCATCACTGGTGGGTTTCTTTTACCTTTTGGCTATTGTGAATAATGCCACAATTCACATGCTTTGAACATGGGTGAACAAATACCTGTCTGAGTCCCTGCTTTCAATTCTTTTGGGTATATACCCAAAAGTAGAATTGCTAGATATATGGTAATTTTTTTTAAAATTTTATTTATTTATATATTTGGCTGCATTGGGCCTTAGTTGCGGCACACGGGATCTTCATGGCGGCATGTGGGATCTTTCGTTGCAGTGCACAGGCTCTTCGTTGCGGCGGGCGGGCTTAGTAGTTGTAGCACGCAGGCTCGCTAGTTGTGGCATGTGAGCTCCAGATAGCGTGGGCTCAGTAGTTATGGTGCATGGGTTTAGTTGCTCCATGGCATGTGGGATCTTATTTTTTTTAATTAATTTATTCTATTTATTTATTTTTGGCTGCATTGGGTCTTTGTTGATGTGTGCAGGCTTTCTCTAGTTGTGGCGAGTGGAGGCTACTCTTCGTTGCGGTGTGTGGGCTTCTCATTGTGGTGGTCTTGTTGCAGAGCACAGACTCTAGACACACGGGCTGCAGTAGTTGTAGCACGTGGACTCAGTAGTTGTGGCTTCCGGGCTCTAGAGCGCAGGCTCAGTAGTTGTGGTGCATGGGCTTAGTTGCTCTGTGGTATGTAGGATCTTCCCGGACCAGGGCTCGAACCCGTGTCCCCTGCATTTGCATTCTTAACCACTGTGCCACCAGGGAAGCCCCGGCATGTGGGATCTTAGTTCCCCGACCAGGGATCGAACCCATGTCCCCCGCATTGAAAGGTGGATTCTTAACCACTGGCTCACCAGGGAAGTCCCTCTGGTATTCTATTTGATAAGGATTGTGAAGAGTATCCAGAGGTATGGGCAGAGAGACTGTGAAGTGCACATCACCCAGTCTCAAGGCCTCTTAGGTACAAACTGCCCACTTGGCCCTGAGTCTGCTCCTGCTGCCTCTTCAGGCCCACAAAGTGGGGAAGGGGCTTCTCGGGAAAAGGAGCCCACGTGCTCCTTAGGCATGGGGTGGTGAGCTCCACACTCATGAATGAAGGCAGGGACTGGAGTCCACTTGAGTCCCCATAATCCAGGGACTAGCTGTGGGACTTGAGGAAGGTTCTGGAGACCTTGCAGCTTGCCAAACTTTGTTATTTTTGCCATCCTTTGCCATCACTATCAGTGTAACGATTGGCAGTAGAGCCTTTAAGATGGGGGTCAGCTGTGTGTATGTCTTTTTAAAATAATTAATCAATTAGGTTGCACTGGGTCTTAGTTGCAGCATGTGGGCTCCTTAGTTGTGTCTTGCAGGCTTCTTAGTTGTGGCATGCAAACTCTTAGTTGCAGCATGTATGTGGGATCTAGTTCCCTGACCAGGGATCAAACCCAGGCCCCCTGCATGGTGAGCTCAGAGTCTTATCCACTGTGCCACCAGGGAAGTCCCAGCTGTGTGTATGTCTTTAGGGACAACTGGTGAAGGAAGCTGGGAGGCCTTTTTCTGGTCTACGGCCACTCTTGGGGTGAGGGTGAAGAAAGGAAAGCAAGCTGAATCCCTGATGGTTGCAGAGGTTTGACAGTTGTAAGACCCATGCACCGTTTCTGGACAGAGTTAAGTTTTCTATTCAAAAGAGTCACCCCAATTGTGGAATTTCAAGAACGGGGGCAGACTGTTGGGTAAACATTTTGGAGCAGATGGCAGGGATTAAAAAATAGTGTATGGTATGGAGGCAACAGGCTCCTGCTAAGCCACACTGGAGGATGGTGCTCTGAGCTCACTGGATGTCTCAAAGAGAAAGTGACAACTACCTCCTTCTGCCCTGGGGCAGGGACCCACACTGTGTCTGAGGCTAATTGAACTTTACTCTCTTGGTTTACCTGGACCTGGCAGTCAAGAATTAAGGGTGCTCCCAGGAATGTCTCTTGGACAGCATCATAAAGATACAAAAAAGAGGAAGCAGATGAGTGCCAGGGGCATTTGTAAAGAAGTCAGTGTGTCTTACTGCTTTCCCTGAATGCTCAGGGCTTGCCTTTGTGTGTTCTCTTCAGCAAGGTTCAGAAACTCAGAGCGCTCTGTCAGGTGGAAACATAATGCGAGCCACACACAGAAATGTAAAGTTTCTAAGAGCCACTTTGATATAAAGGTAACATACAGGGAAAGGAAAACGGGTGAAATTAATTTTGATAATATATTTTATGTATCCACTATACCCAAAATATTATCATTTCAGCCTGTAATCCATGTCATAATTATTGAATTATTTTACATTCTTTTCTTTTTTGGACTACGTCTTTGAAAGTTGGGTATATTTCACACTTGTGGCACACCTCAGTTCAGACCAGCCGCATTTTGTGTGCTTAGTTGTCGCATGTGGCTTGTGGCTGCCATATTGGACAGTGAGGTTCTAAGAGATCCAAGGATATTTATAATAGCGGACATTTATGGCACAACTACTATTACATGTATTAAATCATTGAATCCTCATAGTGATCCTCCAAAGTAGTTGCTATCTGCTAAGGAGTACGGATGCATCCCTTGCTTTGTGGTCCCCTTCCTGCATCTTTAAAAAGCTGGTGATATAGCATCTTCTGTCTCTGATCTGCTTCCCTCTACATCCATCATCACATGGGCTTCTTCTGACGCTGACTTCTACTGAGTCCCTTTCATAAGGACCCTAGTGATTACCTCGGGTCCTCCCAGTAGTCCCAGGATAACCTCCCCATCTCAAGATTCTTAATTTAATCACATCTGCAAAGTTTCTTTTGCCATGTAATGTAACACTCACAGGTTCCGGGATTAAGGTGTGGGCATCTTGGGGGAACACTGTTCAGCCCACACGGAGTGGACTTCGTTTTCATAATCATGTAAGGAAAACGTTGCACTGAGGCCACACGTCTTCTACTTCCTCTTCTCACTGTCTGTGTAGTCAGCTCACCCTGCTCCTAGAGACCATCTCCTTTGCTCCATCAAATATGAAGCACTGGCTGCTGCTGGGACAAGTGTGGCCATGCTTCTCCTGGTGTCCTGGTCGCTTGCCGCTGGGAATAACCCTGCTGGGACTTCCATGTGTCTCTTCCTTGAGGGAACTGGTGACTTGTGAGGAACCTTCTTCCTGCCTTTTGCTTCTCATTTTGGGGGAGCGGAGAGAGGAGACTGACCAGAATCACTAACGAGAGGAGACACCTCTATCCTCTTACAAGGGACCTAAAAACTCATCTAGCCTCACCACCCTACCCCTGCCCTGCCAGCATCCACCACCCTGCTCCACTAGCCAAGGCTGGTGGAGAGGTTAGGGATATGGCAGATGGGAGGAGGCTGGGAAGAGTGGCTGAAGGAAGAACACTAAGCTACATGAGAAGGTGAGTCTTTCTAAGAGCAGAACCAAAGACTCAGCTCCTTGTGGAGAGACGTCTGTGCCCCAGAAGCGCATCCTGGAAGTGTGCCTAGGAATCATGGTTCTAGTGGGTGGTTAGGGATGAGCTCTCAGAAGCAGAAATGGGAAAGAACGGAAGACTCATTGTAAATTGGCTCTAAACTTCCCTTGCCTTGGTCTTGCCCAGAGGCCCTAATGTTCTCTCCCATCTTCAACTAACTTCCCATTCCTACCTTATGATTCATCCAGACCTGACCACCTGACATTTCCTAAAATATATTGGGATTTCCCATCTGCGTGCCTTTGTTCATGTCAGTTCCTTCACATACAATCTATTTTACTTATAGCTGCCTCTAAATCCCTCCTATGCCTGCTGAGCCCTGCAACTGGGTGGGCTACCTCCCTTCATTGAACTCTCCCAGTACTCTGACACTTTGCTTTGTGTCTCCATATGTATTTTGTCCTGCATGGCAGACTGTCTGGGAAAGGGGACTGTTATATGCAATTTTGTGTCCCCAGTTTCACCTAGCACAGTGTCCTACATATAGTAGAATGAAATAGATCTTTGCTGAGTTAAATTGAAGGAGAAAAAAATTGCCTTATGTTATTTTCTCTAGGTCATTCATGGTAAAGAGTCCCATGAGAGTCTCTTCCAGTCGATAAAATATTTTTTTGGCTACCATACTTTGACGCTTAACTCCTGGTCTTGGAAGCTTAGGTTGATTTAAATCTCTTTGCTTGAAATGCTTAAACTTGCACATTCACCAAAATGAGCTCATAGCTTCATCTCATCCTGCTTACCCAAGGAGATTTACATTTTTTTCCTAAACATTTACAAATATATTAGAACAGTTTTTAAGCAGAGATATGCTGTAGTTTCCTCTTATCTTCCCAGCAGTATTTGCATATTAAAGAAGAACTTGGGGGAAAGTAGTGACAACCAAAAAGAAATCAGTGGCGGGCGTGCGGGGAGGGGGGTGGCGGGGGGTGCGTCTAAGAGAGTTGTGCTTGAGAAGGGCTTCTCTAAAACAACTCAAACTTTACCACCTAGGTAGCCTTCTACTCCCTCTGATTTGTAAACAGTATTATAACTTCTGCCTACCCACACCAATTTTGCAAGCGTTTCTACTCGTGACCACACTAAGTGAGACAAAAACTCAGAAAATTGAACACCATCAAATAGAAGTTAAAAGGAAACAATATCAACAGCCTTGATGAGATGCATCTAATGATGTACAAGGCTCATGTAATGCCTCATGATAAATAATCATAAGTGAATCCTCTGTCCTTCAAAACGAAAAGCAATCTGTATTTTCACACAGTCATATGAAGTATTTTCTGGGGTCAGCTTGGGAAACGATGGTTTGGAATGGGAGACTCTCCCCTTCCCATAAGAGGAGAGAGCCAGTTACAGCTCAGATTACAAGGAAATATTGCCTTCTGTGATAGTAACAAAACTCAGAACCTCTGAAGTTGGGCCTGGAACAAGGATCTCCTGGTGAGTGGACCAACTGGGCCACAGATCTGAGGTTCTTTTGGCTTTTGAGTTTCACCTTCTCTTGGGTGCTCTCCTTGGTGACCACTCCCAGTGTCTACCATGCTGGGTTTTGGAGAGCTCTGCTTCCTCTTCAACACACGACTGAGCTGGCCTGAAACCTTTAGACAGCTATTTACTAAAGGCTAGGGTAAGCAAAAGGGAAACAAAGAAAAAAGTACCAGGAATCTGTCTTGTAAGATATAGTTTAGGCATCTTTATCTGCCTCCCTTCTTAGGTCCTGGTCTGTTTGGATGCCATCCTAGCATCTGTTACCCAGGTGACTACAGTCGTCCATTTACCTCCAAGTTGGAGCCAGGCTCCTAAGAGATGAAGAGTCCTTTCCACGTGCTGAGAGCCACCTCATCAGATCTGCTGTCCTGTTTGAAGACCCACGTTTACCCTCATAACTGACATCAAAGTCAGTTATCCTTTCTAAAGTCCCCACCCCGACCCCAAGTCTTGTCCTGCCTGCTGCTTCTTAGAGGACGAGGCAGTTGTCATTTAAGTCCCATCTGGCTTCCTTTCCTCATTCCTCCTGAAGCAGGGAGGATAGGGAGTGGGGAGAGGTGTGCCATGAGCTGGCTCCATGGACACCCTAAAGTCATGATGGCCAGATGCTGGGCGGAAATGTTCCTATGAAGCTTCTCAGGAACTATGACCAGCTGGGGGTGGGGAAGCAGTGGGGGCTGGTACTTCCCAAATGTGTGTAGGAAGAGGGAGTAAGGGGGCCCACTCATCCTCCTGTATCCACCATTCCCATGTCGAATCTCTCTTTCCATCAGGAAGTCCTTATTGTCGAATCTGACCCCCATCACTTTTCTCCACTGCAGAGCCCTGTGATGGAAAGTTTGGTGCGTTCTTAGTTTCATGTCCTTGCTGTTTCTGTGTGTGTGGCAGTATTCACGTCCCCTTCTGACCACCCAGACTAGAAATGTCTGTCTGAGGGGACAAGCATCCCGCCGAGGTTGCTACAGCCCCTGACTCTAAATCCGTCAGTAAGGCTGGCTTCATGGTGCTGAGCTGGAGCTTGTGTGCCCGTCTGTGCTGAGCCGTATGCCAGGTCTGAAGGCATGGGAGGTCTCAAGGTCTCTTCCCTCCTGCGAATGGCCTTGAACCCACCCCCTCCTTCCCAGTGCGCAGTGACGAACATCTGTGCCTGGGCACCTTCTGCTTTTCTCTCTCAGCCACTTTCTCCCATTCACACCAGGCCTCTCCACCAACTGAAGTCCTAGCCTTGCCTACAGGAGCTAGAAGATGCGTTACTAGCTTTGCTGTCAGCTCAGCATACAGGACAGAACAAATCTTTCCCATAACTGGAGAGAGAGCATGATGCCAGCAAAAAACTCTTCTTTTTGTCTCTGAGTGAAGACTGTATCTGCTCACCTTATGTGTCTTCCAGCATTACCTGGGACCTCGGCCTGTAACTCCAAGGACTCTGGCCCAGCCCTGCTTTGTGTCTCTCCTGTCTTCTGCCACCAACAAAAATGCAAGCCTATGGTCAGCTGTCAGTCTTCTCGCTTACTCACCCTGCTCTGCCTAAGCTGAGGTCGCCCGGATTCTTTTTTTTTTTCAATGTTTACCTTTAAAAAAAATTGTTTTTGTTTTTATTTGTTTATTTATTGGGCTGAGTCAGGTCTTAGTGGCGGCACGCAGGATCTTCGTTAGGGGATCGTTCCTTGCGGTGTGCAGGCTCTCTAGTTGTGGCGCGCGGGCTCCAGAGTGCGTGGGCTCAGTTGCCCCGTGGCATGTGGGATCTTAATTCTCCGACCAGGAATTGTACTTGCATCCCCTGCATTGGAAGGCAGATTCTTAACCCGTGGACCACCAGGGAAGTCCCTCCCCCAGATTCTCGATCCCAGAGTCTGTTCCTTACCTTCTCCTGAGCACCCTCCTTGTGCAATGAGAGACTCAGCTCCTCAGGATCTCCTGCTGCAGGGAGCGGATCCCTACTCAGGTAATTCAGGCAGGAGGGGTTTATGAAAGGATGGAAAATGGGAAATAAAGGTTAGGATCTTTTGTTTTATCTAGTTTTTTTAATAAAAAAATGTGAATGCGGTAAAAACGTTAGAAAAATTTTTAAAGAACAAAGAAGCGCATTGTGAAAACTGTTTTTCCCCAGACCTGGCCCACGAGTTACCCAGTCTACCCACTATATGCTAAAAATGTTTTATGCATAGGCAAACTTATAGATGTGTGAATATATATGTGTATACCTTTTTATACACGGTGGAGGTGCACTGTACACGTGGGTTCACATGTTGCTTTTTTTTTTTTTTTTTGCGGTACGCGGGCCTCTCACTGCTGTGGCCTCTCCCGCTGCAGAGCACAGGCTCCGGACGCGCAGGCTCAGCAGCCATGGCTCACGGGCCCAGCCGCTCCGCGGCACGTGGGTTCCTCCCGGACGGGGGCACGAACCCGCGTCCCCTGCATCGGCAGGCGGACTCTCAACCACTGCGCCACCAGGGAAGCCCTCACATGTTGCTTTTAATTTTCTTTCACTAACGCGTTATCTTTGGGCTCACTCCACTTACCTCTTTCTCACGGCTATATTATATTTCACTATATGGCTGGGCCGTAATTATTCAACCAGTCCCTGATTAATAAACATTTTAGTTGTTTCCACTCTTTTGCTGTTTTATGTATATATATAAGTAGTCTTATATATTTATATATATTATATATGTATGTATATCTATAGTCTTCTAGATACTATCTCCTTAGCATCACTCTGCATCCCAGCAGCCGAGGGGGGAGACTCCAGGCTTTACTGGTGCGAGGCGGCCCTTGAGCGTGGCTGGGTCCAGAAACAGAGTCCCCAGCTGGAGGTCAGGGTGAGGGAAGGACAGGGAGACCCTCCCCAGGGGCCTGGGCAGTGGGGCCCCCTGGGAATGTGGGGAGGGGTCCCTAAGGGAGGAGCCTGGGGGGTCCCGCTGACCCTTCCAACTGTGTGCTGCCCCGGTTCCTGTGTCCCGTCCTCTGCTCACCTTGAGACCCACCAGCCGAGTTGTGGAGCTCCTCCCCTCCGATCCTCATTCTACCTCAATGGGGACACCCTGTGGAACCACGTGGCTCCATGGTGGAGTGTCTCCTTCCTCTTCCCGGTGATGTCAGAGCAGGATGCTGGGGACTACGCCTGCGAGGCTGAGAACAGTGTCTCCAAAGAGACAAGCAAGCCTGAGACACTCTCCGTGGATGGTAGGTCTTGTCCCCCAACTGGGCTGTGAGCCCCAGCAAGCTGGCCAGGGTCAGATCTCACTCCTCTGTGCTCCTCCCGCCATGCTGGGTACAGAGCATGGGGAACTTGGAGGAGGGACGTATGTAGAGGGAGAGGAACCTCAGGTCATACGAAAATAAGCAGTTAGATGGGTCCTCTTTTTACAGTCACAGATGCTGTGGACCCTTTAGAGAACCACTTTTCTGGGATCTCACTAAGTCTGAGCCATTTGGATTTTGGCCTCAGACACAGGCAACTTGTCTCCTGTGGATAGGCCTTAAGGTGTGTGTTATAGACTGAATGTTTGTGTAAACCCCAAATTCATAAGTTGAAGATCTAGCCCCCAATATGGTGGTATTGGAAGATGGGGGTTTCTGGAAGGTAATTAGGGTTAGATGAGATCATGAGGGTGGGGCCCTCATGATGTGATAAGTGCCTTTGTAAGAAGAGACACCAAGAGCCCCCTCTCTCTCCCTCTCCTCCATCCCCCTTCCCTTCCCCTCCCCCACCCCTTCCCCCTCCCCTCCTCTCTCTCTCTCTCTAGGTGTGCAAAAAGAAAAGGTCGTGTGAAGGTACATCGAGATGGCAGCCACCTACAAGTGAAGAGAAGAGGCTTCAGGATGAAACCTACCTTGGGCACCCTGATCTTGGACTACTAGCCCCCAGAACTGTGAGGAATTACATCTCTGTTCTTTAAGCCTCCTAGTCTGTGGCGTTTTGTTATGGGATCCCGAGCTAAGACAGTGTGTGTTAAAGAGGGAGCAGAGAGGCGGAGAGCCTGACCGAGGCACACACAGGGACACGAGTAGAGAGGCAGAAGCTGGAGTCCCGGGTGCAGATGAGCTCCAGAGACCCACAAGAAGCCCCACAACCTCAGCTTGGCCCCCATTTCTTCCCGTGTCTGCCGATGCCCTTCTCCCCAGAGCTGGCTGCATTGCCTTCTCCCCTGGCTACTGGGGTGGGCAGTCACACGGTCTGCATACCTCTCTGCCAAGGGGACCCTGCGACCACACAGCCTGGAGGCATTTCAGGAACCTGAACTCCCAGGACTCCCTGGAGCACCAGGGGAGAAACGGCAGCTGCTTTGCCCAGGTGCTGGCTGAAGGCTCGTGAGAGTGGCTCTGAGGCTCTGGACCCTGAGTGCCAACTATGACCTTGACTCAGCATCCTTCCCAAACAGTTCTGCAAAGCTGCCAGGACTCCTACCCTTCTACAGCACACGTGCCCGTCTTAGCCTACTACGCCTGGAATCTCTTCCCTAGTAACATGAGAAGATGGCAGAGCCTGAATCCACCTCAGTCTCATCAGTATCTCCTTGCCTTCCCTGGCCTCAGAGGACACTGTCTCTCCTCCCCTCACTCAGGGCAGAGCAGCACCCTCGGCTCCCTCTTCCAACCCTGGGTACCACAAGAAGCACAACAGAGCGGCTCAGGCTGTGGGCTAGAGTCACTGCTGAGGTCCCTCACCTATTGTCAATAGGGGACTGTAGTCAGGAGTCTGGTCATGACTGGACTGATTCGATTTAACTAGTTGGTTTATTCCTTCTTTCCTTCTCCCCTTGCTGGAAAAATGAATTTAACACATTGTGTCGTGAAGAATTAACTTTCCCAAAGAGAGGTCTGGCTTTTGCCATTGGCTACTGGAAGTGATCTTTAGACCTTTGGAATATCAGGTCTGATAAGCATGTCTTCGTTTGCATGGGGACCTTGGCCACCAGACCGTCTAACAATGTGATGTGTGATGAGGGCTTTGGGCCATGCAGTATTACTTCTCCCCGCAACCTTTGGAAGACTAGAGGCTAAAGATCAGTCATGAGGGCCGTATGTCATCAAGCCCCAACAAAACCGGCACCAAGGCTTGGGCGAGATTCTCTGTGTGTATCGTCACACACTGAGACCAGAAGCGTAACACTGTCCTAGGATTCCATAGAGAGAGGACATGTTTGGTACTTTTCCTGGGCCTCTGCACTTCCTCCCTAGGCTGATTTTTTTTTTTTGCGGTACGCGGGCCTCTCACCGCTGTGGCCTCTCCCGTTGCGGAGCACAGGCTCCGGACGCGCAGGCTCAGCGGCCACGGCTCACGGGCCCAGCCGCTCTGCGGCATGCGGGGTCCTCCCAGACCGGGGCGCGAACCCGCATCCCCTGCATCGGCAGGCGGACCCCCAACCACTGCACCACCAGGGAAGCCCCCTAGGATGATTTTTAACCCGTGAGAACAAAAGCTTTCAGTGTGTTCTATGAATCCCTTTAGCAAATCTTTGAACCTGAGGATGGTTTTGGGGAACCCCTGAAACTTGCAGTTGGTGTCAGAAGTGAGGGTGGTCTTCTATTCTCTCTAACTGTATGCTTGGCTAAACTTTCACAAGTTTTACAAAATGCATACAATGTGGCAAGATAAGACACCAATCAGGAAAATGAGATTAGAAGAAAGCGGGGTAGAAAGATAAGCCAGTGCCAGGAACACAGTCCTATCCGAATTGCATGCTTCAGTGTTCTATCCTGGCCATGGGAGGCCACCCACATGGCTCTCTACTTGACAGCAGCAACTCTGAGGGGGTAGTAACGTCAGCTATACGGTCACAAGACTGCTCAGGGAAACAGCCCTGGGCCCTGCAGTTTCTGCCACTTTGTTGGAACTTCCTAAATATTTGTAGGATGAGTGGCTACTTTTGTATATCAGTTGATGACAGCTCTGATAAGATGAGGCAGCCTCCCAGATTCTGATCGACTCTGGGACATTGATGAGCTGGAGTTTTGAGCCTGTGGTGGTGTGGAGAGCTGGAACCTGATCAGTGTTGAATTTGCTGAGAAAAGGGTCATTCTGTGCAGAGCTGTCTGGGCGGCCAGCTGGCTTCCCTCAGGCCACCCCACTTTGTTCCCGTCGGGCTCTCTTTGAGCGCCTCCAGTTTCAAATAGAAATGAACAATAACGAATGAATACAAATACAAATTGATAATGACACCAGCAATACTAACATTTACTGAGGGTTTTCTGTGTTGGGACATCACAGATAGAGTGTGTTACATCCCAAATTTGTTTCATCAAGTCCTGCCACCAAGGTACCAGAGGACCTGGGTTTTCGCAACCGTGTGGCCTCGGAGAAGTCCCTCCACCCCATGGACCCCTGGTTTTTATTTTTGTTTTTTGTGTTTTTTTGTAAAATAAGGGGTTGGACAAGATTAGTAGGTTCTGAACTTTTTTTCTTTCCTATTTTCAAACGAGTTCTGCATCAGCATCCTGCATGTCAAGGAATAAATGCAGGCGCACGTCTTGGGTTGAAGCTCTGGCCCGGACCTGCTTCCCTTGGCAGTCCTGGACACAGTGCTTCCTAATGCCCAGGGGGACTCCCACGAGGACAGATCCAGAGGCCCCAGAGTCCATCTCATGTTCTAGGAAGCCCAGCCCGAGAAGGCAGCATTTCACAGCTCTACTCACTGGGAAAGAAACATTTTGTGATTAGAGACAAAGGCAGCTCAGGCTGGGGAACTTTCTCTCTGCTTCAGCAAAACATAAGAGCAGGCAGCGTGGGGCATTCTCAACCTTTAGCGTACAGCAGAATCCCCTGGGGACCTGGATGAGCAGGTGGCTTCACAGCCACTACCAGGTGCCACCCCTGTTGTGATTCCCTGGGTCTGGAGTGGAGCCCAAGGAATCAGCATTGTAACCAGCCCTCTGTGTGATTCTGATGCAGAAGATACAAAACCTGCACTGTGAGAACAATAAACAGAGCATATGGCAGGGAGTCGATTTTAGGAAAGAAGGGCAGATGCATCGTACTTACAAGGAAGGTTGAGGGAAGGGTGTGGGTATAGGAACCACTCTGGGATTTGGATGCCCAAGAGATAAGGAATGAGGACTTCCCTGGTGGAGCAGTGGTTGAGAGTCTGTCTGCTGATGCAGGGGGCACGGGTTCGGGCCCCGGTCCGGGAAGATCTCACATGCCGCGGAGCGGCTGGGCCCGTGAGCCATGGCCGCTGAGCCTGTGCATCCGGAGCCTGTGCTCTGCAACGGGAGAGGCCACAACAGTGAGGCCCGCGTACCGCAAAAAAAAAAAAAAAAAAAAAAAAAAAAAAAAAAAAGATAAGGAATGAGTCATCAGGCAGTGTGTTTTAAAGGGGCTCAGGGAATTCCCTAGTGGTCCAGTGGTTAGGGCTCCACGCTTCCACTGCAGGGGGCAAGGATTCAATCCCTGGTCGGGGAACTGAGAAACCACAAGCTGCCGAATGGCAAAAAAATAAAATAAAATAAGGCTCAGCCCAGCACGCTGCGTCTCTGCGTACATAACGGGCTGATCTGGTGAGCAGGCAGGTGGCATGGAAAGCACCGAGCTGGGCTGAATCTGCCGGCAGCAAAGCCCTCTGTGTCCTCAGATCAGGGGCTGGTTGGTGCTGCCAGAGAACAGTCTCAAATCAGCCTGTTCACGTATCTTCTGTTAGAGACTTCCTACCTATTCTCTTCCATAGCCACAGACCCTGGCCAAGTACGAAGGGTTCCCAGGTCTTCACAATCCCCAAGCCCACCATCTTGACACTTAACCAACCTTCCGTAACAACCACAACTCACACTCTTCGAGCCCTCGCTCTGTGCCGCTCTATGCTAAGTACTTTACAGGCATCATCTCACTTCATTTTCACAACCGCCCTACAAAGCTGGTGTGTGAGGATCCCATTCTGCAGACGAAGGCTCCAAACCCAGCAGTTTGGTTCCAGATAGTCATCGTTTCCCCTGCCCACCCCACTATCTTTCTCCAGATCTTTAGGGCAATTTGTTGACCAGAAAAGCTAAGGGTGGCCTTGAACTCTTAAAGCTTAGCTATTTCACTGTGATTCTTCTTCTAAGATTTTGCTCCTGTTTTAGGGTAATCACATAACTTACCCTACAAACCAGGATACTTTCTAAGAGTGAAAAGGAGCATGATTAATAATTAGGCCAGGACAACAGACTTAAGCTGGAACTGTCCCAAGAAACCTGGACCCAGACTCACTTCATCTGTTTCAGACTTTGCCCATTCTCCTGAAATACCTGCCTTTGACAAACTCACCTCAACCTTCAGTTTCAGCAGATAACTTTGCCTCCACTTTACAGAGAAAATTGAAACCACATGACAGGACACCCCTTCTTGCCACAGTCAAAGAAGATGCTACCTGCATCTCTGATCATCGTTTCTTATTATAATGAAGGACCATCTTGCAATTGAAGACTGGTTCTTCTTCCTGGCCTCTGAATCCCAGTTCCCTCCCGACTTCTGGGGGTGGTGGGGGAGGCCTTGCTCCACTGACCATCTCCTTTCTTTCCTGCAGCTCCACTCCCCACTTGCTTCTTCTCTTCCCAGCATTTAAATATGTTCACATCTCTCCCATTAAAAAAAAAAAAAAAATCAACAGCATAAACAACAAGGTCCTACTGTATAGCACAGGGAACTATATTCAATATCTATGGTACACCATAATGGAAAAGAATAGGAAAAAGAAAGTATATATGTATAACTGAATCACTATGCTGTACAGCAGCAATTAACACAACATTGTAAAGCAGGCATACTTCAATAAAATTTCAAAAAATCAGCAGCAATAAAACTTTCCCTCTACCCTGTTTTCCCCTCACCTCCAGCCTTTATTTCTCCTGCCTATCAAAGTAAACTTCTTGAGAGACTATGACTTCTAAGCTCTTGAGCAGGTCTCCAAGGCTCTAAGGTGAGCTGTCTCCAGGGCACCTCTGCCGCCCCCTCTCTGATCTTCGCCACCTCACTCTTGCCCCACTTGGTCAGGCTGCCGTCTGTGCCTCCGTGTGCTCTGCTGTCTCCCACCCCGGGGGTCCTGCCCAGGCTGGTCCCTCACAAGGAACACTCCTTTCTCCTCTGTTTCACCATGGCTCCTCTGGGTGCCCTTCAGCAGTCTGCGGGCTATTTCGGTTCTCACCAGCCACCTTCATAGTTCAACTGAATAATCACTCTTTTAACCCTGACATTTAAAAAAGAAAAAGAAAGGAAGAAGGTAAACCATGTATCAGGCGCAGCCCCTTTGATGGAACCGAAGACACGTGCAGGTCTCAATGTGCTTTGCTGTGGGAGGGAGGTGACTGATTTGGAACTTACCTGCTAATGGCTCTGCTGTGTGGGTCCCGGTTCCTGACGAGAAGCTGAAGAGAAAATCTGATCAAAGGTTTGACCCTTTATTATCCCCCCATCCTTTCATCAGAACAAGACCAGCTTTTCACCGGCCCCTGTTTCCCAAGGCTGTTACCTCAGGAGAATTGGGGTGGGAATTGGCTGCATAGTGCGGCACGCAGGATCTTAGTTCCCCGACCAGGGATCGAACCTGTGTCCCCTGAATTGGGAGCATAGGGTCTTAACCACTGGACCGCCAGGGAAGTCCCGAGACTCATTTCTCATTAACTTATTTGCCCCCTAAAGACCCAGGCAGAGGAGACAGGGCATCTAACTTTGACTGGCTGAACTACTTTATCATATATAATAGTATCTTAATCTAGGTTCCTCCCAAAGCAGGACCTTTGACAAGAACTTGGGTAGAGGTAGTATTTTCTGGGAGATGATCCAGGAAGCCAACATAAATGAATGAGGAACGTGAGATGGGGAAGGGAGGAAAGCCCATAAAAGGTGTGGACAACCGGGCTCAGTCTGCTGAAGAACTCTGGAGAACAAGCCCCAGAATTATCCCATGGAAGGTCAGGGAGTCTGGGGCATTTATCCACCAACGCAGCACTCTATTGGCTCCAGGGGTTGCCTCTGGGGTCTGTACACTCCCTACACTTTCCGGCTGCACTGCAACCGGGCTGATGCCCTTCCATTGCTGCAGAGATAGCCCTGAAGCAGAAAAGCAGAGGTGCAAACTTCAAGGTGGAGGGGCACAGTCATGAAACCGTCCACCACAGCACTGCAGAAATCAGCTGGGTCACAGGCTGTGGTAAGGGGACCCTACGTGTTAACTGGAACTCTCCCTGCCGTGGTTCCACTGAGGTGTCCATGGGACAGGAATGGAGAGATCAAAGGCAGCGTGAGGGAGACCTCCCCCTGTGAAATTTTCAACCAGAATGAAGGAGAACCTGTGTCACTGCTCCTAGAACCCCCTCATCCATGGATGGAGAGTTGAGAGAGGGAGATTGGAAAGAGATTTCTTTTCTCTCTCTCTTTTTTTTTTTGGCTGTGCCATGGAGCTTGTGGGATCTTAGTTCCCTGACCAGGGATCGAACCCGTGCCCCCTGCAGTGGAAGCACAGAGTCCTAACCACTGTACCACCACGGAATTCCGGAAAGAGAGTTCTTTAGAAATAACTGTTATTTTATTGTCAGTCCCCACCTTATCCCTCAAAGGATAGATGATTTTATGTCTGAGGGGACTTCAGAGAGAGGACGTGTGCCTGCAGGTGAGAGTAAGGGGACCAGAGCCTAAGTCAGGGCTCGGAGAATTAAAAACAACTGTGGACTGAGATGGGACTTCCGCGAGGCAGCCAGGAATGTGGCGATGTGCTGTAGATCTCGGAATCTGTCAGGGGCCAGGAATGTTTTTGGAGGGCAACCGAGGACCCCCTATGAGACACAGCCTGTTTGGTTGGCCTGGGTACCATACAGTGGGGACAGTTGGAGAGGTGGAGATGAGACGTGCAGCCAGGTGTCCAGGAGCTGAGGAAGGACTTTCAGAGGACCACCCAGGGGCTTCCCTGGTGGTGCAGTGGTGGGGACACGGGTTCGTGCCCCGGTCCGGGAAGATCCCACACGCCGTGGAGCGGCTGGACCCGTGAGCCATGGCCGCTGAGCCTGTGCGTCCGGAGCCTGTGCTCTGCAACGGGAGAGGCCACAGCAGTGAGAGGCCCATGTACCGCAAAAAAAAAAAAAAAAAAAAAAAAAAAAAAAAAAAAAAAAAAAAAAAGGACCACCCAGAAGAGAGATGCATCCTTCCTGGGTCAAGAGTAGGAGAGAAAGAACCAGCAGAAACCTGTAAAAACCCACGAAACTGCTCCTCAGAAGAGTTCATCTTAACCATCTGCCAGACACGTAGAGCGCAAAGCCACTCAGCCAGATAAGAACAATTCTACCACCTCTCCACCCTCCTGGGGAGGGGGAACATGAACTGGGGAGGCAAGCTGAGGGGAGAAGGAGGAAGGGGGAAGCTGAGCAGAGAGCAGGACCTCCCCCATTGCCCTGCTGTAAGCTTCCAGCCTGAAACAGACACAAGCCAGGGCAAGGGGAGATTGCTTGATTCTATTTGTTTGGAATTTGGTATATTATTGGGTTGGCCAAAAATTTCGTTTTTTTTTTTTTTCTGTAAGATGGTTCTAGTAGCGCTTAGTTGTCTTTAACTTCATCTGAAACAATTTTGTTAGATTCAGTTGTGAGAGCTGTCATTTCAGCGTGCATTTAAAAAAATCTTATGAATATTTGTGAATTTTTGTGTAGCCATTTTAATATTGAAGATGGAAGAAGAAAGCAACATTTTCGGTATATTATCCTTTATTATTTCAAGAAAGGTAGAAACCTTTCTACCAAAAAAAGATTTGTGCAGTGTATGGAGAAGGTGCTGTGACTGATCGAAAATGTAAAAAGCGGTTTTTGGATTTTCATGCTGGAGATTTCTCGCTGGACGATGCTCCACGGTCGGGTAGACTAGTTGAAGCTGATAGCGATCCAATCAAAACATTAATTGAGAACAGTTAACGTTATACCACGTGGGAGATAGCCGACATACTTAAAATATCCAAATCAAACACTGAGAATCCTTCGCACCAGCTTGGTTACGTTCATCGCTTTGATGTTTGGGTTCCACATAAGTTAAGCGAGAAAAACCTTCTCGACCATATTTCCACATGTGATTCTCTACTGAAAAGTAACAAAAACGTCCCATTTTTAAAACAGATTGTGACGGACGATGAAAAGTGGATACCGTACAGTAATGTGGAGCAGAAGAGATCGTGGGGCAAGCGAAATGAACCACCACCAACCACACCAAAGGCTGGTCTTCATCCAAAGCAGGTGATGTTGTGTATATGGTGGGATTGGAAGGAAGTCCTCTGTTATGAGCTCCTTCTGGAAAACCAAACAATTAATTCCAAAAAGTACTGATCCGGATTAGACCAACTGAAAGAAGCACTTGATGAAAGCATCTGGAATTAGTCAACAGAAAACGCATAAACTTCCATCAGGATAACGCAAGACTGCATGTTTCATGATGACCAGGCAATAACCGTTACAGCTTGGCTGGGAAGTTCTGATTCATCCACCATGTTCACCAGACATTGCAACTTCAGATTTCCATTTATTTTGGCCTTTACAAAATTCTCTTAATGGAAAAAATTTCAATTCCCCAGAAGACTGTAAAAGTCACCTGGAACAGTTCTTTGCTCAAAAAGATAAAAAGTTTTGGGAAGATGGAATTATGAAGTTGCCTGAAAAATGGCATAAGCCAGTGGAACAAACTGGTGAATATGTTGTTCAATAAAGTTCTTGGTGAAAATGAAAAATATGTCTTTTATTTTTAGTTAAAAATGGAAGGAACTTTTGGGCCAACCCAATACATGGGACAGAAGTTCTCATTTCTGAACTGAGAGCAGAAACCTCAGGGGAAGACCACCCCACTGAATAAGATTGAAGAGGCAGTGAGAGACGGAAATGGAGTTGCATTTGGGTCGCAATCCATGAGCCAGAATAAAAAATCAGATTTCCAGACCACTTGAAAATCATGTTTGGAGAAGGGCTTTCTCCACACTGGACTGGAAAGGGCTTAGTGAGGGTGGGGTAGGGGCTGGGGAGGGAGTGATGCAAATTATTTCCCTCTGCTCAATAAGTATAATGTACTGTTTATGGAGACAAGTTTAATCAATCTGCACACAGTCACCTTTTGTCTGATCAGCATATTTACTGCAGCAGCCGTGAAGGTGCCCCTGGATCTCCTTTCAAGAGAGAACCTGTCTTCAGCTGTGAGGGATGCAGTTAACTGACAGCCTCCATCTGCAGCACCTGCAGCACCCATGCACTTCCTGGACAGCCCTAGCCAATGACTGCACACAGTGAGGGTGCGGGAGCTCCGCTGCAGAGCTCCCTGCTGAATTAGCGGAGACTGTCTGCTCAGCATCATGGTCCCAGGCTCTCCTTGCTCATTTCTGCTTCCTTTCCCTTTTATCTTTTACAGGCTTTACCACCCACACTCCCTCCCACACACAAATTAAACCTCTTTCTTTTAAAAAAAAAAATTAATTAATTAATTTTTTTTTTTTGGACTGTGTTGGGTCATTGTTGCTGCTCATGGGCTTTCTCTAGTTGCGAGAGCAGGGGCTACTCTTTGTTGTGGTGCGCAGGCTTTTCATTGTGGTGGCTTCTCTTTGTTGTGGAGCAGAGGGTCTAGGTGCGCAGGCTTCAGTAGTTGTGGCTCACAGGCTCAGAGTGTGGGCTTCAGTAGTTGTGGCACGTGGGCTCAGTAGTTGTGGCTCACAGGCTCTAGAGCGCAGGCTCAGTAGTTGTGGTACACAGGCTTAGTTGCTCCGCAGCACGTGGGATCTTCCCAGACCAGGGCTCGAACCCGTGTCCCCTGCATTGGCAGGTGGATTCTTAACTACTGCACCACCAGAGAAATCCTAAACCTCTTTCACTCCTAATTCCAGTATCTGATTCTCAGAGAACCTAACTCATGTGCTCAAACCTTCAACTGAATTTTTTCTTCCTTGCTTTAATATTATTTTTTAAATGATTTTACGTTAAAAAGTTTTCATACTCAGACTGAGACCTGATGTACCTTTTCAAAAAACCCAGCCCCTGAGGCTTGATAATTGTATAAATTGAAGTTTAAGAAGTATCTCCTTCATTCTCTTCTTCACTTAGCAGATCTTACTGATCCTTGAGGTCTCAGCTTAAATATCATTTCTCCATGGGGACCAGCATCCGTAGAACATACAGAGATGTCCCAAAAGATAGAGTCTGCCTGGGGAGATAAAGATGTTTTTATGGTCATATGATCACAGCAACATAGGAACTGCTAAGGGAGACCCGAGGCAGAGCATCCTGAAAGCCAAATGATAGGGCTGGATAGAAAGTGTTCAAAGAACTTGGGGAAAGTGCTATGTCTGGGAAGTCTGGGAGTACAGAGAGTAGGGATCTAGGAAGGCTTCATTTAGGAAGTGGGATTCAGCTGAGTTTGAGGGACAGGAAACATGAGGCAGTGGGTAAACCATCTTGCCAATCAGACTCAGAGAGAGAACTCTTCCCAAGGTGGACACGGAGGGGCTTAGTGAGATGGAGGAAGTTAGAGGGCTGCTACACAGGGTGAGAGTCATTTCCCTCTCCTCAGGACTGTCAGTTGGTCACTCTGTCTCTAGCAGCATCCTGGCAGCTTGTCTTCTTCACAGCCTTCGGGGCTGACCAAGTCACACCTGGGGCACACCGGGACACAGGGCTGTGGACATGGGGCCCTTCCATGGCTGCTCCTCCTCTTGCTGTTCCAGGAAGGTGAGACAGACTGCTAGCTCCAGGACAGGAGTATCTCTTTCCCCCTCTGTTCTCCTGCTGGGTCTTGGGCTAGCAAGTTACCACCTTTGGGACCAAATGCTTCAGCTCTTCTGGAGTAAAGAGGACTAGGGTGTGGCTTCAGTGCAGGACAAAGAGATGAGGAAACCTGGGGATATGGAAGGGGAAGCAGCCCCATATCCCTCCTGGGGATATGGAAGGACAGCGAATGGAGAAGAGAAAATTTGGAGGGTGGGGCACAGATGGAAGCCAAGCCCTGGTAGGTGCTCAAGTCAGGTGCAGCAAGAAGCTAGAGCCAGAAGAGGCAACTGGAGGGCAAGGTTGAGTGTGGGTCATAGAAAATACTCAACTGAGATTGAGACCACAGCCCTGCTGCCAGTCTCAGCAGCCTAGAGACACCAGCTGTGTTGTTTCCATCTTTTCTTTCTTTATCTGCAGCCGAAGGGGACTCTGGAGATGGTGTGGATCCCGAGGAAGTTGTTGCAGTCCTTCAGGAGTCCATCAGCCTCCCCCGGAAACACCATTGGATGAAGAGGTTGAGAACATCATCTGGTCCTCCCACATAAGCCTTGCCACTGTGATGCCAGGGGAAGAGGGACATCCGACTACCATCATGGTGACCCACCCTCGCTATGAGGGCTGAGTGAGCTTCCTGGAGCCCACCTACTACCTGCACATCAGCAATCTGAGCTGGGAGAACTCGGGGCCTTACCAAGCTCAAGTCAACCTGAGGGCGTCCCAGATCTCCACCGTGCAGCACTACAATCTTTGTGTGTACCGTGAGTTTACTGGGAACCATAAAGCTGCTTTTTCTGGCTCTCCTGAACTTCTCACACAAAGGATCAGGGGTCTTAGGACTCGGGGTTATGGCTTGAGGGTCTGGGATGGGAAGGCAGTCTGCCTCCAGTGTGTCTGACCCCAGTATCTGCACTGCAGGTAAAGTGACCTGGAGTAGCAAGACCCTGGACTGAGGCTGTTCCTGTGGATGTGCCCAACGCAGTGAGACGGGTCAGGGGTTTCATTTACAGACGTCTAGGGAGCCTTCCTCTCCCAGTGAGATTCTGCATCCTGGGCATGAATGCCACCTCCATTCTTGAGCCTTTTGTCCTCCTGTGTGATTTGAGGGCTACTAATCAGGGTCTCCTCCCTACTTGACCCCAAATTTCCTCTTAGTGCCTGTGACATTGACTGATTTTCTTTTTCTTTTTTCATTAATTAATTAATCTATTTTTGGCTGCGTTGGGCCTTCATTGCTGCGTGTGGGCTTTCTCTAGTTGCAGCGAGTAGAGGCTTCTTTTGCTGTGGAGCTCGGGCTCTAGGTGTGTAGGCTTCAGTAGTTGTGACTCCCGGGCTTAGTTGCTCCGCGGCATGTGGGATCTTCCCGGACCAGGGATTGAACCTGTGTCCCCTGCATTGGCAGGTGGATTCTTAACCACTGTGGCACCAGGGAAGTCCATTGACTGATTTTCTACCTTGAATCTTGCAGAGGCACTAATTAAACTATAAATACCCCTGGGAGGGGTGATAATATTTTCTAAGATCGAGGAGGCAGGACAGAGTCTGAAAGAAGGTGGGGTGCCAAGGTAAGAGAGAGAAGGCAAGTCATAAAGGGGAGGTAGAAGATGCCAAAGGCAGCTCTGTCTGCTTGGCCGCTGCCCTGGGGACTCTGGAACAATAGGTTTGATGGTGGCTAGGTGCTGTTAGTTTGGCTTGTTTGTTAAGTGAAGCAGGTCTCAGTGGGCAGCGTCCATACCCCAGTGTTGAAGAGCTTAGGAAAACAGACCCAACCCCTGATTACTTAGAGGGTCTTTGTGTTTCTCCTTCATCTAGGATGGCTGTCATAGCCTCACATGACTGTGAACTTTGAGATCTCTGGGGAAGAATGTACTGTAATATGTCCTTGACACGATCCACAGGGAGGCAGGCCTGGACGTGACCTACTGCTGGATATCCTGGGAGGACAGCGCTGACACGGCCCATGAAGGCTCTGTCCTTAGCATGTCCTGGAGGCCCGGGGAAAGGCTGTCTCCTACACGTGCAGGGCAAACAACCCCATCAGCGACATCAGTTCTCATCTCATCCCTGCTGGGCCCTTCTGTGCAGGTACCAGGGCCCCAGAGACAGCCCCTGAGCGACCACAGGGCCTCAAGTCTACCCGCTCCCTCCCTCCCTTCTCCCCAGGAGAGTACATGGAATCTAGACCTAACTACTCCCGTGGAGACTTGACCCCTGGATTGGGGAGGGGCTCCCCACTTTCCCTGTGCTCCTTCCTAGTCCTCCCAGCTTCCAAAGGTCCCTTCTAGTCTCTTACTCAGGTTGAGATTACTCCCCAGACCCCAGCCCCTGAAATTCCGTGAATAGAATATACATTTCCTGGGATACTTGCCAAGGAACATCAACAGACTGTGAACTTGAGACCCCCTGTGTGGAATTTGGGGTAGGTGTCTGCCCCCTAATCCAGACCTTCCCTCCGGTGAGCCCCTCTCTCCTTGCCTTCTTCTGTCCCAGATATTGGCTACGCTTTGGAGAAGTCTTCCACTTCCTTCTGTCTCCTGGCCAAGGCATTGCTCATCCTCTTGCTTTTTGTAATTCTTGCTGTGGGGCTCTGGCTCATCCGAGTCCAGACAAGATGCAAAATGCCAAGAATGAAGAAACTCAGGAGAAACAGAATGAGACTGAGAAAGAAGGGGAAGCCTGGCCCCAGCCTGGCCTGATGGCCCCCTGGGGACCCCTGCCCTGAGCATTGTTTCTTCCCAGCCCCAAGGGAGACCTTCCTCTCCTTCCCAGACTCATCTCTTCCCAGGGAGCCAAAGGGTGGGTGTCCCAAGGGCCATGCTCCCTGAGGGAAGATTGTCTGGCAATAAAGTCAAATTAGGTGACCTCAGTCGGGAGGAGCTGTTTGGTCCTTCCCTGGGTGACTCTGGCAGAACCTGCTTTCCTGCATTTCTTCCATTCCAGTTACCCTCTTCCAACCCCACGTGCTTCCCTCACCTGCCTTTGGGAAGGAAAGTGAGTCTAAAAGACCCGCTCACAATGAAGTGTTGGTATGTTATTATTCACGCCTAACCCATTCCCCACCAACACACATAACATTTACACTTCAATAAGAAAAGTGGGAGATTCCTTTTAACCTAATAGAAGCTGTGACTCCCGAATGGGAGATTCCAGGCAATAAGAACGCTACATAAGAGCGGTGTTATTCCTGCCAATCTTTCTGCTCTCACACCCTCCTTCTGCCCTGCCCTTAGCTACTCCCACCTACCCCACCCCACCCCAGTCTAGCGGCTGTCCGGCACGGGCGCTCTGAAGCACCCCAGTGCAGTCCTACTCTGGGTCTGACCTTTCTACTCTGACCTTTCGGTCATCTCCCTGGTGCCAGCTTCTCTGGGGCTCTGGTACCTGCCCCACAGAGACGGCAACTCAGCCGGATTAATAGCAGGGGTCTGCCCTTGACCTCTGTTTGTGGTTGGTGTTACTGTCCTGTCTGTCCCTTCTCCATAGACTTCCAGGCCTCACATCTTCTCTCTGGACTCTTGTCCTGGGTTAATGCCCACCCCCTGCACATATATTACCTGTGCCCCCCACAGAAGCCTTTAAGTTTATATGTTCTTTCTCTTTCCCAAGCCCAGGGATCAGTCCGAATTCCTCACCCTCTGATTAAGTCTTGGTCATTCTCCCCACATCAGATCTTGTAGATGTTACTTAATGTGGCTGCTGCGGCAGGGTGGGGAGGGGGGTGAATTGGAGAGGAATGGAAAGCCACTCAACTCACAGGACATGCCTAGGGAGTGAGTGACCTGGAGGAGGGTGGTGTGCAGGATACGGTAGGGAGATCATTGGGTGAGATCTCAGGAGATATGGGCTGTGCTCTGCCACTGGTCTCTGGCTTGGGACACTTTGCCCAGCAGATGTCCATGGGGGCACCGTCCCTTTCCACCAGGAACACGCGCTTTGAAGGAGAGGCAGGCACAGGTGCAGCTGACTGGCGCTCTTACAGAGACAGGGCTAAGTGAACGCCTTGGCTCCCACAGGGGCGGGAGGGGCCGGTAACCCCGGGGGATTTTAGAAGAGGGTCTGAGGGGTAGAGACAGAGCCATGTGGCAGAAGCCATGCCGGACATCTCTCTGCATCTGGCTTTCCCCTCTCAGTGAGGAGAAGGATGCTGACCTCCAAAGTGTTTCCCAGGAAAAGGAACACTGAGGCTGTGAAGGGGCAGTGGGATGCACTGGGGAACCACGGGGACCAAGGATGGCTTTAGGGAAAACAGGACACATGGACCAGGCACTGGGACACTCCAGGAGGGGGGCTCCACTGGGACACTCCAGCCAGGGGAATGGTGGAAACCAAGAGTCAGGGTCTCCAGGGCTGGAAAGGAAGCAGGGCCAGGAGGTAAGCAGGGGCTTCCTGTCTAGGTTTCTGGGCAGCAGATGGAACCCTGTAGGGCTTGGGAAGGACGTGATGAGGTTGGGAAACCTGTCCCCAAAGAGCTCCTAAGAATAGCAACCGATCCACTCTACTCCCTGAAGGCCTGGGTCCTTGTCCTGCTGGAAGGCAGTCTCTGGCCTGAGGCTGGTTCTCTGTGCCGCCCTTTGGGCTGAGGAGGCCCACCTCCAAAAAGGCACGAAGTTCTAGGACCAAGCCTGCAGCACCCAACTCCTCTCATTCCTTTAATACCTTTCTGGAGACTGAGTGGAAAAGGCCAACAGCCCTCTTGCACACACAGGGGCAGGTCTTTTCTTATCTATTTCAGAGTCTGGCCCAGGAAGTCAATAAGGGAATGAATGTCACTGTATGGCTGGCCCAGGGCCCTCCCTGGAATTTGGCAAAATACCTTCTCACACCCAGTCTCTGAACAGAGAAAGGCTGAGGTCCTCAACCAGTCCAGAGCACCTGGAAGAGGAAGGCTCAGACCCTCAAGAAGGTGGAATATAAGCTCAGAGAGACCCAGGCCCCTTCCTCTGCAGGAAGCCAGGATAATAATCACCTGACAGCACTTTGCCTTTTGCAAAGTTTGCTGTTTGGAAATAGGTGAAAAGCAAACTGAGGGGAGGAGGATAATATTTGAGCATTGAGTGCCAGGCATTGGGCTAGCCGTGGAGAGGCGGAAAAGACACTGTCTGCCCTCAAGGAACTCTTTGTGGGGTGTGTAAGATATAATTACAACGAGCTGTGACAAGGGCTATGGGTGAAGTTGAGGGCGTGGTGGGAGGAGTCGTTGATGGTGTCCTGGAGGGAAGAGGTAAACAGAATTTTGACCTGTGATTAGCAGTGAGTTCAGGGAAGGGAGAGAAGGACATTCTAGCTAGACAGACAATAAGTGGGAAGCCACTGATAAGTGAACAAGCACCATGAATTCTAGGGACTATGAGGCCACATGTGCTGCCCTGTGATGAAGGGGTAAGTGATAAATGAGTCTGGAGAGGTAGGCAGGGCCCCTCTGATAGGCTAAGGGCTGGGGAGGAATTCAAGGATGAACAAGACCAACTCCACACATTCATGGAGCTAGAGTCTCGTTGGGTCAGCAGATAGGCACGCCAACAGTCGATGAGGAACGATACCTCTTTTCTGATCAGGTGACAGGACCAGTGCTCATAGCATGTGGTCAGCAAAGTCCCTGTAATTGACAACATTGTCTGGTCTTCTTGTCAACAAGTTGAAAATACGTGGGCTGGCTGAAGCTTTGGTAGAACGATGCTAGGCAGAATCCTAGCAGATTGAATACACTATACCAGAGCGTGATGATTACAGATCCAGGATAACCTAGAGGAAAATCTTTAGTTTTGAGCCTCAGGGACTAACTTTACGGACTTTAACTCCTGGCATGGTGAGGGAACAAGTTAGGGTTAGGTTCCTTTTCTTACCAAAAAGCCAACAAGATGCATCTGAATCAGAGCAAAATGACAGTAATAATAAAACACAAAATAAACTTCCAGAAAAAAAAAAATGACCATATTATAAACTTTAAAAAATGGAAAATCATTTTAAATCCCAATTTTACAAAAAGTTATTTTAATGTCCAAAAGAGTTTAACTTATCTTCAAGAAAACACTGGAGACAGCAGAAATGAAACCTTTGAACCAGAGATGGAGCTGATTCTAACATGGGGAAGGGAGATCTTTCCCACTAGTTGGTGAGGGGCCAAGATGTAAAAGAGGTTGCGCTCTTCGACCATATTCCCTAGGCATTCTGCCTGGCCTTGCTTTCATGCTGTGTCCACTGACATGTTTTCATTAGAGTCTCAGCACTGTTAGGTCTATCTGTTACATTGTAACATTGGAAGCAGCCACTTTGGGAAAATTTGCTGGAGGGATTGTGGGAGAGATCAGGCCACTGCTCCTGCCTCCTCCCTCACTTCCCATCCCCCTATTTTCATCTCAGGCTGTGGCAAAAAGCACCCAGATGTTTACACCTGGAAGAACTTTCCAGCAGTCAAAGTCCCCAAAGATGGGGTTTCCCTGGTGGTGCAGTGGTTAAGAATCCACCTGCCAATGCAGGGGACACGGGTTCGAGCCCTGGTCTGGGAAGCTCCCACATGCTGCGAAGAAACTAAGCCCGTGTGCCACAAATACTGAGCCCGTGAGCCACAACTACTGAGCCTGCGAGCCACAACTACTGAAGCCTGCGTGCCTAGAGCCCGTGCTCCGCAACAAGAGAAGACACCGCAATGAGAAGCCCGCGCACCGCACCGAAGAGTAGCCCCAGCTCGCCGCAACTAGAGAAAGCCTGTGCAGCAACGAAGACCCAGTGCAGCCAAAAAAAAAAAAGTCCCTGAAGATGGAATGAGTCACTATAAGGGGTGGTGAACTTCCTGGCCCAGAATGTATGGGGCTGGATGACCACCTGGAAGGGAGGATGTGGCAGGGATACTGGTCTTGAGGTAGGAGATAGATGGGCACTTGGGCTGGACAGCTGGTGTTTGTCGTGTGGAGTAAAACCAAAGCTTTGTTCTCACCCAGACACTCCAAGGACAAAGTTAGTGGCGGAAGCTGAGCTCTGCTTAAGTAAAGAGATAAGGGTCCCACTCCTGAGGTCAAGGGAAACCTCCCTGTCTGCACATGCGCAGGAAGGCTCCTTGGGGGTCAAAAATGGAGGGGACACCACCCCATAATAAGTGTTGATCCCACACAGGCCTCTGTGGTGGGATCCATCTTAGCAAAAAGTTGTGCACGCATGTTGGGGAGGGTCCTAGGACTGGTCAGGTGTGCAAAAAGAAACGAGATAATAGGCCAAAGGTAAACAAAGACACAGAAGGACTGTCCTGTATAAGTGATTTAAATCACCTCTTCACTGCTCTCCTCATTAGAGAGGATGCCCATACCCTTTCTCTCCGGGTGTATATTTCTACCTTGCTTCAGTCTTAAATAAACTGTTTTTCTGTGTGCTCTCCCACTTGTGCTGTGTCTCTAATAATAAACTTTGTACCGGGCTTCCCTGGTGGCGCAGTGGTTGAGAGTCCGCCTGCCGATGCAGGGGACACGGGTTTGTGTCCCAGTCCGGGAAGCATCCCACATGCCGCGGAGCGGCTGGGTCCGTGAGCCATGGCCGCTGAGCCTGCGCGTCCGGAGCCTGTGCTCCGCAACGGAAGCGGCCGCAACAGTGAGAGGCCCGCGGACCGCAAAAAAAACCAAAAAAACTTTGTACCTGTTTTTACAGTTTTTGCCTCCTTGAAACATTCTTACTTTCAATGGAGGTAAGAGCCAGGGAACTTTGTCTCTAGCCCCTAGCCCCTGGTGGTCTGGCGGTTAGGATTCCTGGTTTTCATCCAGGCTTCTCAGGGTCAATTTCTGGGCAGAGAACTAAGATATCTCTTCAGGACCGCTCACCGATGTCCCTCCGAGTTCAATGTGAGCCGTGGTTAGACCTAACCTGTTGGATTCCTCCTGGTGTTGAGGCCATGATTGGGAATGGTGCACTTGGAGTGGCAGGACTTCAGCCCGGGGGGAGATCAGAATGCTGCTTTTAGGGAAGGCTTCCAGGGCAGCACCCGGACAGACTTAAGACTGCTTAAGCCTGGTGGGGAAGGTGTCATGACCCTGCATCCCCAAGGCGGCACCAAGGTGAGGAGGTAGAAAGCTCTATGGGGCACACATGCAAGATGTATTTTTGCCTGCTGTTGAAGTTTCCAAGGGGGTGGGTGTGATGGAGCCCCAGCTGGGTCTGATTCCAGTTCTGCCCCGTGCTAGACAGGAAGTCTTGGGCAGGTGACTGCACCTCGTGGAGCCTCAGTTTTCTTATTAGTCAAACAGAGCCATACCTACTTCTGAGGGTTTCTGTACAGGTTACGTAAGAGTCATGAAGCATGTAGTCCAGGATCTGGCGCCCTGTAGGGGTTCAGTAAATGATCACTTATTTCATTCCTCCTCTCTCAGTCTCCCGTGTCAGGATGTCTCTCCCCTCTGGGCCCGTTTCTCTGGGTAGCTGGCGCTGGTAGCTAACTTGGCAAACCTCAGGCTGGGAGCGCCGCCTTCCCCTCTGCACACTGTGGGCGGCGCCTGGGCAAGATTTGGGAGCTCGCCAGTGCAGACAGGTATTTCCAGTCCAGCCAGAGAAGAAATGTGTGGAGGTGGGAATGGGGATGGGAGAGGAGATCAGAGGAGCCGGGTGGGTCCCCTGGGAGGAGGGCGGGGAGTCCTGCTCCCCGCTTGGTGCTCCTGCCCCCAGGCTCAGATTTCAACCCTAGCTGCCACTTCTGCGGTTAAGCCCGTTAGGGGAGGGGAGAGGGTCCAAGGTGGCTTACACAGGAAGGGAGGTGTGCAAGGAGCCGGCTGAGGGCCGGCTCCTGCGACCCCGGGAGCCCGGGACCTGACCGGCGTAGCCCCTCAAGCTTGCGGCGGGAAGCGGCCAACCGGCCTTTCCACCCTTCGTTGTATCGAGCTCCACCAGGGGACGACCCGGGCCCACGTGCCACCCAGTCCTGCTCTCTCGAAACTACAACTCCCAGGCCGCTCGGGGGTCGCGCCCGCCTTGCCTCGCCTTCTGCTCGCTCCAATTGGCCGCCGCGGGAGGGGGATTGGCGGTCTCCAGGGCGACGGGCGGCGCTCTGGGCATCCGAGGCTGGGAGGCGGGTCCGCCCCCTATTGTGTAGCTGGACGAGTGGAGCGGAGCGGTGCGGAGCAGGTGAGGGCGGGAGCGCCCTGGGGGCAATGGAACGGGGTGCCGGCGGGGGGATGGAGAACAGTGCGGGAGTTATGAGGGACAGGAAAAAGCGGGGGAGTTGTGGAGAGAAGTGGAATTCTTTGGGGAGCAGAACTAGGGGAGTTCTGGGGAGTGAAGTGGAATTCTGGGTGGGTGGATGGGTGGGTGCTCCTGGAGAAGTGGAGGAGGTCTGGAGGTAATGACTGTGCCGGGGGTGGGGGATGGGGTTGGTGGGTTCCAAAAGCAGGGAGAAGTTCCAGGGGTCCGGAGAAGGCGAGGGAGAAGGGAATTGGGGGCGGGGTACCAGAAGTGTACTGTGGGCTGAGGCGAGCGAATTCGAGGGAGGGAAATTCCAGGGAAGAGAGGATAGAAGTGGGTGAGTGGCGATTCGGGAGGAGACAGGGAGTGCCTTGAAGCGGAGATAACCTGGTGCAATTGGAGATCAGGTGCGAAAAATAGGAATTTGGGGTGTGGGAATTGTGAGAAGTGGGGATAACTGGGATGGGGGAATGAGAGAGTACTGGGTGGGGAGATTATTAGGTGAGGACGTAGTGGCCGACAGAAGAGTTGGAAGGATCTTAGGAAACACAGAGGAGTTCTGGGCAAACCTGGATGCTGAGGTTTTCAGAAAACTGAGCCAGGAGGGAACTGGGGGTTCCTATGCATTTGGAAAAAGATATGTCCATGAGGTGGCTGGGGACAGTGGGAAGCAAGGGCGATGGGTGCTTGCTGGTGAGTTATCAGGAGTTAGACGTGCAGGGCCATTCAGTCCAGGCAGGGATGTTTTATAGCCCATTCCGAACTGTGAGGCCAAGAGTGGGGTGGAGGCCCGCAGAGCAGAGTCCACTTGGATCTTCCAGGCCCAAGGCAGCACCCCCCACCACCATCACCACCACCACCCCAGCCTGCTGTGACTTCCTTAGATGCTCAGGGGCTGGGGCTATCAAGAGTTCCTCCCCTCCGTGCTCCAGGGCTCACTTTGTACACCCTAGGGACTGGTTGACTTTTTAGCTTCTCATGGACCATGCCCCTGGGGATAGTGAAGGGGGAGCCTAGCAAACCTTAGGCCCCGAAGATACTGGAGGGAGAGTAAGTGGGAGGAATTGGGTTAAGGCACTTGGGTCATGGTGTCTGGCAGAGGGAGGGCTGCCTGACAGCATCAAGAAGAGGAAGTGGCGTCAGCCGCCAGCCCCAGGACCTGCCCAGACCTGGAGGATGCTGCCTGGGCCCCCATACCAGCAGATGGGAGGCAATCGTCCTCTCCCAAGTGTCTGACTCATTCATGGCTAAAGCAGTATTGGGAGGCTGATGGAGAAAGAGGTACAGGGCCTCCAGCTTGCAGGGTTCACAGAGGCTGGAGAAATGAGGCAAGGATTTGTGCTCTGGGGGCCACTTTCCCTGGGTTTTCATCCAGGCTTTGCCCTTAACTGGCTCTGTGCGCCTGAGCAAGGCTCTGAGATACCCAAGGTCCTTATTTGTCACCGTGGGGTGGAGGCGATAATACTGGTTCTACCTTGCTATCTGCTACCTTGTTATCAGCATCAGGACTAAGGAAAGAACAGGGAGAAGAGGCTGGGCTATGGGGCTCTTCATCTCCCATGCTTTCCTGAGAAGTCCTTTCCCAAGTGTGTAGGAACCCAATTTCCCTCCTGGCCCAGCTTTCCAAGAGCCTTGGTAACCTGCGTATCCCCGGAATCCCTCTGCTTTTTCTAAGATCTTTCCAGCTCCTCTGCTCCCCACATGTCCTCATCTGTCTGGTCTCCCCACCCGGCACTCCCTCACCCCAGCCCTTCCCCCACGCATCTGCTCTCCTCTCTCCTTCTGCCTTTGCTCACCTCCAGCTTTTCTCTAACTCGGGGTTTCTTCTGGTTTCCAACATTGGCCCACTCTGCACGTTGCCTTGCGTTTTGCATCTAGATCTGGCGGTGCTCCAGAGGACGGCTTCATCAGGTGTTACACGAGCCAAGCCCTAACTGTCCAGAAGAGTGAGAGCTGACCCCCGTTACCCAGTCAGAAGGATTGACAGGGCTTGCTGGGCTGTGCAGGTCCCTGGGCCCCTCCGTCTGGGCCCCTGTGGATAGGAGGGGCCGGGTGAGCAGGCAGCTGGGCTATGGTTTGGTGCCTCAGTCTGGCCATCCTCAGCCTGATCATCGGCCAGGGGGCTGACGGTGAGCTGGACTTCCTGGGCTCCGGAACTCCCTGTTGGCCTTGGGGTGGGTGGTGGTCCCCTGGGGTTCTCTGTGCGCAGGTCAGCGGAGGGGAGGAGCAACACTGGTTCTGCAGAAGTCGAGGATTTCCTCAACCACTTCACAAAGGCCTGGGGAGCCCACAAAGACAGAGAGGGTATCTCCCCTCCCAGCCCTGATTCTGGCCCTCTGCTGTGTCCTCATGCCACGTGCCCTGCAGGTCGAGGGAAGCCTGAGGTGGTGTCGGTGGTGGGCCGGGCCGGGGAGAGCGCGGTGCTGGGCTGTGACCTGCTGTCCCCGGCTGGCCGGCCCCCTCTGCACGTCATCGAGTGGCTGCGCTTTGGATTCCTGCTTCCCATCTTCATTCAGTTCGGCCTCTACTCTCCCCGCATCGACCCTGCTTACGTGGGTAAGGCTTATCCTCAGGTGGGAGGTCGGGAGGTGTCCCCAACAAAGGTGGACTGGGTAGAGTGGGAACAAGTCCTCTTCTTAACAGCTCTGTCCCTGTCCCAAACTCATCTCCAGCTCCACTGCCTGAACTCTGCTTAACAAGCGTGGCTCTGCTCCCAAGCAGTGTTCATTCATTGAAGGATTCATTCATTTACACACACACACACACACACACGCACGCACGCACACACACACACACACAGAGACACACATGTGGTCTCTTTAAAACTCCACATGGTCTGTTCCAAAGGAGATCCCGCAGCCCTATTCCAAGTGTCCATCCTACTTCTCTAATCGCTCTTTCTAGAGCTCATGAAACCTCCCAGACCATCCTCATTCTCCCTATTCTCCCTCCTTGGCCCTCTCCTGGTCCCTAGCTCTGCTATCTTCTCACTGCCCTGCCCTCTTCTTCCCCTACTTTCTTAAATGCTAGTTTGGGTGTTCTAGGCTTCTAGGGAGTGGGCTGAGGGGGCAGCAGGGTGGGTGGGTCTACGACCTGGCTGCTTCTCCACTGCTTCTGATTCTGGGTACAGCAGAGTTCGTGCACGGACGGGGTGGGCTGGGGATGGACCAGGCTCCCTTAAAGATCAGCAAATGGATGGAGCTGGGCTGGGCTCCTGCTTCAGCTGGTTTCTGTATGGACTTAAAATAGTGTATAGGCCTCCCTAGGGGCCTTCTCCTGTGCCCCAGCTGGCTCCCTCGAAAGGCTCAGCTTCCCCCTAATCCCCGATGGAGCCTTAATCTGAGCGGTTTAGTGCAGGTCTCCGAGGACAGCGTGTGGGAGAGCCTAGGGCTGGGGCTGGGGCTGCTGGGGAGAGAGTCTGGCTGCCTCCTCTTCGGAGGGGAAGCCCAGGAAAGGCCACCTGGGAGGACGTCGATGGGGGCAGGGAGACCCCCTCCCTTTTCCCTCTTTAGTTTGAATCCTGGGAGAAGCCACAGGATTGGCTGAGCTGTCGCCGCGGGGCAGGCTGAGCAGAGAGGGGAGGAGGCTCAGGCAGGTGCTGCAGGAGGGAAGAGTTTATTTTCAAACTGGGGTCAGTTGTTGGCAAACAGCCTGGTGGGAGCGTATGTGTCTGCACAAGCCCCCGGAGAACTGATGAAAGCAGGGCCCCGATTAGGACAAGTGGAGAGACAACGGCTGTGCCCACCAGCCCTCCCTGCCTCTGCCCGCCGGGCTGGGAGGAGCTGGGCTGCCAGGCTGAGGCTCCGCAGATGCAGAACATTGCCCGACTGAAGGCAGGGCAGGGGGAGGTGGAGGACAGGGGAGAGAAGGGCTTTTCCTGGGCTTCCCCCAGGGAGATGTGCAACTCTCCTCCCCCCAACCCCCTGCCCTCTGTCCTGTCTTGAGGTCCCTCGGGCGGACAAACCCCTGGACGGTAGCAACTTTGCTACCTGTGGGTTTTCTTTCTGTCTCTGTGGTGTTCCTTTCAGCTGCAAGTCTTTCTTCCTACCCCTGCCCTTCATGCCCACCCCTGCCGCAGCTCTGGAGCTCCTGGTCGGGCAGGGCTAGTCTGGGGAGTCAGGGCCCTGGGGAGAGGCCCCTGCACCCATTAACCCTTTTACTGCCTCCCAGTGTGGAAGGGGCCTCTCAGCCTTTGTGTAGGGGACTCTGAACTGCAGTTGCTAGGCAACGGGAGGTGAAGGTTGCTAAGGACAATGCTGTCCTGTCATAAACCCTCTGGGCAAGTGAAGGGGAGATGGCCTGGGACTGTGTGTGTGAGGCCCGTGGCCTAGAATGTGGGAGGGACCATGAGAGAGACTGGGGCTTCAGGGATTACACTGAAGAGAAGGCTTCCAATCTTTGAGGACCCTAGAACCCATCTAGCAGAGGAGACTGGATTTATAGACGAGTATAAAAGTAGTAAAAAGCAGGATAAAACAAGCCAGGACTAAATCCTAGGATGAAGTTAGCTGCTGTACGTAAGGAACCCAGCACAGAGCCTGTACAGAGTGCCTGCACGGTGTGAAACCGTGACTAGGCGTGCGGAGGAAAGAGGGTCCACTTCCTCTACACCAGCTTTCCTGGGGTGGATCTTAGATCAGCTCTTCTAATTCATGGGACCAGCTTTCGGTCTTCGACTTCTGTGCTATATTTCTTGGGAGTTTCAAGATACCCCATGTGGCAGAAGGGACATGAATTTTCTCTCTGTCCTGAGTCATTTGATACAAATCAGTTATCTTATCCTCCATTTAGAACCACCTGGCTCCCTGTCATCGTCTCCCCTCACTACCTTTAGCCTTGCATCCCCTCTGCAGAGTCACCTCTTCCTGGAAGCCTTCCATACTCCTCCTGCTTCTTAGCCTCTTGGAATATTTTTTAAGCTTCTGTGTGTATATGAACTTGCACGTGTCCATGAGTGTGGATTCCGTGCCTTCCTAGAGCTTGCAAGAATGGGGACTGTGCCTCCTTCCTCTACACTCCCCTGCACGTGGGGAGGTCCAAAGACACTCAGGCTCCGGCTCTGCGGGTGGAGGGGGGCCCAGGACTCAGGAGGATACAGGACGGCCTGCCCCTGGCCAGCTTCCTGTTCTTCTGCGACTCTACAGGTCTAGCCATTCGTACCTCACAGAAAAGTTAGGACATACTCTATGCTTTATTAGATGTTCTGATCAACAGACGTTTGGAGCTGTTACCCGTTGGCTACCAACATCCCCCGAGTGAGCATATACTGACTATGCTCGGCGATCAGTGCCCTGAGCGTCCCTTGATCCTCACACTAGTGTGCAATGGAGAGCACGCTGCATCGTGAGAAAGGAGGCCTGGCTGGATCCCTGAGTAGCTTATTGGAAAGAAGCTTAACATCAATTCTTCTATAATGGAATTCTTGGAAGGATTAAGTATGGTGACCATGCCTAATATTACGTGGCCCATATCCCAAACTCTATTTCCCTTCCCTCTTCTTCCTTCTTTGTAGCGACTGAAGATCACCGTAATGAAACGTTGCCATCGCACGGGACGTAGTCGAGGTCGCAGGGAGTTCCCCGGTGGCCTGGCGGTTAGGATTCCGGGCTTTCACTGCCATGGCCGGGGTTCAATCCCTGGTTGGGGAGCAAGCCACGTGGTGCAGCCAGAAAAAAGAAAAAAGAAGAGGTCGCAGTGGGGTCTGCGGGGGTCCCATGGCCAGGCAGTTTAGGGTTACTGAGGAATCCCACTGGTGGGAGGAAGGGTGTGATCATATTCAATATTTACCTGCATGACCCAGGCTTATCTTCTAGGTGGGGATTTGAACACCTAGCCCTTTAAGCAGCTCCACCCTTTCTAGAGAATCTGCGCCCTTGGACCTCATTCTTGGAAGAAAAAAGTCCCTTGCCTATAAGCACAGCGCCGGCCTCAGCCTGATCATCTCCTCTTTTTTCCTTGATGTCTTCAGGGCCCCCACGGGTTTTGATTCTATTTCAGAAAGGTGAACCCTAGAGGTAGAACGCAAGCAGATCGGAGGGGGCAAGTGTGTGAGCAGCTTCAGACTGCCCAGTCTTAGAACGGGCAAAGTAGGGGCGCAGTCTGGTTGCTTTCGTTTGGCATAACCCACAAGAATTAGAAAATGTCAGCTGTCCCTATCAAAGGTCAAGGCGGGGTGGGTCGCTGATGAATGTGGAGGGCAGGAGGCTGGAGGCAGCGGGACCTCTTTGTGGACTGTTGGTGTAACCCAGGAGAGAGATGCTATGGGACTAAACTAAAGAGAAGGTGGCAGAGAGGGAAACAGCATCCAGGAGGTAGAATTGAAAGGCTTACTGAACGAGCAGATGTGGGGTTAATGGAGAGAGCAATCTGGGTGACACCAGGTTTCTGGTAGGGTGATGTGCGTGACGGCACTGTTCACTACTACAGGGGAGAAGACGGAGAGGGTGTGTTGTCAGGTGAGGGGTGGTGCCAAGGTTGAATGCAGGCTGCTGATTTCAGATCATGAGCTCCTTCATTTGTTCGACCACTTTTATTTAAGCACCCGCCGATGTCAGGCACCATGCTGCCTGCCTTCCATCCACCCTACCTGGATTTTTTTCTCTCTCATTTTATAGATGAAGAAGTTGATGTTGAGAGAGAAGTTAAGTGATCTGGCCAAAGAAGTAAATGGCAGAGCCGGAGGCTAGGTCTCTGTGGCTCCCCAGCGTGCGCCTTGCTTTCTAGGCTGCACTGCCAGGGACCCACGAAGCTGTCTGGGGTGCAGGGCTCCGTCGGGGTGGGAGGGCGCCGTCTGCTTGCGCTGGGGCTGGGTGATTTGTGGAGCTCTATGTAGTCTGTCAGCCGGGGCTTGGATGCCCTGGAGCGTGAGGGGATGGGGTGAGGAGGCTGCTGACCTTGCTGCCTGGCTGGTTTGGACTCTGGCCACCCTAAGGCGCTTAGGCCGCTGATAATAGCCCTGGCGGATTAGGGGGCTTTGGTAGGCGAGGTGTGGATCCCAAACCCAGCTGTGGTTTCTGGGCCCCGAGTCCTCTGGCAGGAGCACTCCCGGGACTCCCCTTACAAAAAGAGCTCAGGGATGGGCAGATTCTGTATGAATCCAGAGGAGACTGAGTGTTGGCTCTTCAAGCCCCTTCCCCCTACAGTCCTGGAAGCTGGGCGTAGTTCAGTGCCCACCTGCTGCTGCTCCGGTTTCTCTTTGTCTAAGCCGGGTCCCAGCTGCTGAAAGGCAGGAGCCATCAGAGGGGCTGAAGGGAGAGATCTGCCCTCAGTGACCCCAACCCCATCTGTGCCTCTCTGGACCCCACTCTATCAGGGTAACTGGGAGACACTGAGCCTGTTCTTGACGTCTGAGAATGACCAGTGTGACCAGGGGCCTGGGGCTCCCATGGGGTCCCTTCTGCACCCTTGATTCAGGGCTCCTCCCCCAGGGCGCGTCCGGCTTCAGAAGGGGGCATCTCTCCAGATCGAGGGGCTGCGGGCTGAGGACCAGGGCTGGTACGAGTGCCGCGTGCTCTTCCTGGACCAGCACAGACCCGAGGACGACTCTGCTAACGGCTCCTGGGTGCACCTCACAGTCAATTGTATGAGGCTGGGAGCAGGCAGGCTGTGGAGGAGGGAGGGGAGAGGAAGGAGGAGGGAGGGGAGAGGAAGGGGGAGGGAGGGGAGAGGAAGGGGGAAGGAGGGGAGGAAGGAGGAGGGAGGGGAGGGGAAGGAGGAGGAGGGGAGGGAAGGAGGGGAGGGGAGGGGAAGGAGGGGGAGGGGAGGAGGGCAGTCCCGATGCCCCACCCTTGCTGACACCTCCTGTTTGCTGGCTCCCTGTTTGCATCTTACCCCTGCCACCCCCACTCCTGCCCTTTCAGTTCCTCAAACCTGAATCCAATCAGCCTTCTCGACTCTTTGTTAGGAACTTCCTCTTCCTCTCTCTTCCCTGCTCCTGCCTCCCTGGCCAAGAGAGGGTAATGGGTAGGAGGGGATAAGGGGTTATTGAGCCCTGAGTGAAACATCACTCACTTGTATACGACATTTTGTTTTTTCAAAACACCTTTTGACCCAGTACCTCATGAATTCTGTCTCAACCCTAAGAAGCAAGGAGGTCATAATTATTCCCATTTCATAGATGGGGCATGGGGAGACTGGGTCATACGACTGATTAGTGGCGGAGCAGTCTAGAACTCAGGTCTCCTGACTCCCAGGACAGTGCTTTTCTAGAGGGCACCTAGCTCTCTCCCAGCTCTGAACACCCAGCCTGGTGGTCAGCTCCCTAACCAACTCTGCAGGCCAGTGGGGGAACGGGCTTGTGCGTCCTTGCTGGGTCCTGGGTGCAGCAGACAGGGTGGCCCTGGGTTGGGAATTCCTATGAAGCTGGTGGGCTGATGGGCTGAAGGCTGAGGCCCTGATCTGCCTCTCTGGTCCTCGGACGCTGCTCTTTGGGCTGATGGCCCTTCTGGCAATCCCTGACGCCTCTCTCCTTGCAGCGCCCCCTCAATTCCTGGAGACGCCTCCCCAGGTGCTGGAAGTGCGGGAACTGGAGCCTGTGACCCTGCGTTGCGCGGCCCGCGGCAGCCCCCAACCTCGTGTGACTTGGAAGCTCCTAGGACAGGACCTCGGCCAGGGCCAGAGTCAGGTGCAAGTGAGTCCCAGGGCTGGACAGGGTGAGAGTGTGAGGCAGGTAGTGGCCTGGGAGCGGAGCCGGAGGCCAGGAGGTTGGGAGAGGGGCCGGAGGAGGGCTTGGCATTGGCTTCCCTGAGCCCAGCACGCTGCCTCCCTCTGCTGGCCAGACTGGGAAGTGCGGGGTCTGAGGCCCGCCGTGGGCAGGGGAGACACAAGAGTCCTTCCTCACCCACTCTGACTCTAGGTGCAGAACGGGACGCTGAGGATCCGGAGGGTGGAGCGAGGCAGCTCCGGGGTCTACACCTGCCAAGCCTCCAGCACTGAGGGCAGCGCCATCCACGCCACCCAGCTGCTGGTGCTAGGTGCTGTCTCGGGGGAGGGCCGGGAAACAGGACACACACGTGAGAGGACTGACCTGTGGCTGGAGGTGCACACAGCCAGCAGCCGCGGGGGCGAGGCTTGTGCCTGAGGTCAGGGGCCCATGGAGAGGGAGGGCGCTCCCAATACAGGCTCTTCCTCTAAAGCCAGCATCTTGCCTGTAAAAGGATCAGTGAACGAAGATAGATATTTAGAGCCAGCAATGTGGTATAGTGAGAAGGGCGTGGGTGCTGGTGTTAGACCATGAGCCATGGAACCCCCTTGACCTCCAGTTTCCTCATCTATACGAAGAGGTTCCTATGTTCCTTGCAGGATTGTTACAAGAATTAGATTCAGACGAGCACAATGATCATAGTAATTCCTGGCCAAGCCCTTCCCCTTAGAAAGCAAGCTGAGAAGTAGACTCTGCCTTCACGGAGCCTCTTATCCACAGGGGGAAATAAGACGCAGTGGCGAAGTGCCTCTCTCCTGGGTACTGTGGGAGAGGCAGTGCTGGGCAGTGGTGTCGAGTCTGGTGTTGAGAAGGCCTGAGTATGAATTTGCCTTCCCCGCTGATCTCGGGCAAGTCACCTCACAGTCTCTCTGCCTCTGAGCCTTCATGTCTTCACCTATGAAGTGGAGACAATAATTTCTACCACAAAAGGCTCTTGGGAGGATTAAATGAGAATAGCGCAGGTAAGGTGCTCAGCTATGCCCGGCATGCCTGTAAGTGCTCTATACACCAACTCATATCATTACCGCTTATTACTGACCACTTATTATAGGAGCCCAGAGAAGGGAAACGGCAGTGCAGCTGCAGACGCTAGGCTCTCGGGGAAGGCCAGGCGCTCAGGGAAGAGCATTCTGGACTGCGGGTCCAGAGAGCAAAGGCATGGAGATGGGAGTGAGTCTGGCCTAGGCGCAGTGAGCTGCCCATACTGACCTGAAAGAGTTCACAAGGACTTGACATATGAAAAGACAGTTGGCCAGGCAGGGGTTACAAGGGCCCACGGGGCTGGGTCAAGAAGTTTGAGCTTAATGTGCTAGGAGCCAGGAGCTGTTGTGGGTTCTTGAGTAGAAGTGTTCTGTGGCCAAAGGTGGGGGGGACATTTCTGCATGAATGGCCATCAGAGTGGCAGTGATGGCGGAGCCTGGAGTCAGGGATTGCTGCAGCATCTTGGGGTAAGGTACTGGGTACCCAGATAAGGGTAGGAGACATAGAGGTGATTTCAGGTGTGACAGATGAAGGATGGAAAGGGTAGTGGGTGTAAAGGTATAAAGGGTGATCAGAGGGGTAAAACTGATTCCCCCTCCCCAACACACACACACACACACACACACACACACACACACACACACACACACACCCCGGAAACTAGGTGAATGGAGGTGATGGGAAGGGGAGCTAGCCAGGGCAGAGGAAGAACTTGTGTTAAATAAAAGGGTTAGGACCTGTTTCCACTCCCAAGGCTTTGTAGCAACCAGCCCTGTATTCCAGAGAGCGGACCTGGGAAGAACTGTAGAAGTGACCCTTAGGGTTCCTGGCAGACTGGGCTGAGGCCTCCCCTCCCCCGTGTGCTCCCCCCGACAGGACCCCCAGTCATCGTGGTGCCCCCCAAGAACAGCACGGTCAATGCCTCTCAGGATGTTTCCCTGGCCTGCCAGGCTGAGGCGTACCCCGCTAACCTCACCTACAGCTGGTTCCAGGACAGCACCAATGTCTTCCACATTAGGTGAGGCATGGGGTGGGGTGGGGGTGGGGTACTGATGGGCAGTCTGAGTCCAGCAAGACCTGGACCCCCCTGCCCACGTGCCATACTGCAGCCGCCTGCAGCCCCGAGTGCGGATCCTGGTGGATGGCAGCTTGCGGCTGCAGGCCGCCCAGCCTGATGATGCGGGCCGCTACACCTGTGTACCCAGCAATGGCCTTCCACGCCCACCCTCGGCCTCTGCCTACCTCACTGTTCTCTGTAAGCCTGACCCCAGCTCCCTCCCCAGACTGCTCTCCTCCCCTGGGCCAGGCCAAGCTCCTCCCCGACAACTTGTCACTGCTTCCCCCCAGACCCCGCCCAGGTGACTGCCATGCCTCCTGAGACACCCCTGCCCATGGGCATGCGGGGGGTGATCCGGTGCCCGGTTCGTGCCAACCCCCCACTGCTCTTTGTCAGCTGGACCAAGGATGGGCAGGCCCTGCAGCTGGACAAGGTACAGGCTTGGGGCAGGGGATAGAGGACTTAGCTTGGTGGTATTCTAGTCAGGACAGCTGGGGCGGCATTAGATCAATTCAGTGACTGGGGAACATGCTGTGTAGGTTGTCGCATGGGGGACAGGAGCAGAGACACCCATGCCTAGAGGGGGCAGCACAGCCGTGCAGACACTGCTAGAAGGCCAGGAGGCAGCGAGCACCTTCCTCTTAGGACTGGTTGAGGATAGATCAGCAACAGCTTCTGGGACTCTGGTGATGGGCCTTGAAGGGTGGAGAGACATTCCATGCAGAAACCAGGGCAGGAACAGTATAGTGCATTTATGGCATAATGAGTCTCCCAGCTGGGGGGAGCTACAGTGCCTATGGGGACGTGACTGGCGCAGAGAAATCTGGAAAGACTGGTTGGGACCAAAAGGAGGAACTATGGATGCCAAGTTAATATTACCTCATTCCACGGGGATTGAGATCTTTTGTTTGTCGGCAAAGACCACAAATTCCTTGTGGGCTGGTATTTCATCTTTTAATCCTAGTCTCCCCAGGGCTACTGCAACTGTAGTGGTGCTCAATAAATTTTTGTCTAAGGTTTAAAAAAAAAGTCCAAAGGCATTCGGAGGCAGTGAAGTTGCTTGGGCAACGGTGTGATAGGAATGGAGAGGAAGAGACTGGACAGACAGAGGGGGTACAGAGGCTATTGAAATGAGAGTGTGGGTGAGAGGTTACGAGGCCTGAGCTAGAAAGGAGGACATGAAGATAGATGGGACAAAAGGCCTTCCCAGGAGGACAGACGTGGGGCGTGAGACAGAGTGAGGAGTCGGATGTTAGCCTTTAACACAGAACTAGGGAAGCCAGGAAGAAGAACCGATTTGGGGTGGAAGATGCAGAATGTAATCTCGGAGTGCTGGGAAGACAGCAGGCTGGGAGACCCACACCTTTCAAGCTCAACCCCAGGGTGTGCCGTGCACACTGGATTCCCCGTGAGTGGCTCTCCTGGAGTCTGCAGTCCCAGTCTTCACCCCCATTGGTAGTGGCCCCTCTGTAGGAAAGAGAAAGGAAGGATGGAATTCACAGAGAGGTCTGGCCTAGGGGTAGGGTTGTGGCATCCTCTGCATAGATGTGGGTCCCTCCCGGGCATTGCCTCTCTCCATCTCTGGTCTGGCCTCCGCTGAGTTTCTCTCTCTGGTTGTCATCTCCTCATGCCTCCAGTTCCCTGGCTGGTCCCAGGGCCCAGAAGGTTCTCTGATCATTGCCCTGGGGAATGAGGATGTGCTGGGAGAATACTCCTGCACCCCCTACAACCGTCTTGGCACTGCAGGGCCCTCCCCGGTGACCCGCGTGCTGCTCAAGGTGAGGCTCAGGGGCGGGGGCGGGGGGGGCCAGCGGCAGCGGGTCAGGTGGCGGAAGATGCGAACCTAGTGCTGACACCGGGCTGACAGAGGCGGGTGGGACAGACACACGTGGGGGGGGGTGGTGGGCTTCCCAGTCTGTGTTTCCCACGGTGGCCACGGCAGCAGCTGTCAGATGCCATCACAGAGGTTTTTGCAGAGATGGTGCTGGGGAGGTGGGGCATCGGTCACCTCCACACAGTAAGATGTCCTGCCTGCCCCGACCCTTTAATTTGGACCAGGCTGCCCTCCGCTCTAGAGGGAAGAGAGTGGGAAGCAGAGGGCAGGGTGAAGGGTGTTCTGCAGAGGTTTGTACGTCTCCAGAGAGGCCCTCGTCTCTCCAGCAATGTCCCTCCAGCTTCCCTGCTGGGGAACAGAGAGAAAGCTAGAGAGACACTGAGAGATGGAGACAGACGCAGCATGACGGGGGCCCCGCAGAGGGGAAGGAACGACCCTTAGACAGCAGTGTGAGAGAGCCCCCTCCCAATGCCAGATCTGGCTTACAGGCTCCCCCAGCTTTTCTAGAACGGCCCAAGGAAGAATATTTCCAAGAAGTAGGGCGGGAGCTACTCATCCCCTGCTCTGCCCGAGGAGACCCTTCGCCTACTATCTCTTGGGCTAAGGTAAGGCTCCTGACCCTGCTCTTCCTGTATTCACGCCTCCTACGCCCCTGCCTCTCCGTACCCCTGGCCGTTTTGTGGGAGGGAGAAGGGGGAGGAGAGGGCTGTCAGAGGCAGGGCGGGGAGGAAACTGGAGCTGCCCAGAGAGATGAGTGGCGCCCTTGGTGAGGGGTGGCTGCGTGTGTCCTCAGGGCTGACCAGTGGTTCTGTAGGTGGGCCGGGGGCTGCAGGGCCAGGCCCAGGTGGATAGCAACAGTAGCCTCATCCTGCGACCGTTGACCAAGGAGGCCCACGGGCGCTGGGAGTGCACAGCCAGCAATGCTGTGGCCCGAGTGGCCACCTCCACGAATGTCTACGTGCTGGGTTAGTGGGGGCAGAGCCAGCTGGAGGCAGCCATGTGGGAAGGAGATGGGAATAAATCATTCTGGGGGGCCCAGATGGGGGATCTTGGGTGGGGTGCCCCTGGGATGATGGGTGGAGGGCCGAAGCCCTAGTCTCCCCCTAGCTCTTTGCTGTCCCTCAGCACCCTGACCATCATCCCTCTGTTCCCCCCACCCAGGCACCAGCCCCCACGTCGTCACCAATGTGTCCGTCGTGCCTTTGCCCAAGGGTGCCAACGTCTCCTGGGAGCCTGGCTTTGATGGTGGCTACGTGCAGAGATTCAGCGTCTGGTACACCCCACTGTGAGCGACCTGCCCCTGCCATCCCTCTCCCTCAACGCCCTGATTCTCTCTCTGGCCCTCTGTCTTTTCTCCCAGCCCTCTATCCCAGCCCTGCCCTAACTCTGCTGCCCGAGTTCCAGAGAATCTCAGGGATTCATGGCCCAGGTCCTGAGACCCCGGATGCTGAAAGGGAGGGGAGAGGTCAGCCCCCATTTCCTCCTGTCCTCCAGGGCAAAGCGTCCTGACCGAGCCCACTACGACTGGGTGTCCTTGGCTGTGCCCCTGGGGGCTGCTCACCTCCTAGTGCCAGGCTTGCAGCCCCACACCCAATACCAGTTCAGCGTCCTCGCTCAGAACAAGCTGGGGAGCGGGCCCTTCAGCGAGATCGTCTTGTCTGCTCCTGAAGGTGAGAGACCTCTTACCCAGAGCAGCAGACAGGGATAGGCAAGGGCTGCAGGGACCTGGGTGGGAGGGGGCAGAGGTGCTGGGCAGCTTGGGGGCCAGAGGGCTTTGTGGAAGATGATCCAGGCTTGTCTTTAGGGGCTCTGGGAGAGCAGCTGGGCACCAGGGGATGTCGAAGGCCGGAGGAGCAGGGGAAGAGCACTGGAAATCCCATCTTTACGAGTCTATCTGTCCCATTCAGGGCTTCCTACCACACCAGCTGCCCCCAGTCCTCCCGCAACAGAGATGCTGCCTCCCCTGTCCCCTCCGAGAGGTCTGGTGGCAGTGAGGACAGCCCGGGGGGTACTCCTGCATTGGGACCCCCCAGAACTGGTCCCTAAGAGACTGGATGGCTACGTCCTGGAGGCACGGCAAAGCTCCCAGGGGTGGGAGGTGCTGGATCGGGCCGTGGCAGGCAGTGAAATGCAGTTGTTGGTGCCGGGACTTATCAAGGTAGGTGTGGGAAGTGGGAACAGGGAGGGTCCTCCCAGCAGCCCTCCTGCCCTCTGCTCCACTCCCCAAACCTGATCTCACCCTGATTTGACTATCCTCACCTCCGGCTGTCCACTTCACCCGTACCTTCCAACTGCAAAGTCTTTCCGAACGGGGTTGGGGGTGGGCAGTGCTGAGCCCTAACCCCCTTCCTGGACCCCAACCCCCAGGACGTTCTCTACGAGTTCCGCCTTGTGGCCTTCGCCGGTAGCTATGTCAGTGATCCCAGCAACACGGCCAACGTCTCCACTTCTGGTGAGAATCTGGCAGGAGGGCAGAGCCCTGGGCATTGGGGGACTCGAAGCCCACTAAGTCGTGGACACCGACCCTCCCCCGTGGCCCTTTGCCCAGGCCTGGAGGTCTACCCCTCGCGCACACAGCTGCCGGGCCTCCTGCCCCAGCCAGTGCTGGCCGGCGTGGTGGGCGGGGTCTGCTTCCTGGGCGTGGCTGTCCTCGTGAGTATCCTGGCCGCTTGCCTTATGAACCGGCGCAGAGCCGCACGTCGCCACCGCAAACGCCTCCGCCAAGGTAGGCCACCTGGGGCCCGGCCAAAGAAGGGCCCCGCCCCTCCATAAGCACCTCCTACCTGGAGGAGAAATCCCTCCCTCCTACGTGGGCCAGGTGTGTTCCCACAACCCGTGGTCCTGCTTCCCCACTGGCCTCCACTTTTCCCAAGCAGATGAGATTGGGCGCCTGTGTCACCTCTGGTTCTCCTGTCCTTACAGATGCACCTCTTATCTTCTCTCCGGCCGGGAAGTCAGCTCCCCAGTAAGTCCCTCCACTTCCTCGGCTTCCTTCTGTGAGCACCAGGGTTCTCTGCTTCCTTTTCTGCACCTTGGGGTAGGAGGGGTAGGAGAGGTGGAACAGAAGTGAGAGGGAGGTAAGGATGGAAGTGCAGAGGCCCCAGCCTGGGGGCTGGTCCAGCGTTGCCTGTGCCTTCCCTCCACCGCTCCACCCCTCCACCTTGTGGGTCCTTTTCTCCCTTGCTCTCCCTAGCTCTGCTCTGTTCTGCATCAAACCTCTCAAGGCCTGACGCTGGTTCCTGGGAGGGGGACTGGCCCCCTACCACAGGCCCTGATCTCCTGTCCTTCCCCAGCTCTGCTTCGGGCTCGGGCAGTCCTGACAGCGTGGCGAAGCTGAAGCTCCAGGGTTCCCCAGTCCCCAGCCTGCGCCAGAGTCTGCTCTGGGGGGAACCCGCTGGACCCCCCAGCCCCCCTCCGGATCCTCCACCTAGCCGGGGGCCCTTACCCCTGGAGCCCATTTGCCGGGGACCAGACGGGCGATTTGTGATGGGACCCAAGGTGGGGACCTCCCAAGAAAAGTCAGGCCCTGAGCAGGCTGAGCCTCGGACCCCAGCTCAGCGTCAGGCCAGGTCCTATGATGGCAGCAGCAGCCCCAGTGGGATGGCCCAGCCCCTCTGCATTGCAGACATCAGCCCTGTGAGGCCCCCTCCAGCAGCGCCACCCAGTTCCCTGCCAGGTCCGGGACCCCTGCTCCAGTACCTGAGCCTGCCCTTCTTCAGGGAGATGAATGTAGATGGGGACTGGCCCCCCTTGGAGGAGCCTGCTCCTCCCCCAGATTACATGGATACCCGGCCCCGCCCCACCTCATCTCTCCTCCACCCCCTGGACTCCCACTCTGAGTTCCCCAGGGCGGCGCTTTCTGGGGCCGTGCTCGGGGTTGGGGCCTCCCCAGAGCCCCCGTACACAGCGCTGACTGACTGGACACTGAGGGAGCGGCTGCTGCCAAGCCTTCTGCCTGCTGCGCCTCGGGGCAGCCTCACAAGCCAGAGCAGTGGGCGGGGCAGCGCCTCCTTCCTTCGGCCCCCCTCCACGGCCCCCTCTGCAGGAGGCAGCTACCTCAGCCCCGCTCCAGGAGACACCAGCAGCTGGGCCAGTGGCCCCGAGAGGTGGCCCCGAAGGGAGCATGTGGTGACGGTCAGCACCAGGTGAGGGCAGTCCCTGCCCAGCCCTGCGCTATCCAGGTTCTCCCCACCCCTCTCCTATACCGTCTGCCTTCTCTGCTCCATTCCCACCCTGGGACCAGGAGAGCTGAGGTCCTTTTGCTGAGGTCCAGGGATCTTCAGAGGAAACCCATGGCCCACCCTCAGCTGGGGGTCCCCGGGTTCAGGCTTTTCTGGCTACCCTCCATTGCTCCACCCATACCAAACGTCTGTCCCTTTTAACAGGAGGAACACATCTGTGGATGAGAACTATGAATGGGACTCAGAATTCCCAGGGGACATGGAATTGCTGGAGACTCTGCACCTGGGCTTGACTGGCCCTCGATCCCGACTTGAAGCTGAGCCAGAGCTAGGTGTGGGAGCCCTCCAGAAAGGCAGGCACCCCTGGCCTTGCTGTCCTGCACCCACACCCTTAGGACCTAGTCAGTTCCCAGCTGGGCCCTGGGCCCCAGGCCCTCTCCTCTTGGCTTCTCTGCATTGGCAGGCCCTAGGGAGCCTCATGGTGCCGGTGAACCACAAGACTTCACCCAGGGAACCTTAAGACTTCTTCCTCTCGTTATTCTGCCCTCTTGCAGGTGCGAAGACTCCAGAGGAGGGCTGCCTCCTGAATACCGCCCACGCTCCTGGCCCTGAGGCCCGCTGTGCTGCCCTTCGGGAGGAATTCCTGGCCTTCCGCCGCCGTCGAGATGCTGCTAGGTTCCGGCTACCGGCCTATCGACAGCCAGTCTCCCACCCTGAACAGGCCACTCTGCTGTGAATGCCCTAATGTGAGGCAGGGGGAAGGCACACGGACCCCGCAAAGAAGGCCCCCAGCAAGAACTAGCTCCAGCCTGGGACACTGCCCCTCCTCCTTTGGTGCTCAGGCACGGACCCTGACAGTGGGCTTGGTGTGGGATGTGCTGAGCCTCTAGAGTCTGGGGACTGGAACAGGGATCTTAGGTCTGCCCGTGTGTGTGTGTGTGTGTGTGTGTGTGCGCGCGCGCGCGCGTGCATGCGCGTGTGTGTGTGTGTGTGGTGTTTGTGGTGTGGGTGAGGTTTTTTTACAGGTGAATAAAGAAAGTCTGAAAAATCTTTCTGTGTGTCATCTGCTTTGAATCTGAGAGGGAGGTTGGAAAATCCCTGAACCCTAAAAAAGGAGGGTAGGGCTTCCCTGGTGGTGCAGTGGTTGAGAGTCCGCCTGCCGATGCAGGGGACATGGGTTCGTGCCCCGGTTCGGGAAGATGCCATGGAGCGGCTGGGCCCGTTAGCCATGGCCGCTGAGCCTGCGCGTCCGGAGCCTGTGCTCCGCAACGGGAGAGGCCAAAACAGTGAGAGGTCCGCGTACCGCAAAAAAAAAAAAAAAGAAAAAAAAAAAAAAAGAAATAGTTACAGTACTATGTGATAAGTTCTGTGATAAACTATGTGTTGGTTATTAAGGCAGCATGAAGGAAGGAGTCAGCAAACAGTGAATGCTTACAGCTTGCGCTGGGATAAATTGGGACGATTGCAGGCATCATCACAGGAAGTGAGAACAATGATGACAGCCACAGCTGAGCACTCACTATGTGCCAGGCACTGCTGTAAGCTCTTTACATGTATCATTTAATTCTCTACCACTCTGAGGTATGTAGTACTATTAGCTCTATTTTATAGACTAGGGAACTGAGGTGCACAGTGCTTTAGTAAGTTGCCCAAAAGTCACAAAGTTGGTGGTGGATAGAGCAGGTGAGAAGTCAGTCAAGGGAGGAAACGCATCCCAGGCAGAGGAACAGCCTGTGTAAAGGCACGGAGGATTCCTTGGCCTACCAGGGAATCACTGGAATATAGGGGTAGGGAGGATCGGGCAAGAGAGAATGGAAAAGTGGGAAGGCACTGGTTTTTTTTTTTAATTATTATTTTTAAAATTTATTTTATTTTTGGCTGCGTTGGGTCTTCGTTGCTGCGCGTGGACTTTCTCTAGTTGCATGGAGCGGGGGCTACTCTTTGTTGTGGTGCGCAGGCTTCTCATTGCAGTGGCTTCTCTTGTTGTGGAGCACGGGCTCTAGGCGCACGGGCTTCAGTAGTTGTGGCACGCGGGCTCAGTAGTTGTGGCTCGCGGGCTCTAGAGTGCAGGCTCAGTAGTTGTGGCGCATGGGCTTAGTTGCTCTGCAGCATGTGGGATCTTCCCGGACCAGTGACCAAACCCGTGTCCCCTGCATTGGCAGGCGGATTCTTAACCACTGCACCACCAGGGAAGTCCGGCGCTGGTTGGTGATGCGCTTGAAAACCAGGCTCAACTGGGTCTTCTATCATCTGTGAAGAACTCCACTGATGGATGTAAGCAGGGACTCCACCCCAGAGGGACTGCTCAACTGAAGCCTGAAAACAGGGAGGAGGGAGCCCTCCTTCAACCCCCAAACGAGGCTCTCCTCCACCCTCAGAGACAGAAGAACTGCCAGCCTCTTCCTCCACTGAGGGTTCTTTTGATCCCTCCAGGATTAAGAAGAGGTGCCAGGTCATAGAGGAGGAAATGAAGGGGAAAGAAGTCAAGTCTGGGGACTTCCCTGGTGGCGCAGTGGTTAAGAATCCGCCTGCCAATACAGGGGATACGGGTTCGAGCCCTGGTCTGGGAAGATCCCACATGCCATGGAGCAACTAAGCCCGTGCACCACAACTACTGAGCCTGCGCTCTAGAGCCCGCGAACGACAACTACTGAGCTCATGTGCCACAACTACTGAAGCCCACACACCTAGAGTCTGTGCTCCACAACAAGAGAAGCCACCACAATGAGAAGCCCACACACCACAACAAAGACTTAACACAGCCCCCAAATAAATAAATAAATTGTAAAATAAAAAAATAAAATTGTTTAAAAAAAAAAGAAGTCAAGTCTGAACCCTGGGTCTCAACGCTGATCATGCCTCTTGGGCCCTGGGCACGGAATCACCTCACTGCTAGTCTGGGGCTTGAAGAAGGTGGGGAGCAAGACCACCAAGACCAGGAGCTGTCCTGGCCTGCTAGCCCCAGTCCTGCCTCACCCTAGACGGTTGTGTGTGTGTGTGTGTGGAGTGGGGGCGGTGAGCGTCTTCCTGTACCTCCATTTACTTAACCACCCTTTTTAAACCAAGAGGTTTCTTCCCATATAAAAACGCCCACAGTCTTGAGCTAACCTAGGCAGAAAGTTTCCCACTGGGGCACAAGTTTAAGGGCTCTGGGGTAGGGGTATAGGTTCTCAAGAGTGGAGGCTACTGCCTCCAGGTCCTTTAACTCAGGTTCTTCTCCACCGCCCCTGTCTTTTAAGCACTGCCCTCAGCTTCTGGACTGCGGCGCCTTTAAACCCTCTCGGCCCTTGCCCCGCCCCTGGTCCGCCCCGTCCGAGGCGGGAGCAGGCTGAAAACCTCCGGCCGGGCCCGGCCCCGGCGCTTCACTCGCGCTGCAGACCCCGCCTGGAGTGCGCAACTCTTCGGTCCGCGTGAACGGTGAGCTGGAGGGAGGGGTCTCTAGAAAGCTAGAAGCCAGAGCTTGCGACTTGCTCCAGTGAGCTTGGTGATCAAGGGCTGGCAGGCAAGGGTCCGTTGACTGCTTTGCCCCTCCCCGGGCTGTCAGGTCTGTCCCCAGGCTCTGATCCCGCATTGTTGAGCAATGAGGTCAGCCGCTGTTGCTAGTGCATAGACGGGGCCGTCCGTCCGGATCAGGGACTCGGGGACTGCGTCCCGCCCGCCGGCTCCAGCCCTGGGTCTTCGCTGGGGTGGGGAAAGGGGGGCGTCAGGGATTAGCTGGCTGGCCCCCAGTGATGGAGCGTACAGGGTCCCGGCGCCCACCCTGGCCAGCTCGACGCCGCTGGGACTTCCGAAGCGACACTTCACTTCCTAGTTCCAGGAGCACGTGTGGGTGCTGCCTGCCCTCTGCGTCCCCGAAGCCGACCTTTCTGTTCATTCTCCTGCAGCTCGTTTTTCTGGGGATTCGGCGTCGCGGGTTGGGGCGAGGGGGCTCCGTGCGCGGGTCCCGCATGGCCTCGCCTTCCCGGGTTCGGGCGGGGAGTTGAAGCTCCAATCGCCTCCAGGAGAGTCCCCCCGACCTGAAACATCTGGGAGGCTGCAGCCTTGACTGCGCCCCATCATGCCCTGTCTGTAGGAGGTGGTGTTGAGGGAGGATGGATGCTTTCCAGGCCTCCAGCCCCTACGGGAGCCGATGCCCCCACCCCTTGCCCCCTGCTGCTGGGAAAGTCGGTGGTGGCTGCGGGCGGGCGGTCGGGCGGGCTGCCCAGACCACTGCGTCACCCCAGCGGCGGGCGGTGGGTGATTCATCCCAGTAACGGCCCAGGGTGTGGCGAGGGGGGGGGCGGCAGGACCGGAAACGGACTGCCACCTCCCTCCCCCACCCCCCTCCCTCTGCGGGCCTCCTGGAGTCTCCTGGAGCCGCTATCTGTGAAGTTCTGGGGCACCTTGGTATCTGTGAGCAGAAAGAAGTGGGGTAGAAGTGAGGATGGACTGGTGTGGGGATCCGGTGTAGGAGGAGGCCTGTGGCTCTCCTAGTTTTCTGACCCCAGAGCACCCGACAGAGGGACAGCTCCCCGTCTTTAACCCCACTCCCAGTTTCTCCTTCCTAGTCTACAGGGAAGACTGCCGAGGAGGCCAAGGTAGGGTGGGGCCGGCAGGGCCCTCCCCTTCCAGAATCAACAAATAAGTCTTTGTCCAAGTGCAGTTCTCCCCCCCCCCCCCCCCCCCCCCCCACTCCACAGCCCGGGTCCCTCTTTTGCTCTCCGGGGATTGGCCTCTAATCCCTTCTCCCCACCCCCATCCATTCTCCCCCACCCCACATCCCTTCTCCCCCACCCCCATCCCTTCTCCCACCCAGGATTTTCAGTTATGGGGCTCTCTAGCTCAGAATGTACCTTCTGTTCCCAGGATATTTCTTCTACTCCTGAACTATTTCCTTAAATCTACTTCTCTACCCCAAAACTTGTAATTTCCCTTCTCCACACGCCCTCCGTACCCTCCACAGCTGCTTCCTTGAGGAATCCCTTGCACCTGTCTGTACCTGTGAAGCGGCCCCTTTCCCAAGGATCCCACTTCTGCTCCCCGCCCTCGCCCCGCCCCCGCTCCGCCCCCACTCGGAGCCTCCCCGCCACTCCTGCGCCGAGTGGATGTTTCTGCCTGGTGCCCCCACCCTGCCCCATTCCTGTGTTTGGTACACAGAAGCCATGGCAACGGCCCCCACCATACCCCTCCTCCTGCGCAAGCCTTGTGGCTTCCTGTTTGTATAGCTTCAGCTTTCTCTTCTGCTCGCTGACTCTTGATACCAAGGCGGCTGCCCCAAGGTGGCCCTTCAATCGTAGGTCTCCCATCACCCCCGCTCCCTGTGGCTCTTCACTTTGGGGGCAAGTATCCCTGTTTCGCCTTTTCAAAATAGTCTTAATGCCAATTCTGGATTGGGAGGTTCCCCTGTGTCCTCTCTGCACAATGAATGGAGAGTCCCTTTGTCTTTCCAGTTCAACACCCCAGCCAGGAGCCCTGGAATCCTACACCCACCCCATGTCCGCTTTTTCTTTGGCGTCGGCGGTGGGGTGAGGTCAGCTTCCAGCCCAGGGTCTGGGTGGGGCTGAGGGCTGGAGTGCCTTTTGTGGCCCCTCCCCCTTTCCCAACTGTTGTAACCTTGTGGGTGGGAGTGAGGGCTGTTCCCACCGCTGTAGGCAGCTCTGGAGTTTAGGTTACTCACTGCCAATCCACCCCCCAAGCTGTGCAGCTGTTGTTTTCCCCTCGGACCCCCAGCTCTGGGCATCTCCCACACAGCCTTTCCCCACTGCAGTAGGCAACTGGCTACCTTCCCTCCTTTAAGGGAGAGCCAGGGTAGGTCCCCTGAGTGTCACTAGCGTGGGCCACTTCAGCTCCAGCGGCCGCAGCCCCTCAGCGTGTGCCTGCTCGTGGGGGTGGGGAGAGAAGCCGTGGGCAGGCTGGGCCCATCTGGCCTGCCTCCTCCCAGAGCTCTGCTTTATGGCTCTGGCACCTCGGGATCTAGGGCAATGGCTCCAGAGTGCAGCCGAGACACTGCAGCTGGAGTCTGTGACCTTGCCAGATGTGCCCAGGCACCAGAGTTTAGGAGGGAGACCCAGAGGTCGGTCTGGGAGGCCGAGTCTGTCCTGTCCGTCCATACCGTAAGTGACACTGGAGGGGTCACTCTTCAGTCCTGCGCTCCCCTCCTAACCCTGGTGTCTGGGTTAATCATTCTTCTGTCCTTTCTTTCCCTGGGCCATAGTGATCCCTGGGCCTCAGGCCACTTGGCTCCATGGAGACAGCCCTGAGGCCCAGGTGACGACAGTGGAGCTGCTCCCAGAAGTGAGGTCTGAACACTGGGCTGGGAAAAGGGGGGTTACTGGTGGCAGCAGCCTCTGGCCCCCCTCTCCTTGCTTCTCAGCCTCCCAGCCGCGGCCCTGTGCGTCAGGGGTCACAGGCTTACGGGGACCGAGTGGCTCTCGGCTGGGCAGCTGGGGCTGGGCTGAGGGGAGGGAATCTTGTCTCCCTTTCTCCACTCGGCCGGCCTGCCCTGCCCCTGATGAGTGTGTGCTGGCTCGTGGTGTGGGTCAAGGCCTAGACTGACATTTATCTGGCCTGGCTTCCGGGCTGGGCGAAGTGGGGCTGGGTCGTCTTAATGAGGTTTAAAAATAACTGATTATGGGGAGGATCGCTGCCGGAAATGTGCAGCCCAATAGGCTGCAGTCGGAAGGAGCAGCCATGTTGCAGTGGGGGGGAGGGGACTGGCCCGAGCCCCACCTCTGCTGGGGCTGAGAGGTGGGAGGACGTTTGAGGCAGCTGCTGTCCCTGTGGCCTGCCCCGAGGCCCAGGGAGGGGGGGTTGGGGTGGCTCAAACTGCTGTGCGGGGGACCCAGGGAGCCAGAGTGACTCCGTCCCTTAAGTCTGACCTGGCCTGGGGCCAGAGGTAGGGAGAGGCAGTGTTTCTCCTCCCTCTCCTTGAACAGAGGTGCCTGGCCTGGGGCATCCCCTTTTATGTACAGTCAGACAGCTCTATCTCAGAGCAGAAAGAAGAGCCCATGGGGAGGGGATGGGGGCAGGAAGTGGGGTCCTGGCTCCCCCTCGGCATGGGTAGCATTCCTAGGGCTCTGGGTGTGGGACCTAGGCAGGGAGGTGGCAGGTGGGGACAGACTGCCCGCTGCGAGGTGCTGTCAACCCAGGCCAGTGGTCAGGAAACCACCCAGTTCTTCCTAACTGAGGTCCTCCAACTAAGTTAAAGAAACCCCGCTGTGTATTTCCCCATCCCTCCCTCTCTTCCCGGGTTTCCCTAAAAATGCCACCCAAGGCTCCTGGATTAGTGCCCTATTCCTGCTGTAAAAATTATCACAAACTGAGTGACTTAAAGCCACACACATGTAATATCTTGCAGAGCTCGGTTTCACTGGCTAAAATCAAGGTGTTGGCAGGGCTTGCATTCCTTCCAGGGGACTTAGGGGAGATTCCATTCCTTACCTTTCCCAGCTTCTGGAGGCCATCTGTTCATGACCCTGCATCACTCCAACCTTGGCTTCCTTCTTACTTCTCCCACTCTGACTCATCTGCCTTCCTCTTTCACTCATAAGGACCCTTGTCGTGAGGACATTGGGCCCCCCTGGAGACCCAGGGTACTCTCCCTATCTCAAGATCTATAATTCAATCACATCTGCAAAATCCCTTTTGCCATATCAGGTAACATTCCCAGGTTCTGGGAATTAGAACATAGACATCTTTGGGGGGCCATTATTCTGCCTACCACTGCTTCTAGAAAGGAAAGTAGAATTAGGTATTACCTCTTTTCTCATGGGAAGCCCCTTTGCCTGGTGAAATCTGTTAAGGGCCTACTCAGACCTACCTCTTCCAGGAAGCCCTCCAGGCTGCTTCTGCCAATACTCCTCTCTCAATTCCTATAACACGTGGTCTGACTGTGTAGTTTAATATTCATCATGTACAACTCTTGCCCTTTCATAGGTGCTCACTTTGTCTCTCTGATGGCACTGTGGGCAACTTTAGGACCAAGGACTTCTGTGTCTTCCACAATCCCCAGCACAAATAGTGGGTGTTCAATTAAAACCCAGTGGCTAATTAAGGGTAGATCTGTCCAGTCCCCTAGCTCCTGACATAGGTTTCTCCAGCCACTCCATATTCTTTCCAAATCATTCTCTTGCCCAGAACTGGAAAAGGCAGGGTTGGGGTTAGAATGACCAGTTTGCCTTTGCTAAAGCTGACCACCCCAAATGAGGGGCTGAACCCCCAATCCCGGCCTCATTTACCCTATTTTCTATTCCAGTGGGTTTTATACTTCATTGTAGCAGTGGAACCATTCAAATGAAATCTAATGGGAAGCCTCAGTAGAGTAGACAGGCTACCTGTCACAGGGGTGGAAGAACCCAGAGGTGCCTTAGCACCTCCTAGAGTTCTGAGCACTGAGAGTCTAGCCCATGTCCAGGGGTTAAGGTGAGACTTCCCTCATTTGGTGGCTGTTCTCACCTCCGGGGCCCACCCTGGGGATATGGTGTGTGTCAGAATCCCCCACCCCACAGGCTGCAGAGTGCTGACCACAGGCCTGGATGTGTCCTCTCCCCAGTTCCCCCAGACACCACCGCCCTTTGGAATGGCCAACAGGGGACCTTCCTACGGCCTGAGCCGGGAGGTGCAGCAGAAGATTGAGAAACAATATGATGCAGACCTGGAGCAGATCCTCATCCAGTGGATCACCACCCAGTGCCGCAAGGATGTGGGCCGGCCCCAGCCTGGGCGCGAGAACTTCCAGAACTGGCTCAAGGATGGCACGGTGAGAGCTGGGCGCCGCTGACCAGAAGTGCCAGGAGAGCAGGGCTGGGTCTGAGGGACCGGGGATTGTCTCAGCTGAAGAATGGAGGGCAGCCCCCTCCCAGCTCTTCTTGAGCCGGGATATCTTCATCGTGCAGAGGCCCCCTGCTTTCCTCCCTCCCGCCGAGGGAAGTGGGAGGGTGAACGTGCCTCCCTGCAGTGGAAGCCGTGTGTGACAGAAGGAAGAGGAACTCTAAGGGAAGAGCTGGGGGAGGTGTGCTGTAGTTGGTAATCCTGGAATAGCACGGTTTACACTCTGGGCTCAGAGGCAGGGGGCTGGGCAGGAAGGAGCCTGTGCTCACTCCAGGTAGAGTCAGAGCTGTCTTCAGGTAGGAGAGGCCCCTCTGCGGTTCACTGTCTCTAGCGCCGAGCATGGTACATTCTGATCTGTGGTAGGCAGGGCCTCACTTCTGCACACCTACTGTCCTCACCCAGGTGCTGTGTGAGCTCATTAACGGGCTGTACCCCGAGGGGCAGGCCCCGGTGAGGAAGATCCAGGCCTCCACCATGGCCTTCAAGCAGATGGAGCAGATCTCCCAGTTCCTGCAAGCAGCCGAGCGCTACGGCATCAACACCACTGACATCTTCCAGACTGTGGACCTCTGGGAAGGTGGGTCAGGGCCAGGGCACCGTCATCCAGAAGACCAGAGGCTGGGCTGGGCCATGTCCACCAGGGAGAAGGGGCAGGTTTCTGATACCTGAGGACAAAGAGTGGTGTGTGTGTGTGTGTGTGTGTGTGTGTGTGTGTGTGTGTGTGTGTTTATGGAGGAGTTGGCCATATTGGGGGTTGGGTTGGAGAAGGGTCGGGAGATCAAGAGTAAAAGAATTAGGAAGCTGGGCCTGCTGACTTAGTGATAGAGGTGGAAGCCTGGCATGCAGGACCCCAGACCCACTGAGGCCAACACACCCCCTCCCCCTTCCCAGGAAAGAACATGGCCTGTGTGCAGCGGACACTGATGAACCTGGGTGGGCTGGCGGTAGCCCAGAACAATGGGCTCTTCTCTGGAGATCCCAACTGGTTTCCCAAGTGAGTACTGCTGGGGCAGCCCAGGCCCCGGGCCGGCGCGGTGATCCTTCCCACTCCTGTCCCTAGGAAATGCCCTTTACAAAGCACTTTCACATTCCTCGTCTCACTTAATCCTCATGAGTCTCCCGGGGTGGCAAGGGACAGTCCCTTTTGAGAGATGACCGGGTGGCTTCAGAGAGCTCAAGGCTCTCCAGGGCAGAGCTGGCACCAGTACTTAAGCCAGAGGAAGCCTGTGCTGTGTCCCTGGAGGACGTTTACTGGGGCAGCCTCCACCCTCCTCCTAACCAACGCTCCCTTTCCACCCAGGAAATCCAAGGAGAACCCTCGGAACTTCTCCGACAACCAGCTGCAGGAGGGCAAGAATGTGATTGGGTTACAGATGGGGACCAACCGCGGGGCATCTCAGGCAGGCATGACCGGCTACGGGATGCCACGCCAGATCCTCTGATCCCACCCACAGCCCTGCCCCTGCCTGCCGTGAATGGTTAATATATATATATATATATATATATGTGTGTATATATATATATATATATATATGTATATATATATTTTAGCAGTGACATTCCCTGAGAGCCCCTGGAGCTCTCACGCTCCCCTCTGCCAGGGTGGGGGCCTGGCCTGTCTCCTCTGGGGGTGCCTGACGATGGCCTCCCCACTGTGCTTACTAATACATTCCCTTCTCTAAATCCACCAAAACTGGACCAACTGCCTCTTTTCCCCGGGACCAAAATTAGGGGGGCATCACCCCCTCTCCCCACCATACCTCTTCTCTTTCTCTCTGGCCTCTCTTCCCCTGAGCCCTGTGCCCTAATCCATTCCTTGGCTGGGAGTCAGGGATGCTGCCTAATGGCCTTCTCCCCACAAGTACGCCTCACCCACAGCTGTGGCTGCAGGGACTTAATTTATAGGGAGGGGTCTGTGGCGGCTGCCCCCCAGCCCCAGCTGGACTGCGCTCACCACACTTCTGAGGCAGCCTGCCCTGGCAGAGGCCTTCAGGCTTCTCATTTTCCATTCCCCTCTCTGTGGCTAACGGGTGGGGGTGAGGGGACCGGGGAGGGAAGGCTGCCCACCATGGGCTGGGGCTTGAAGAATCTGAGTTTGCTGGTTTAAATAAAGAATCTCTGTCTTTTTTTGGATGGACTCTGGCTGTGTCTGGGGCCACTGAGTCCACTGTTGGGAAGGGAGGAATGTGGGGGAAGGGCGGTGACTGGCTCCAGGGAAGAGGGCTTTGAAATAAAAGGTTACAGACATCTCCCCATCATCGATTTCCTTCCCATTCTTTTTCTCACTTGGTTTAGGGGTGGGGTTGAGATGGGACAGGCCCTTCCAGCTGCCCTCGGGCTAGAAGCCATGATGACAGCATACGTGGGCAGGCTTCACAGGGAGGGGGGGCCGTCACCTACCCAGGTGCTCCTGGCTGGGCCCTTCCCACAGCCAGAACAGTTCTCAGCCACTGCAGGAAGGTGGGGCCGCCGTCCACACAGCCCTGAGTCCTGGCAGGTGTCTGGGTGGGAGGCCCTCAGGCAGGCTTGATGCAAGGTGACCTCTGGTGGCCAGACCAGTCCGGGAAGGAGCTGGTGGTGGTGGCTGGAGGCAGGAAGCCTTGTTGATCATCCCAGGCACTTGTGAGCTGCTTGCTGGTGAGAACCTAGCAGCATTCCTTCTGGACGGGTGGCCCTGGACCACAATAATCAATTTTGGGGTCAGGTTGTCCTGAGCTCCCAGCCCTGACCCAGGCATGAATGTAGTTCCAACCCCACGGCCTTCCCATCAGACCCTGTGTCTCCCTAGAGGCTCTGGGCCAGTCCCCCACTTCAGCTCCCACCCGCATCAGCCAACCTGGCCTCCACTGTCCCTCTCCCCATGTCCACTTCCGTGTGTCTCTATTTCCCAAGGATGGGAAAGGCACAACGTTGTGCCTGAGGGTGACAAATTGTGCAGTGGTGGATAACAAGAGAGCTTCCATTCTCCTTTCGCCCACCCCACTGTGGTTCCCGCTGCCAAGAAGCACCTACTGTGTGCCAGGCCCCATGCCACTCTGTACATTAGCCGTCAGCTCAGGGGCTCTCCGCCTTATCCGAGCCCCAGCCATGGGCGAGATGGTGTTTGCTTGCCTGCTGTACTCCCTTGGGCTGTGGCACAGATAAGATAGGGTACAGCCTATTTGCAAATTCCCCGGGGATTAGCTGTCACTCCACCCCGTTATCTCCCATTCAGGAAGCCTCCGTGGAATGCCAGTGAGGAAGAGTGATGTCATTGCAGACGCAACATTGAATTCATTGATATTTGAACTAAAAAAAACAAACCATTTGCACCCTTCTCTGATTTAACTATAGCTATGAATTATGGGCCACAGGCCTCACGACTTTCTGGGACCGGCACACCACAGAGCCAAGACTGAGGACCACTGTCTTCTCCCAGCAGATTCCCATGTTAGTCCACAAGGTGGATATGACTGTATTATTTCCCTCATTTCGTTCCCAAATGAGCGTACTGGGTCCCAGGACAAGAAACTCACCCAAAGCCATATAAGGATTTAGTGGGCAGAGGGGTTTTGAACCCAGGTCATCCTGGCTGGGAGCTGGCTGAGCCTATGCTGCTCCAGCCGGACTGGATTTGAGAGGTGCTCAGCCACGGGGCTCACCTCCCTCCTGGCTGGATCCACCAGCCACCAGCAAGCTCTGGGAGGCCCCTCCATGTCTCCCCTTAATCCACTTCGCTCCAGGTTCAGCTCCTTCCTTCTGGAAATGGCCTCCACTGACTCCTCAACATTTTGTTTTGTTTTCTGTTTGCTTTACAGCATTTTGTTCCGTGTGAAATCACAGTTTCATCCCTAATTTGGCCCCTCTCATCTCTCCTGGCACTCCTTCAGGCCCTGGAGCCCAGAATGGGTCCCAGCCCTGGGAATAGGGGGAAAAGCTTCTCTGAGTGGCAACCCCTTTTCCTGCCATCTCCTAGCAACTCATTCCCCGTGGCTTTCCACACTGGTGTTCCCTAACACCCTGCGCCTGCAGGACGGTTCCTGCTGCCCCGAACAATCTCCCCTTCCAGGTGTCACCGTGGCTACTTTCTCTCCTTCAGGTCTTTGTTCAAATGTCACCTTCCAGTTCAAACATACTGCCTTCCCTGGCCGCCGTGTTTAAAATTGCACACTCCACTCTCAGCCTGCACCCCATCCTCCTTCCCCCCTTTCTCCTATCACTACATGATACTAATGTAGTTTACTTATTTATCTTCTGTCTCCACCCACAGGATGTACACTCTGGAAGGGCAGGTTTGTGCTGGTTTTGTTAATGCACAGTAGTGCCTGGCGTGTTGTAGGCGCTGGATAAATATTTGTTGAATGAACGAATGAATGAGTGAATATCACACTGCCCTCATGCTCCCGAATCCCCTGGCCTGGTGCCCAGCCAGCCCAGGGTCCCAGTGACCCAGCCTGTCATCGGATCTGAAATGAAACCAGTTTCCATTTCAGTTTCCAATGCTTCCTCATTGTTCATTTCTCAAAGGTAAAAAGCTGAGAAGCGGGTTCTCCCTATAGCCAGAGGAGTGGAGGTTGGGAAGGGGATGGAGGGTGGTTTGTGTGCTCTGGGCAAGTGGAAGGTGCTTGAGGATTTGGCAGAAAAAAAGTGGGAAGAGGGCAGGAGGAAGGGGTAGGAGCCAGCATTGGTTCATTTACTCCTTGCCTTCAGCCTTGCAGTGGAAGATCACTGTGGAGGTAAAGGGAAAGTAGGCTTGGCCCATGGTGGCTGATGGGAAGGAGAGCTGGAGAAGGAAGGCAGGCAGGAGGAAGAGGAGGGGGAGGGGGAGGAGGAAGAGGGGGGAGGGGAGGGGAGGCTAGGGGGAGGGGAGGGGAGGGGGAGGAGGAGGAGGGGTTCACAGTGTGGCTGACCTGTAGGGGAAAAGTATAGTTCTGTGCGGTCTGTTCATGTGCACTGAGTGTGCGTCCAGGTGTGCGAGAATTCACAGGGCCAGGGCTCGGCGGTGCGGGTGGGAGGAGATGAAACTGTGACCTTGTGTGGAGGCTGCCTGTGAGTATGTGTTTACCAAGGACTGGGGACTGGGAGTGCAGAGAGGTGTGTGTCAGGTGTGTGTAGGCAGAGGGTAAGCGTCTGAGTGTTTGTCCATGGCTCCCTGGAGAACAATATGTCCATTCCTGCCTGTGCACCCCTGAGAGGCCTTTGAGAGCTTGGCAAAAGGCCCAAGGACCAGTGGAACAGGGAAAGGGCTGGACAGTAGGGCCCCAGGGAGGGAGCAATAGAGGGCCTGGGATTCAATTTGTTGAAGAGAAGGCTAAAGGTAAATTAGTAACCGTCTCCTTGTGAAGAAATGAGTTTTAGTGCCAGTGGCTAGGGAGGTAGATTAAAAGAAAAGGCACGGAAGTTGCACCTAGAGAAATTTAGGTTAAACAAGGAAAAATGATCCTCTTGACCCTGAGGTGTTATTAGCCTCTGGATTCTCTTAAGGGTCAGGAGGAAGGTCTTCAATGATAGGACAAGTCTCATCTTAAAGTGGAAAATGAGCAATTCTGCCTGGGAACACTCATATACACACCCATTTTTTCATTCATGTATTCATTCCTTCAACAATTATTGGGATTCTACCCTATGCCAGGCCTTATGGGGCCTATGAAGACTGTTCATACATGATCTCTTTGCTCCAAAAGTACCTCGTCCTGTAGGGGAGGTAAAACATGGATAGGAGCCACGATAATTCAGAAAGCCAGTGATATGGGCCTTTGGAGAAAAGCAAGTAGGGCTCTTTGGGAGGATCACTTGCCAGCCTCCCGCAGCCCTGGGTCATTTCTGGGGTGGAGGTCGGTGGTGATGTCATGGTGAGCTGAGGCTATGTGTCTCGGGGATCCTCTCCCCTGATCTGCTGGGGGGAGTGGGGCTGCTGGTTGGTGGGGGTGGGATTGCTCCTCCGGAAGAAGGAGTAGTCACTGGCTCTGTGGTCAGAGGTCAAGTTTCAGTGCGGGGGGGTGGGGGTGGGGGGGTGGAGTGGGGGGGCATGAAGGGGCTGTTCCTTTGTTGCCTGGAGTGGGGGTGGTCAAAGAAGCCTGAGTCAGGGTGAGAACCAGGGATGGGGTGGGGACAGATCAACATCACGGGGGGAGGGTAGGTGGGGAGTGGGTCATACAAGCATCTCCCCAAACACTGGGGCTGTCACACCATTTCACCCCGCTGTGGGCAGGGCCTGAATTTTGAGTTGTGTTTCCATGAGAGAAATGTAGCTCGGTGTGGGGCTGAACCATCACGGAGATGATGATGATTCACTACCATTTTTCTGTTAGTCACTCTGCTGAGGGCTTGACCTGTATATGTTCTTCCATTATTTCAAAAAATATTTATTGAGCACCTATTCAGGGCGAGGCATCTACTGGGTGTTGGAGGATACAGAAGTCAACAAAACAAGTACAGTTTGTGCCCTCCTGGGAGGAACTAGAAGAGCAGACAATCAATTATAATGTGATTTGTGGCGTGCTAAGGGAAGTCTAGGTGAGAACCCAGAGGAGGGGACTTAACCCAGCCTCACGGGGAGAGGCATCAGTGAAGATTTCTGGAAGGTCTGAACTGAGGATTTAAGGATAATTAGAAGCATAAAGGAGAGGCCAGTAGTGTTGAAGAGGACAGCGGTCTCCGGTCTCCGCTGAGCTGCAGCATGGGTGTGGGCTGGAGGTGGGAATGTACAGGGCTGGACAGTAGAATGGGTGTGTTTAGAGGCCGGAGGGGTGGGTGCTGAGAAATGCACATCCTCAGAGGGCCTTCAATGTCCATGAATAATTTTGGACCTTTCATTAAGGGCAGGGGAAGACATTGAAGGATTTTAAGCAGGGGGATGAGGAGATGAGAGTTGGGTTTTAACTTAGCCGATTTCCTGAGGCTGCAGGGTAGAGAATGGCCTAGGGTTGGAGAAGACTAGTGAGTGAGGCAGGCCAACTCCAGGAGGTTACTGCAGCAGTCACAGCAGAGGCAAGAGTGGCCTGGGGAAGGAGGACCAGTGGGGATGGAAAGAAGAGACTGGATTTCAAAATTGTTTAGTACTCCGACTGTGCAGAGTTGAAGAAGGGGGCGAGGGATCCAGAAAGACGGGCTTCTGGATTCAGCCACTAAGCAAATGGTGTCTGTGGCTAGGATGGGAAATCCAGGAGAAGGGGCTTGACCACCACCACAGAATGTTATTCTCTCCTATTTTACAGATGAGGAAACTGAGGCTAAGAGAGCAAAAGTAACTTGCAGAACCTACCTAGCAGGTGGCTGAACTGGGACTTAAAACTTGTGGCAGAAGAAGTCCAAGCTAATTGCTCACCCCATCGTGGAGCTCCCTGGCTTGGTGGCTGACCCTGGGGAAGGGTTCGGCCTGCAGCCAGCATGAACTGTGGTTTTTCTGTAGGTGGAGGCCAGGGCCACAGTGAGGAAGGGAGAGGTCTGGCTTAGGAAGAGGTGCAGGAAGTTCAGCTCTGCAGCTGCCACCCCTCCAAGGCAAATGAAGATCTGGCAGCCACAGGAAGGAACTAAGAAACCCAGCCCCTGATCTTGTACCTTGGGGTTTCTGTCCTGAAGGTCCCCTGACTTTTTTCTTTTTTGCAGTACGCGGGCCTCTCACTGTTGTGGCCTCTCCCGTTGTGGAGCACAGGCTCCGGACGCGCAGGCTCAGCGGCCATGGCTCACGGGCCCAGCCGTTCCATGGCATGTGGGATCTTCCCGGACCGGGGCACGAACCCACGTCCCCTGCATCGGCAGGCGGACTCTCAACCACTGCGCCACCAGGGAAGCCCAAGGTCCCCTGACTTTTTGGAGACTTCTGACAGCCTACCGTTTCCTTCTAGCCATAAAGACTACCACAGCCCCCAGGAGAGTATCTGAGAGTTGTATTTTCAAGGCATTTCCATATCTATTAATTCCAGGGAGACTTGTCACCTCTTGGGAAGGCTTGAATATTTTTATACCCTTTGGGGAGAAGAGACAAACTGAAACCGAGAGACTGAAAGTGATGGGCCAGGGTCCCAGGGATCTTGAGAGTAGAAAGCACACCTTATGTGCCTTCAGATGGCTCATAGTTCTCAGAACATTAGTCGCAGGCCCAGAGGAGCTCAGCCCAAGTTCATGGTTTTGAATTGGTTCTGCATGTACTAGAATTCAGGTCTCTGGACTCCTGGTCAGTCGCCGGGTGTTGAAAATACCCATGTCAAGCATCCCTGGCGATGGGCTGACTGTAGGCCCCATCCTGTATTTTCCCCCAACCCAGCTACCCTCTAAGACTGTGAGCATTGGAATCCCCTGGGGTACTGGTTAGAAATGCAGATTCTAGTTAGTCCTATTAGACCTATTAGGCTGGGAATCTGTGGTGGAGGTGATGGGGGTGGTGTCTTGAATTTGCATTTCAAACTGGCTTCCCCCATAATTCTTAGGCGGCAACACTGCCCTAGGGGATTTGGAGAGGGAAGTTTCTCCAACAAGAAAACTGAGGTCTGAGCCAGCCCTGGCTACGCCTTGAACGGGAGTTGTCCCCCACCCCCTCCCGCCCCACGCTGTACTGTTTGGCGACTGTGACTGGGTTGCCGGGGGAACCAGGCTGTGTAACTTCCTGGCTTGGGTGGTTTTCCCCTCCTTGGTCTTATCTCAGCATCCGCCACCCAGTCCAGGGCCGTGCTGGTCACATAGGAGGGGAAGCTGGTGCCAGGTGTGTGGAGACGTGTGCAGGGCACCAGGGCGACACTGGCCCAAGGACCTGGGGCGGGCAGGAGGGTGATGAGATTTTGAAGAAGAAGTAGGGGAGGCTGCAGATTTGTTGACGACTTTCTCCTTGGCCTGAGGGTTATCTGCCCAGTGGGAATGTGGCCAGGTGGGGATGTTGAGGAAATGGGGATGTATGACCAGCAGGGGGCTGTCTCTGTCACGGCTTCCACTTCCACTCCCACCCCAACCATCTTCCTCCCCCAGCTCCGCTCCACCCCAACTCTTTCCCTCGTGCTCACTATCTTTCTCCTTGGCCCCAAATTTCTTCTTGTTCCTCAAACTCTCTTCTCCATCCCTGTCCCTTGCCCAGTCTCTCAGGTTGTAGCAGGAAGGCTCTACAGTTTTGAAGAATGGGAAAGAGAGAGAGAGTTTGGAAGAAAGCAGGAAGGCAGCAAATTCCTGGAGGAAAATAATTCATGCATTTAAGTATTTATTTATCTTTTAAGCCATACTGTGTTTTAGAGAGACTTGAGGCAATTTTGATAGTTCAAGTATTCCAGGAAGAAGGGGGCTGTGAAACGGTCTCTCAGGCATCCTTTGCAACTTAGAGGATTTACAGTCTGACTCCTGGTCGCTTATACGACACTGAGGACAAAAGACATTCTTCCCACCCGCCCCCAGTATCTCCCTGCTCTGTGGGAAGGAAAAGGGAAGAAAATCACCAGGCCCTATGCAAAATGATTTTCCAGCCTGGTCTGCTCTTCCCAGAGCCTCTCTTTTGGGCTATTACCCACTGCCCAGATGAGGAAACAAGACCCAGGTGGTTATGCAGTTCACCTAAGGTCTCTCAGCTATAAGTAATGGTGCCAGGGGTCCAAGTCTGTTGGTCTGGCTCCAAAATCAGTCGCTACTTTCCTTCTTCACTGCGCTGCCCCAGGAGCACAAGTCATGGGAGAGCACCTTCCAGGCTGCCTTAGATAGAATTGGGGGCTCTGAACAGCCTAGGAAATGATGATTTACTGAGACCTGACGGGCATCCTAGAGTTCCCGTCACGGGCAGGTGTCACCACTAAGATGGGAGTAGAAGCTGCCCAAGGAGGTGGGTCCAGAGGAAGGAGCTGGGCCTCTATCCTGGAGAACTGCCAGGATGTGTATATATGGCAAAGGAGTTCAGAGAAAACAGGAGAGCAATAGACCACCACTAACCCACACCACCTTGCACTCAACACAAATTCTTCTATGGGAATGTGGAAGCCCCATCTTTTTGCCCTTTGTCCATGTGGGGCCCTGCTCCCCGCATGCCACATCCAGACTCCACAACTCTGATCCCTGTTCCTAAATGCATATCAGAGAGAGAGAGGGAGAGAGAGAGAGCGAGAGAGAGAGAAAGGGAATCAGTCTCCTTTCTCATGCTCTTAGGAGACATGCTCTAGTGAGAGGCCAGAGTTTTCATTTTAACCAAATGGCTCCTCTGGGTCCTGTCTCCCAGGCTCCTCCCATTTAAACGTGCTTGTTCATCACAGAGTCAAAATTCCTATCCCTCCTGCCCCAGCCAATGTGGGGAGCATCTCAGGAGAACAGCAGGGTGAGGCCTGCCTGACGCAGCGCCCCAAGGCCCGGTAGGGTGAGGAGAATCTGCGGGACCCAGCCCAGCCCCTGGGCTCTGCTCTCAGCTCCGAGGCACCCAGCAACTCTGCGGGATCTGGGCTCCTGGCCAGCAATCCTGGGTTTACTCTGAGACTTCTCTGGGAGTGGCGATCTGGTAGGAAGCGTCAGGCAGCCAGAGGTGGAGTTAGGGTTAGGAGGATAATCTGGACCTGTCCTCTTCCTCAGGCGGCAGCAGCCAGCCTCTTAAACCTCCCTCCCCCGCCACCCGTTGTTCTCATCCCTTGGCTTGCTAGGCAATGAGAATGCTGAAAATGGGGCAGAGCACAGGAGGAGAGTGAAATGAGAGCTTAAGGATTGGGCTAGAAGGAGGAAGCCCCCAAAGGTGCACAGCGAATAGAAGAGACAGGAAGAAAAGGAAGGGCAGAGGGGAGAAGGTGGAACAGGCTGGTGAGGGGAGGAGAGGGCTGAGCGTGGCTGAGGTCGGGAGGTGAGAGCGAGGGCAATCCGCCCACACCCACCGGACACGGCTGGGCAATTGAGCCAATCGCTGAGACGGGAAAGGTTGCCTCCCCACTTCTCAGAGGTGGAACTGGGTTTTGTGAGGCCTGAAGCTTATACAATTTGGAAGCTCCTTTTAAGAAAAACAAAACAAAATTAATGACAGGAGTAAACATTGAACTAGAATAATGTCACAACAAATTATACATTAAAAAAAAATATCTGGCAGGGATTTCCCTAGCGGTCCAGTGGTTAAGACTCCGTGCTTCCACTGCAGGGGCACGGGTTCCATCCCTGGTTGGGAAACTAAGATCCCACGTACCGTGCGGTGTGGCAAAAAAATTTAAAAAATAAAAATCTGGCAAATACTATAAACATCATAACATCTGGAAGAGTGACAAGATTCGTATGAATTCACTGCCTGAAACAAGTCTAAAATGGTTTTCACCCTTACCTTTTTTTTGGGCAGCTTATTCTTTGTCTCTTCACACGATAAAGATTTTATAATATTACTTTATATGGAGAACAGAATAATAATTCAGTTTTTTTCCTCTGGCATGATTTTGATCAACACTTTTATTATCGATAGATTAGAATGTTTCATTTCACAGCTTCTTGTTGTATCAATTTTTTGATTGTTGTCAAATTTGGGAAAAATCTCTGAAATTTCTCTCTTACATGAGCTGTAGAATTTCAGGAGATTGTCCAGTAATTAATCTTTTTTTTTTTTTTTTTTAATTTAGACTGTGCCGGGTCTTAGTTGCGGCACACGGGAGCTTTGTTGTGCCGTGTGGACTCTCAGCTGCGGCTTGCGTGTGGGATCTAGTTGCCTGACCAGGGATCGAAACTGGGCCCCCTGCATTGGGAGTACGGAGTCTTACCCACTGGACCACCAGGGAAGTCCTTCAGTAATTAATCTTAAGTGTTCTTTGAGTTGATGACACTCATTTACCCGATTGTCATAAGTCCTCATTTTAGTGTACTAATGTGTTTTATGCAATCTCCATCAGTGTCAATCTTTTATATCAAATCAACAAGAAAGTTAATATTTCCCCAATATGTTCATACAATTTTCTTCCCCTTGTTAGTTGGATTATTAAACAATCCAAGCGCTTGTTTATTCTGTTCAGAATTTGTCTATTCCTCTTATTGAATTACCTTTTCTGGTAATCTGAAAATTTTTGTTTCAATTTGCTTCTCAATTTCAAAACAATTTCTACTGATTCATGGTTCATTTTTATTATTTGTGTTTCATAAACCCATTAATATCTTTTATTGAAATATAATTGACATATAACATTGTATTAGTTTCAGGTGTACAATACAATGATTCAATATTTGTATATATTGTGAAATGATTACCACAATAATTTATCACCACACATTTTTTTCTTATGATGAAAACTTTTAAGATCTACTCTCTTAGCAACTTTCAAATATACAATACAATATTACTAACTACAGTTACCATGCTGTACATTATATCCCCAGGACTTTTTAATTTAATTTAATTAATTTATTTTTTTAATATTTTGGCCATGCTGCATGGCATATGGCATCTTAGTTCCCCATCGAGGGATTGAACCTGCACCCCCTGCAGTGGAAGCATGGAGTCTTAACCACCGGACTGCCCTGGAAGTCCCGGGACTTATTTATTTTATAACTAGAAGTTTGTACTTTTTGACCCCCTGCCCTGCCTCTGGCAATCACCAGTCTGTTCTCTGAACCTATGTGTCTTTTTTTAGATTTCACATATAAGTGATACCACACAGTATTTCTCCTTCTCTATTTGACTTATTTTACTTAGCATAATGCCCTCAAGAGCCATCCATATTGTTGCAAATAGAAAGATTTCAGTCTTTTTCATGACTAAATAATATTCCACTGTATATATACACCACATTTCCTTTATCCATTGATGGACATTTAGATTCCTTCCATGTCTTGGCTATTGCTGCAGTGAATATGGGGTGCATATATCTTTTTGAGTAGTGTTTTTGTTTCTTTTGAATAAATACCCAGAAGTGAAATTGCTGGATCATATGGTAGTTCTATTTTTAATTTTTTTGAGGAACCTTCATACTGTTTTCCACAGAGACTGCACCAGTTTACATTCCTACCAACAGTGCACAGGGATTCCCCTCTCTCCACATCCTCGCTAACACTTTCTATTTCCTGTCTTTTTGATAATAGCCATTCTAACAGTTATGAGGTGATAGCTCATTGTGGTTTTGATTTGCATTTTCCTGATGATTAGTGACATTGAGCATCTTTTCATGTACCTGTTGGCTGTATGTATGTCTTCTCTGGAAAAATCTCTATTCAGATCCTCTACCCATTTTTCAATTGTTTTTTTGGCTGTTGAGTTGTATGAGTTCTTTACACACTTTGAATATTTACCCTTATCAGATATATGATTTGCAAATATTTTCTCCCATTTGGTAGGTTGCCTTTTCCTTTTGTTGATGGTTTCCTTTGCTGTGTGGAATAAACCCATTAATTTTTCAGTAAATTTTCCATCCTTTAATACATACTTGTAAAGTTGACAAAAGAAGAAAATGTACTCTTTCTTTCTTTCTGGCTGCGTTGGGTCTTTGTTGCTGCGTGCGAGTTTTCTCTGGTTGTGGCGAGCGGGGTCTACTCTTCGTTGCAGAGCGCGGGCTTCTCATTGCGGTGGCTTCTCTTGTTGCAGAGCACGGGCTCTATGTGTGCGGGCTTCCGTAGTTGTGGCTTGTGGGCTCTAGGTGCTCAGGCTTCAGTAGTTGTGGCTCACGGGCTCAGTAGTTGTGGCGCACAGGCTTAGTTGCTCCGCGGCATGTGGGATCTTCCTGGACCAGGGCTCAAACCCGTGTCCCCTGCATTGGCAGGTGGATTCTTAACCACTGCACCACCAGGGAAGTCTGTATTATTTAAATTTTTTTTTTTTTTTCCTGTACGCGGGCCTCTCACTGTTGTGGCCTCTCCCGTTGCGGAGCACAGGCTCTGGACGCACAGCCTCAGCAGCCATGATTCACAGGCCTAGCCGCTCCGCAGCATGTGGGATCTTCCCGGACCGGGACACGAACCCGCGTCCGCTGCATCGGCAGGCGGACTCTCTACCACTGTGCCACCAGAGAAGCCCTGTATTATTTAATTTTTAAAGACACTTTCCAGAAAGCAGTTTAGAAAGGCATGTGTAAGTTGTTTCAACTTTTTGAGAATATATTATAGATCATTAAAATATCACTGTTATGTAGCAAGGTGTGGGAGGCAGAACAGTGCACCACCTCCCCTCCTGCGAATGTCCACCTCTTAATTCCCAGAACTGTGAATATTTACCTACAGGCAAAAGGGACTCTGCAGATATGGTTAGATTAGGGACCCTGGGATGGGGGGATTACCTTGGATTATCCAGGTGGACCCAACCTAATCACAAGTCTAAAACTCAGGGAACCTTTCCCAGAACAAGATGCGACTAGGGTGGAGTGCTCAGAGAGATGCAGTGTTACTGGCTTTTTTTTTTTAATTTTTAAAATTAATTAATTTATTTAGCTGCACCGGGTTTTAGTTGCGGCATGTGGGATCTTCGTTGCAGCATGGGAGATCTATATCCCTGATCAGGATGTAACTCAGGCCCCCTGCATTGGGAGAGTGGAGTCTTAACCACTGGACCACCAGGGAAATCCCACAATGTTACTGGCTTTAAAGATGGAGGAAGGGGGTCATAAGCCAAGGAACATGAGTGGCCTCTAGAAACTCTAGATAAAGGATTCAGCCTAGAGCCTTAGTAAGGAATGCAACCCTGCCGACACCTGGTTTTTACCCAGTAAGACCCTTGTTGAACTCCAGAATTGTAAGATAATAACTTTATGTTGTTTTAAACCACTAAGTTTGTGGTAAGTTGCTGCAGCAGTGGTAGAAAACGAATACACAAGGCTTGAATAGTTTTCAAATGGAAAGACCATCTCATTATACCTAGAAAAATCCAAGTAAGCTTGTGTGTTTAAAATTATCTAGAAGTCGAAAAGAAAACCTATCACTGTTGGAAAAACAGAAGTAGTCAATGAGTTTAGGTCCTTTGAAGGCAGCTTTTTTTCTCTGATGAGATGCATACTGTGTTTATAATTACATATGTTGCATCACTGGGTCTCTTCCAGGCCAGAGAGAACTTCAGTTTGACCAGGTCTTGATAAGAACAGAATACTCACTTACAGTTTTACATAACAGAGGCTTAGAATCTTTTCACAGAGGGACTTCTGGCTTTGTTCATTTCAAACCTTGTTTTTCCTCCACTTTGCAAATACTCTTGGCGTGAGCAGCGTAGCACATATTCCCATGGAGATTATGGCCAGTCCCTCCTGTCCTGACATCAGGTGAGGTGGCATAGTGGCTTGGTGGAAGGAGTGTTCCAGGCAGCCGTTCCTCCACCTGGACAGCTGGCAGTAACTTAATTATCTGTGTAAGTGGTGGAGAACCACACAAACCTGTTTCATTAAATGTATGTAAATGTAAAATGTATGCTTAATTCAGCTTTTTTTTTGGCCGTGCCGCGCAGCATGCAGGATTTTAGTTCCCTGACCAGGAATCAAACCTGTGCCCTGTGCAATAGAAGCGCGGAGTCCTAACCACTGGACCACCAGGGAATTCCCTCAACTTACTTTTTCAAGGGGCTCAGGCAAATGGGAGACCTGAAGTTTAAGCACTGATAGCTTTGAGGTAAATTCAAACAAAAGCCTGGAAAGCAATTCCCTTACCCTGCATTTGGTCATCCCCCTCCTTTCTGCCTCAACCTCACACCTTTCCTTCAGAGAGGCAGTCTGAGTTGAGAAAAGAACACTAACTTTTGAGTTTGGACAGTTATCTCTCTTGGTCTCAGTTTTTTCTTTGGTGATGGGGATAATAACTACCCCATAGAGATGTGGCTGTGAGAACTGGGTGGAAAACATAGGGGAAGCATCCAATCCACAGGGGACTGGTTACTTCATCTTCCCTCCTCTCTGGGTTGCAACGAAGAGGCTGGGGAAAGAACGGTGCCAGGAACAGAAAAGCCCTTCCCTCACTCTCAAGCCGGGAGGATCGTGCCAGCACCTGTATGGTAGCTACCCTGGCTTCTCCCTCCCTCTGATCCACCTCCAACACTTTCTGCCCGCCCCACCCCCTAACTTGTCCTTCTGAGGATCCCAAAGGAGGTAAGGCTGGAAAAATCCAGGGAAGGAATGTGAAGCTTGCCAGAGTTAAGCCCTTTTAAGAACAACTGGAGGTGACCTGGTCTCCCTTCCCCCACTCCCCTGGAGCTTGTAAACAGCCCTCAACCACCCTAGCTCTGCAGCCGATCCTTCAGCCCTGAGTATGTCCGAGGAGGCAGTGACTGGCTTTACAACACAAAAGTCAGGTTGGAGTGAGCCCCAGAAAGGTGGGCTGTGGAGAGAGGTTTGGGCGTGGGAAAGTAGCTCAGAACCGAAGTCACCACTTCTTTTTGGTCTAAGAGTTCAGTTTATCAGCACTGGAGAAAAAAACAAAAGGACTCGGTCTTGTGGGAAGGCTTTGTGAGGCCCGGAGCAGGCACAGCTGTGGGGTAAGTCCAATCTTGTCCCTGCAGTTTGGGAGGTATAGGTGCCAAACCAAATTGGGAAAATCATAAAACTCCTAAAAGGCTTTCCAGAACAGTACATACAAACTGGGAAGCATTAAAAGGAAGGTTCCCTAAAGCCAGGTCCATAGATTTCGATTCAGATACTCTAGTAGGGTCTACATTTCATTTTTAATAAACTCTCCCAGGCGATTCAGAGCTGGAGGTCTGAGGCCCACAGTTTAAGGAAATGCTCCTGAAACTACATACACATCCTCACGGCTGGAAGTTCTTTCTTTGGTCTAACCAGACTCTCTGCTGCTGTGAAACTTGTTTCGTCTGATCCTGATTGCTTCTCTGCAGACTAAATTCTCATCAGCGTTTGGCTTGGCCCCTCACAAGCACTGGGGCAACGGTTACCATGGTAACCTAGATGGGGTGTAGGGGAAAAACCGTGACCCTGGGCCTGGCTCCTGGAGTGGCTGCCAGCAAGTCAGACCCCCTGGGCCAATGCTAGGACCTTGACGGTTTGGGTCCTGACCCAAGGGTTCAGCCAAAGCTAAGTGAAGAGCGGGGCGCGCCAGGGCGGGACAGTCTTTCAGAGCCAAAGCTCCCGCTCGAGCGCCGGCGGGAACGGTCAGAGGGTGGGGTTCGTGTTCCTAAAGCCACAGCGCGCCGCGTCTACCAGCCGGAGCGGATCAGAGCGGAGGGGCGGGGCCGGGGCCGGGAGGGGGCGGGGCCCGGGCCGGAGAACGCGGGCTCTTGGTTACTACGGTAACGCGTCAACATCTAGCGTCGGTGGTGCAGTAGGTGGCGGAGGCGGTGGAGGCGCGGAGTTAGAGAGTGCGGCTGAGATGGTGAGGTCCCGGGTGAGGAGGAGAACCTCGGATGGGGGCCTCATGTGTCCTCAATTGGGTTGGGGTTCTAATCTGGGAAAGTGGGCATCTGGGAGACTGACAGAAGTTGGGTCTGGGGTCGGGAAGGCCCAGGAGCGGGGATGGCACCCCTGGAAGAGGCAAGGGAAGTCCTGAGGAGGGTCCAAAAGAGAAATTAGGGGTGGGGTCGATAGCGATTGGAAATGTGATCTGGTGCTGAGCAGAAGAGGTGGGGAGAAGGGCTGTCCCAACCTTCTTCCCCCTCCCATCGGTCTGGGGCCTCCATGGGCTGGGGATTGTGGGATGTGATGTGGGAAAACCATTGGTGAGGAGGCCAGATAACAGGTACGCGTTCTCCCTCTGACCAGCAGGGTGACAATGTGTAAGTCACCTAATGTCCTGAGCCTACAAGTCCTTGTCTTGTTACTGGGGCTCTGGGTCACTCATAGGTATTCAACAAACATTTGCAAATGAATGAATGAATGCAGAGGGTACCAGATTTGAAAGTCCCTGGAGAGGGATTGGGACTGTCTAGCAGGCCTGCGGTTCCCCAGGATGGAGAGGACAAGGGTCATGAGGGTTGAAAGGGCAGCAGGCCTGGGAGGAGGTATGAAGGTGATGTCTGGGATCCCATGAGGAGGGTGTGGTCCCTGAGGAATAAGTGAGAGGGGCAGAGGATAGGTGTTGGAGCCTTGGGTTACTGGAAATAACCTTAGAATTTCTGGGTGCACACCCAGTGGCAAAGGAGTCTCTGATGTACCTGTGGACACACTTCATGTTCAGAGGTCACACTGCTTTTCTGGGACTCAGTGGTTCAAATTCAGGGTCCCCAAGTCAGGATTTCAAGAAGAGCCTTGTTAATTATAAAAGAAACAAATCTCCCACAAAGAGCATTTATGCATTTTACGATGCATATTTATCTCCAGCTTTCCTGGGTGATTTACAGGCCCAGTGCTGTGTGCGTGTCTCTGAGGGCCTAGTGTCACACTTGGCATCTAAGGGCACACAGTAAATGTTAGTTCTCTTTTTCTCCTGTTTCAAAAATGTCATATTTCCAAGTCCAAATTCATCAGTGAGTTGCACCTGGGCTAGACTTGTGGGCTTTGGCTCATGCAAATCAGGGACTCCCCACCCAAGGTCCACTCAAGGAGGGGTTTTGGTCTGTTGACTGAGCCCTTCTGAAGTCCCTTGGACAGGACTGGGCATATGAGCACCTTTGAGAAGCAATGGGTCAAGTTAATGATCTCTGCCCTTCTGTGAGACCAAGAGTGTGTGTGTGTGTGTGTGTGTGTGGGTGTGGGTGTGGGTGTGTATGGGTGTGTGTGTGTATGGGTGTGTGTGTATGGGTGTGTGTGTGTATGGGTGTGTGTGTGTGTGTGTGTGTGTGTGTGTGTGTGTGTATGGTGCTACTTACTAGCTTTTGAGAGTGTTTGGAGGAGTGGGGAGAGGTGATAGTTGCGGGGAGGGTCACAATGAGGCAGACCTCCAGGATTCTTACAAAAACAATGAATAACATCCCCCAGAAGGAGGGACAGGGCCTCAGTACTGAGTAGCATGTCATCTTCAAATGGTACTCCACAGATGGCCAACCCAGTCTTATTTGAGGAAAGAGGTGACCTGAATGTATCACTCAGTGGAAGGTAAGGTACCTGGTTCATGGGCATCCCCACCTTCTTAGTAACCAAAGTCTACAGAAAGCAGGAAGAATCAGGCTAAGAGCTCAAAGCCTGAATTTGCCAGCCTGCGGTGAACCTATATGCAAAAGAGACGCTAGGTCCCAGGTGGAGAGGACATCCAGGAAAGGACAAGCCTTTGTCTTTGTTCAGTTGACAGGTGTTACAGTTACGTCATGGAAATTCCACACTGCCCTGTTCCAGCCCTGTTCAAGATCTGTCTTGTCGGATTTGAGCTGAACATCCTGGATCTCGGGACATCTGGCACTGCAGCTTTTTTTTTTTTTTTTTTTGCGATACGCAGGCGTCTCACTGTTGTGGCCTCTTCCGTTGCGGAGCACAGGCTCCGGACATGCAGGCTCAGCAGCCATGGCTCACGGGCCCAGCCGCTCCCGGCATGTGGGATCTTCTCGGACCGGGGCACGAACCCGTGTCCCCTGCATCGGCAGGCGGACTCTCAAACACTGCGCCACCAGGGAAGCCCGGCACTGCAGCTTTTTAAGGGCTGCACTCTCTGTGTTCAGAGTCAGGGCATCAGGTCCACTGCTTTGTTTTGTAGTCAAATAAAAATAGTTCCCCCCACCCCCTGCCCCAGTCATAAAGAGAGTTACCTACTCAGTGCAGAACGTTATTCAATACAAGAAACACCTTAAGATGCTAATACTCACACGGAATTACTGTTAAACATTCTTGTGAACTTTCTTTTAGTAACACATTCTGGATGAATACCCTTCATATGAACATTTTTACTGCTGTACTTCCATGTTTCTTATAATCTGCTTTCTTTAACACTTAATATGGGGACTTCCCTGGTGGTCCAGTGGTTAAGAATCGGTTTTGCAATGCAGGGGTTGCCGGTTCAATCCCTGGTTGGGGAACTAAGATCCACATGCCGTGGGGCAACTAAGCTCGTGTGCCACAATTAGTGAGCCCGCGTGCCACAAGGAAAGATCCCACATGTGGCAACTAAGACCCAACGCAACCAATAAATAAATATTAAACAAAAAAAAGAATTGAAAGCAGGGACTAGAACATATATATAAACTTAATATGTTAGGGAGATCATCCTGTATCTATAACGGAGTGAAAATCATCTTCTGAATGACCAGTTAATCTTTCTGCATCAGTCTCTCCCAGAGCCCCCAGCAATGGCTGAATTCTTGTAAACCTGGGATGGAATGGTATTTGAAGAGACAGGGAGTCAGCTAGGTCACCAAAAGGAAAATATCAAGGCAGAGCTGGCATCTTTTTCTGTCCCAGTCCTCGTCTTTGCCGATCATCCTTGTCTCCTCAGCGGTCTTTCCTCACCTTCAAGAGCTGCCTTGGGAATTCTTTGGTGGTGCAGTGGTTGAGAATCCGCCTGCCAATGCAGGAGACACGGGTTTGAGCCCCGATCTGGGAAGATCCCACATGCCGTGGAGCAACTAAGCCCGTGTGCCGCAACTACTAAGCCTGTGCTCTAGAGCCGTGAGCCACAACTACTGAGCCCGTGTGCCACAACTACTGAAGCCCGCATGCCTAGAGCCCGTGCTCTGCAGCAAGAGAAGCCATTGCAATGAGAAGCCCGCACACCGCAAGAAAGAGTAGCCCCTGCTCGCCACAACTAGAGAAAGCCTGCGTGCAGCAGTGAAGACCCAGTGCAGCCAAAAATAAATTAAAAAAAAAATAATAAAATAAAGCTGCCTTCCGCCAGGGAAGACTAGCCGGCTTCTCTCTAGGTATGGCTCAGCTTCTTGGGGATATTTATTTGGTCATGCAAGAAATAAAACCAGCCCTTCACCTCCTGAAAGAACCTCTTGCCTATTGCCTCTAGCCCAGAGGGATCTAACTTTCCATTTCTGCTTGGTTCTTCATTTTTTTCTAGTACTTTTACACAGTGACCTCCTTAATCCTTCTTGTTGCTTTTGGCAAAACTGGTTATTCTAAGCCTGGCGTAAGGCTTGTGGCTTCAAGGTCAGCATTTCCCCAATAAGGTTTTTCAGCCACCCAACCCCAGAGCTCCAGGCTTCCTTCTGCTCTGCCCAGTGGCCGCTTTACTGTGGTCATTATCTGTTTTCCTTCCTATGTTCTGACTTCGAGGCCCAGGCAGTCGAGTATCTCTCGTGCGACTTCCTTTTGATCTGGGTATCAAGAGCATAGGAGAGAAGCGGTGCAGTCCCAGCCCTGGAGGAACCTACAGTCTGGTGGACACCCAAGGCCAAGAGAAAAGCTTGTAGGAGCCCTTGAAAAGAAACAGGAAAACAAATGCAAAACAACAATAATGCCTTCCATCTGTGCTCCGAAGCCCTTTCTCATACATTATTTTCCACAGTGCAGAGCACATCCGTGATATGGAAAATGTGGAGTGGTGGCATACTCGGGAAAGGCTTCCGTCTCAATCTGGTCTGCAGCCCCCAAGAGGTCGTCTTGTTTGGCTTCATTCATTCATTCTTCCTCAAATACATATCGAGCTCCTACTACATGCCAGGCACCTCTCCCCTTAGTTGTCTACAGAATTCACGCCATCTCTCATGTTCCATTGCCCTCCATCTTTTCTGCTTATTCCCAATGCTTTGCCTCAATCCCACCTATAGTGGTTTCTATTCATCTCCTCTTATTCTATTTTTGGTGGAAAGGGGAGCTGTTGCTCCCCAGTTACCATATAATAACCCTTCAGAGTCTGTTATTAGGCATCCTTGGGGCTGCCGTATTTACCTTTTAATAAAGCCGAGTTTCTCTGCTCTCCTATACGGGGGCTGACCAAGGCTGTAAAGGGAGGCGCCCTCTGTAAGCCTCCTGCTGGCTGTGCCAGGCTGGGAGGGAAAGGGTGCACACAGCAGTGCCCGTTGTGTGGAACAGAGCCAGCTGGAGAATAATCGCCCGATTTAGTGTGAAAACCTGATTCAGGTGGAACAGGTGCTGCCGGGATGGGAGGGTGTCTGTGTGGTCATGGCAGATCAGAGAGAACTTTCAAAGCACACTGTCCAGTGTTTAGTGACCTGGAATGTGTCTCCCTGTCCACCGTGTCCTGTTGACAGCTGCTCATTCCCAGGCTTGGTAGACCTGACGTGCCCAGTCCATTCCCCCTAGGTGTCCCAGATCAGAGAACTGCGGGAGATGTGGGCTCCTCCAGAGCGAGATGTGAATCAGCTTTAGATGAAGCCTGGAGTTGTCCTGCGGTCCTCACAGAAACTGCCTCCTGGAGATAGACTTCTCCTCTTGGGTGTGAGCTGAAGCTGGACTGACCTTGGGGAAAGGAGGTTGTATCAGTCAGGTTCTTGGTTATAAGCAACAGAGCCAGAACTTGAATTTAAGGAGAAGGGAATGTATGGAGAGGATTTTGGAGCGTGCACAGACTTCACACCAACGCTGGGCAAGTAGGCTTGGAAAATGAGAACAAAGGAGGCACTGCAGCCGGAACCCAGGCCTAAATGACAATCCAGAAATGGTCTGGCAAAGACCCTCGATGCACTGTGGCACCTCCAGCACCGGCAGCTTTACTGTGGGCAGTTGCCACTGGTACCCTTATCAGCATTGCCCCAGACACGGGGTGTGGCTGCCTCTGTCAGAAGGGGTTTCCATGTTCTCCTTCTTGCATCACTAGTTCCCTATTTATTGTCAGGCTTGGGGTATCTGATGGCTCAGCCTAGGGGTCCTTTGCCCAGGCTTGGAAGACAAACATCTAGTGTTTTCAGCTTCTACATTCACGGATGATCCTTGTCACTCTCAGCTCATTAGATGGGGAACTCCCCCAATCTAGAAAGTACTGGATGCTTAAAAGCTGACTAATGCACATGAAAGGGGTCCTGGGAGTGAAAGAGCATCACAGTGGATGCTCTGAACTGGTCTGCCTAACTGTAGCTGGCAGCTGTTACAAAACTGAACCACCCACCAGCAGTGGGCGAAGTGCTTTTCCATCCTGCATGCCCTCAGGTCCCCACCACAACCTTGTGAGATGGTGGGGACATGAAGGAGGGCAAATAGTAGTGTCAGTTATGAAGGAGGTTTGGCACTCGGGCTGAGGAGTTTGGAGGTGAAGAGGACACTGCACATATCTGGGCAGGAAAGCCCACGTGGCCTCACAACACTGTGCTTGTGGAAAACTAGAACCGAGCTGACACTGAGATCATCCTCCTGCTGTCCTGTGTCCTTTCTCCTTCCTTCCCTGCCGCACGGCGTCTTGGCCGTCTTTAGCTGGGGAGCCTCAGGAGTCCTCACTGAGCTGGTGTGCCCGCCTCTGCTCCTGTGGGGTGTCCCCTACATTTCAGGGCTTACCCAGGGGCTTTCCCACATGCCCATCCAACATCCCCCCAGCACGGGCTGGCGAAGTGTCTACCTTGCCCGGGGTCCAGATGGCACTCAGTACTGATGACCCCAACTCTCTGCCTCTCCCTGCAGCCGTTAAGCACAGCCGGCATCCTGAGCTCCTCCTCTACCACTTCCAACAGGTTAAGGAATAGGCCTTGCTATCGGACCAAAGCCCTGAACTCCGAGGTGGATGAGAGCCTCTTCGGAGCTATCAAGGTAACCCTCACCCAGCCCCTCCAGGGAGCGGCCACTTGGAGGCAGTGACCCAAACTAGCATTGCTCAGGACAAAGCTAGCTCTGGGCAGGCCACCCCCTCCCAGGTAATTCTCAGACTGGAGACCGGGAGGGGTTCTGAGGCTTGAGTGCACGAGCTCGGAAGCCTAGTGGAGCCCAAGCAAACAGGGCACCTGGCTTCCTCCACCATGAAATCCTTAGGTCTTCACAGCATTTAAAAATCTGTTATAACGTTGAAGGGAGTCTCAGCTGCAGAGCACTCAATATTCACTCTTTGCTCAGTGAGCGCCCCGTGATGGAAATGTTTGAGGGCCACTGGCCCAAGCTTGCAGATACAGACCAACATAATTACCCCTCCATCGGAGAACAGCATCAGAGTGAAAAAACACAGAATCAGCCTTCTTTCCCGGTTGCTCAGCTAAAACAGTTACTTTGGGCTTCCCTGGTGGCACAGCGGTTGGGGGTCCGCCTGCTGATGCAGGGGACAAGGGTTCGTGCCCCGGTCTGGGAGGATCCCACATGCCGTGGAGCAGCTGGGCCCGTGAGCCATGGCCGCTGAGCCTGCACGTCCGGAGCCTGTGCTCCACAACAGGAGAGGCCACAACAGTGAGAGGCCCGCGTACCGCAAAAAAAAAAAAAAAGAAAATACAGTTATTTTGCTTTGGGAAACAGGCAGGTGTTTGTTTGCAAATGTCATCCCATCTAAGAGGCTGACGACTTGAGAAGGAGAGCCAGAGTGTAACTTGGAATAACCTTGGTACACGTGATGTTCAGACGGTAAGAAGGAAGAGAGGCAAGGAGAGAAAGAGGATGAGACATGGAGAGAAGGGTGGTGAGAGATTGAGAGAGGAGAGGGACGCTGCCTGTATGTTATCTAGTTGTTAGAGTAAATGCTAAGAGCTCTCAACACAAGGAAAACAGTTTTCTCTATTTCTTTAATTTTGCATGTATATGAGACGATGGGTGTTCCCTAAACTTATGGTGATAATCACTTCATGATGGATGTAAATCAGGTCAATATGCTGTACACTTATACAGGGCTGTATGTCAACTATGTCTCAAGAAAACTGGAAGAAAAATAGAAAAAGAGGCAGAGAAAAGCGAAAAAGAAGAAAGATACCAGTGGTGGTGTGAATACTAGTGTGAATAGCTCTGGCTGCAGGCACACTGGGGAGACGAGAGTTGATGTCTACCCCTGCCCCTCACTCCCCTCACTGCGGACAAGAAAGAACTTTCCAGAGTGTTCCAGATGGGCATCTTTATCCATTTAGAAGATGCCCACTCTGCAGCAGTTTCCTATTGACAAGGGAAAGAATCAAAGCAATGCAGTTTCACTTACAGACGTGTCGTTTATTTGTTTTGAGTCCATGGGGAGTCTTCTAGTTAAACTGAAGATAGATTTGGAAATGGCCGAGTTCTCCAAGCTTAGTCTTGCTGACTTGCAAGAGTGTGCAGGCAAAGTAATGCCTATTCCTGGCCTGTTCTTTGGCCTTTTTGCTGGGTGAGAGTCCAGGAAGTCTCCCAGCCCGACAGTAGGGGGCAGAAGTGGCCTGTGGCCTGACTGAGTTGTGCCACTTGGAAGCAGAGATGGGCACCAGGTGGCAGCAGCACTGCAGGGACGGGTGTGCAAAGCGCGATTCTCCAGACATGAAGGACCTCCACCGAAGCCATGCCCCTGCCTCTACTCAGGACCACAGATACTGCATTCATGACAAATGAAATTCTCTCCTGTGTTCAAAATTTCCTGAAAAGTGATTTCATTTTCTTACTATGTTACTCCTTCATGGTCAGAGCATTTTTTAAAAAACCTCATATATCTAATTTGTATTTGCCTTGCTGAAATCTGATTCACTGACTCCCTCACCCCATTAGATTTAAGGGCAGGTCTCCACCAGGGCCATTTAGCTATTTCTAAATTCCTCCATATGGCTTTTTTGGGGGATGAAAGTAAATGAATCATTAGAAAGGATTAAAAATAACAAATATCATAGATTAGATGAGTCTGTAACAAATTGTATGCTTCAAACCCACAGCGTGGTCAGGAGAGCTAATTATTTTTTCTTTCGTAAACCACAGAGGGAGGAGAACCTAGAGACCCCAAATTTTCATTCCTGATGGTTTTAGGTTAGGAATGGACGTATGCTAGCAACCCTCCCCCCGCGCCCCCATCCCTCTGGGAGTATCTGTACAAGGTATAAAGAAGGCTTGCTCTCAGAAGAGTTGGTCGGTGTAGAGCACATCTGGCCATGTTCAAGGGCAGAGTACCCTGCTGCTCTCAGTGCCCTGGCTACTCTTGGTGGTCCTGCAGTCTAGGCCCCAGCCGGCCTCCTCTGCCGCTGGATGGGGTAGAAGCCCCAGGAGAGGGGAAGGCTGCACTTGAAGTTAGGGCTGACCAGCAGGAAGTGTGGTGACCAGCTTTTAAGCTGTCCTTCCTGACACCACAGCCTCTGACCCAGAGCGACGGCCCCATCGTGCTGCTCCGAGATAAGCATGCCATTCGGAAAAATCTCCCTGCCCTGGGCTTGGACCACAAGCCAGAGACCGTCCAGCTCATCACCCGGGACATGGTCCGGGAGCTCATGTGAGTACCTAGCGCACAGAGCCTTTCCGCTGAGGACCTCTGCGTAGAGATGGGGAAACCCACCTGGTCTCATTCTGTCATTGCGGACCCCACCACTTTCCTATTCATTTCCCCCCTTTCGTTTCTTGGTTCTCCTTTTTTTCTCCATTTTGGTCTCTTTTGTTTCTCCCCACCTTGTATCTATTACTGCCATTGCCCTTGATTCCCAGCTTCTTTCTCTTCCCTTTCTTCTGGCTGCCTTGGGTCCTATGGGGCTGGTAGAGGGGAGGTGCTTAGGGGTCCTCTCTGAGCCCCCATTAGTGCACTTTCCCATTGGTAAAGGGAAATGTCCAGATGAGTCACTTCCTTTTGGCTGCATCGAGAATAGGAAGCAAAGGGAAACTGACCAGATGCCTAATTAGCCCCTTGGCTTCTTCCCAGGCTCTGAGGCCAGAAGAGGAAATTCCCAAGGGCTCTTGGGTTCCTTTGGGATTAGCTCAGCATGGCTTCCTGACTGCAGCAGCCCCTTGCTTGGGCCCCTCCTGTGGTAGGTTTAGGCCCAGCTCAGCCATGTGAAATGAGCCAACACCATCACTCAGTGGTTTAGCTCTTGTGCTAGTGCTTCATTCTCCAAACCATTCTTCCTACTCTGGCTCCACTCACTAAAAACTTGAATTCCCAGAAAATGCAGCCTGTGTCACAAGCTGGGGAGGCACGGGTGGGACACAGCTCCAGGAGCACTGTCTGGTCAGCTCTGGCATGAAATGGCCAGATGTGGTAGCAGCCCTGCAGGTACTCCTGGGGCCCAAGAAATGTCTCCTTCTTGGACTGGTCCAGTCCTAAAAAACACGTTGGAGGTGACTTGTCAGGGCTGCTGAGAGCAGCGTGAGATGCTGTCTCAGATTTAGATCATTTTTTGTTATTCCACATCCCAGATGTTTGGGGCCACGCCACCCAGTGAACCACAAGATCTTGGCTAAGCCTCAAGTCCACTCGATCATTCGTCCACCTCCTGGACACCTCCCCTGCACCAGTTTTTTTTTTTTTGCGGTACGTGGACCTCCCACTGTTGTGGCCTCTCCCGTTGCGGAGCACAGGCTCCGGACACACAGGCTCAGCGGCCATGGCTCACGGGCCCAGCCGCTCCGCGGCATGTGGGATCCTCCCGGACCGGGGCACGAACCCGTGTCCCCTGCATCGGCAGGCGGACTCTCAACCACTGCGCCACCAGGGAAGCCCCCCTGCACCAGTTTTATTGGAGGAAGTTTAACTTCCTGCCTCCTAGCCATGTACCTGTTAAATCGCCTCACCCAGAAGCATCTTTATCCCCACCCCTCTGCTCCATCTTTAATGTGTGTCATTTGTTTGTAATCTTTATAATTATCTATTGGTTTGTTGAATGTGCTGGGCAGCTAGAAAGGTCTATAGACATGTCTCTGACTATTGTTGATCAGAGAGTTTAATTAATATTTAGGTTTCAAAGCTTCTCTCTGGGCTGGATGCACAGGGATGCTTTTGTTTCTCACTGGCGTCCACTTCATCCTTGTCTGGCATCCCCTTCCTCTTTTTATGTCATCCTTGAGGAATCATCTATTTTAAAAGTTCAATTCAAAAAAAAAAAAGTTCAGTTCAACAACTTTATTATGAGTCCTCAGTCTGTGCCCAGCACTGTGCCAGACGCTGGGCTGCCTGTGGGGTTAAGACAGAGTCCGTATCCTGGAGGAGCTTGTGAGCCAGCAAGGGAAACAGAAGTTGCCCACAACACTGGCAGGGAGAGCAGAGGGAAGGAGGTGGTCTATGTATGTATACATGGGGGAGGGTCATACACGGCGACGCAGAGAAGGTAGCATATGAACCGGACTTTTTAGCAAAAGTCCTTAAACTGTCCCTTCTTTAGCCCGTGACGCTACTCCACCCTTGCCTGGGACCGCTTTTCCCCAGTGGACCCGTTGCGCAGTTGGCTGTCTCTCCTGCCCTTGCCCGAGTCCCTGCAGGCGGGTGGGCAGTGATGAGGGGCAGGGAAGAGAGCCGAGCAGCCTGCAGTGTGGTGCTGAGAGCTTGCCCTTCCCTCCCCTCCCCTCCCTAATTTTGTTCAATCCTTGTGTCAGCATCCCCACCAAGGACCCCTCCGGGGAGTCCCTTATCATGAGCCCTGAGGAGTTTGAGCGGATCAAATGGGCATCCCACGTGCTGACTAGAGAAGAACTCAAGGCCAGGGAGCAGGCCTTCAAGGAGGAGAAGGAAGCCATTGTGGTAGCTACCCCCGTCCCCCATCTATGCAGAGGGGTGTTGAAGAGAAGGGCTGGGGAGAGGCCGGCTTCCCACAAGACTGGGAGCTCTAGTTAGGGGACCCTGAAATGGGGCGTGAACGTGCTAAAGAGGACGTGTTGTAGAATTAAGAGTGGGTGTGGGGAGGAACCGCAGGGCGGCGGGAAGGGTGAGGAAGCCAGGCTGAGAAACCCCTGGGCTCCGACAGTGCGGTGGGGTGAGGCGAAACTCATCTGGGGTCAACCGTGGCAGCCGGGCTAGTGCCCAGGGCACACAGCACAGGCAGTAACCCCCCACTAATCCCGACGTGGCTCCCATAGGACGCAGTGACCACACGCAAGAAGATCATGAAACAGAAGGAAATGGTTTGGAGGACCAGCAAGAAGCTCAACAATCTGGAGGAGGTGGCCAAGGACAGGGCCCAGAACCTCCTTCAGAGAGCCAGGCAGCTGCGGATGGAGCAGGAGGAGGAGCTGAAGGACGTGAGCAAGGTGAGCTCTCCCTTCTCCCTCCCTCCTCCTATCTCTCTTTCTCTCTCTCTTTTTGTTTTTTTAATTTAATTTATTTTTGGCTGCATTGGGTCTTCATTGCTGTGTGCAGGCTTTTCTCTAGTTGTGGTGCGCGGGCTTCTCATTGCAGTGTCTCCTCTTGTTGCAGAGCACGGGCTCTAGCCGCCCAGGCTTCAGCAGTTGTGGCTCACGGGCTCTGGAGCGCAGGCTCAGTAGTTGTGGCGCACGGGCTTAGTTGCTCCACGGCATGTGGGATCTTCCCGGATCAGGGCTCGAACCCGTGTCCCCTGCATTGGCAGGTAGATTCTTAACCACCGCGCCCCACCAGGGAAGTTCTATCAAGCTTCCTTTTTTTTTTTTTCCCCCCTTGGCCGTGCCACACAGCTTGCGAGATCTTAGTTCCCTGACCAGGGATCAAATCCATGCCCCCTGCAGTGGAAGCACAGAGTCTTAACCACTGGACCGCCAGGGAAGTCCTCCCTCCTCTTATCTCTTATTCACACACCTGACAGCATGGGCTCCAGCTGGAGACAGGGTGCAGGGGTGAAAGGTCAGGGTCTGGCCTTGGCAGGGGAACGGGATGGAGAGCTGCACTTGCCACGTGCCTGCTGTGTGACCTTCGGCAAGTCACTTGCCCTCCCTGAGCCTCACTTCAGTTGTAAAATGAGGGTGGTGAAACTACTTAGCAGAATTATTGGCAGGATTAAATATGTTAATATATGGGAGAGGCTTTGCGAACTGTGGGTTGATAAATGCATGTGAGGATGCTACTTGTATCTTTATCCGGCTAGTTCAATTCTGGCCACATATGGTGGTCCCAGGCAATTGGGTTCTTTTTGTCGTGTTCAAAGTGCTTCCCTTAGCTGAGAGCATAAAGACCAGAGGCTCATTGGGAATTCTATTGTGTAACTCAATTGCGTGTGGTTCACTTCCTGGCAAAATGAAAAATGCTGACTCCCCAGCCCCTTCATCTACAGTTTCTGTCTCTCAGGTAAATCTTCTTTACTTCCTTTTATTTTCCAAAGCTTTTACTCCATAGTTCTTATTGATGGCTCATGGTTTTTCATTCCGTTATGTGTCATGTTGGGCTCTTCTAGTTTAAAAATCTAGTGGCTTGGCCTCTGCAAGAATGTTTGTTTCCCCAAAGTGTAGAACAGCGGGTCTTCACTTGGGGTTCATGGGTCTCTAAGGGGGGACCATGAACTTCTGAAGTTTTACGGAAATTTTGTGTGTACAGATGCAAATGAATTTTATGGAGGAGAAAGCCCATAGCTTTCATCATATTCCCAAAGCGTGATCCATGACCCCCCAAACACTAAGATCCAATACCCTGAAAGACGCTATTTTTTTTTTTGCGGTATGCGCGCCTCTCACTGCTGTGGCCTCTCCCTTTGCGGAGCACAGGCTCCGGATGCGCAGGCTCAGCGGCCATGGCTCACGGGCCCAGCCACTCCGCGGCCTGTGGGACCCTCCCGGACCGGGGCACGAACCCATGTCCCCCACATCGGCAGGCGGACTCTCAACCACTGCGCCACCAGGGAAGCCCCGACACTATTGCTTTTCTGGGCTTGTGAGCACACTCAATAGGATTCTGCTCCCATTTCTCCCCGTTCCCACTTCCCTATCCCCGTGATGCATTCCCCCCCATCCTTACTCCCAGGCCTAGTACCACAGCTTTATTTCCCCTCCCCAGATCATCCTCAACGCTAAGTGCCACGCCATCCGGGATGCCCAGATTCTGGAGAAGCAGCTGATCCAAAAAGAGCTGGATGCAGAGGAGAAGCGGTTGGATCAGATGATGGAGGTGGAGCGGCAGAAATCCGTTCAGAGGCAGGAGGAGCTGCACAGAAAGAGGCGGGAAGAGAGCATCCGGTAAAGAGATGGCTTTGGCACCTTCCCCTCTTAGTCATTTCCATGTGTCTTTAGGTCCATATAGCCTTGCAAAGGGGGAAGACATGAGAAATGGTCATTATCCTCCTCTGTTATTATCTCAAAACCTTTATGGAGTGATTCAGAGAACCACAGAACTTCTTAAAACTTATTTCCAAGATCACAACAGGTGCTTCATAATCTGGCCCCAATTCAGCCTCATTTTGCACCATTTCCTGCCATCCATTCTATGAAGCTTTCCTTCATTTCCCCCAACATGCCAGGTCTTGACAAAAGCTCATGACTTTTGTTGTTCCCTCTCCTTTGAATACCCTTCTCTTTCCTTTCCCCCCGAAAAACGCGCTCTCTTCTTTTAGTATGTAGCTTTGCCGTCTCCTCCCCTGAGAAACCTCCCTCACTTCACCTGGCAGGCTTTAGGGCTCCCTTCTCTGGGTCCCGCCACACCCTCTTTATACTCTGGCGCACCCCTCCTTGCACTGTGGCTCCCTGACCCTCACCAGGCTGTATGCTCACTGAGGACAGGGTCCCTGTCTTATTCATTTCTGTAGCTTCTGGGCCTACCAGAGTGCCTGGACTGTAGTAGGTGCTTAATACATGTTAGAATGAATAAATTCAGTCCCCTTCATTCTGCAGGAAAGGACAGTCCCAACGCAGGTAAATTATAGAATCATAGTATCCTGGATTTAGAACGCCAACTATATAATTGAAGAATTACCTCTATAAATAGTCCTTGTAAAAAAAATAGTCATTGCACCACACTGAGTGGCAGTTCTTTCTCCCCATCTGTATTCTGTTCTCATGTACCATTCATCTTTGTACTTCTAGTAGGTACCTGGCTCACTATAGCAGGCTCCCAATAAAAGTTTATTTCATGGCCAAGTGGCTCTTCATTTTTTGCATAAACAGTTCCAATGAAAGGAAAATCCCTGCCTTATCAGCAGCTCTAATGAGTTGACCTGGTCCTTATATTGAGTCTAAACCTGCTTCCATGTAACTCTTTTACTCATTGCTCTAGTGTATTTCATCTGGAGTCATTCAAGAGCTCTATCTTTCTTTCTTTCTTTTCTTTCTTTCTTTCTTTATTTGTGGTACGCGGGCCTCTCACTGTTGTGGCCTCTCCCGTTGCGGAGCACAGGCTCTGGATGTGCAGGCTCAGCGGCCATGGCTCACGGGCCCAGCCGCTCTGCGGCATGTGGGATCTTCCCGGACCCGGGCAGAAAGAGGGCAGGAAGGCTGGGAGAGTGGGAGAAGACACAGATTACGATAAGAATCTACGGGAAGGAGTACGAGATTGACATTCAGATAGAGCTCTTGGGATTCCCTGGTGGCGCACTGGTTAAGAATCCTCCTGCCAATGCAGGGGACACGGGTTCGAGCCCTGGTCCAGAAAGATCCCACATGCCGCGGAGCAACTAAGCCCGTGAGCCACAACTACTGAGCCCGCGAGCCACAGCTACTGAAGCCCGCGTGCCTAGAGCCCGTGCTCTGCAACAAGAGAAAAGTATAATCTATGAAAGAAAAAAAATCAATAAAGTGGGCTGCATGAAATTAAAAAAAAAAAAAAGAACGGTGAGCCCCAGAACCAGGAGTTCAGAAGGGAGAGGACCAACCTGCCAGGACCCTCTGGGGAAGGACTTTGGTCTGGGTTCGTGAAGCATAGCCATGTTTAGGGGGCACTTGTCACATTGTTCCTACGATGCCTCCCATCTTGGGGGTTATTTGGGTGGAGGTTAGAACAGAGAGATACAGACCCTTGGTTTCTAAGACACCATGGCACTGTTTCTTCCCAGAGGAAGACGGCACATTGTGGAACAGATGGAAAAGAAGCAGGAGGAGCGATCGCTGCTTGCCGAGCAGCAGCAACAGGATAAGGAGCAGATACGGGCGTATATGGAGCAGCTCCAAGAGGAGGATCTAAGGGTAACAGGGCTGCACAGATAATGCCAAGTTCCACCGGCAACAGCAAAAAAGCCCTCCAACACTGGGGTTTGAGTGTGTGGGCTGATGTGCCGTCAGGCACACGCTCATTTCACATCATCGTCACCATCAACTTTTTATTGCCTTATGAAACATTTGTTTGGCTGTGGAGTCATGCTGGGGGAGGAGCAGTGATTTGGATACCGTCCCTGCCTTACTGGGACTTGGGGTCCAGGACTGACATATCCGTGTGAATGGACACATGAAGGAAAGATATGGCTACATGCTTTGCACAAATAAACATAGGGATGTTTTATTGTCTTCCCTCAATTACCTAGGGATATTATAGACTTTGTAGGTGAACAGTAGCAGTGTCTCAGTTCTGGACTCGCTGCTGTTGCCTCATCCAAAGTACATTGCATCCCAGTGTCATTAATTGTGTTGAGGAGTCAAACCCTTTGTTCCTGTTAGCCTCAATAAAATTAGTAAGCATATCGTTGCAAAAGTAATGATGACACATCTGTTCAGACCAGGAAGACGTAAACAAATCTTCTTCTATTGGCTTCATCTGATCTGTTGCAGTATACAAAGGCCCCTGGCATAGTGAGGTACATGGCAAGCATTTGGGGCATTTATTCTTTTTTCCCCTCAATTTTTCACTTAAAAAAAATTTTATACACACAGACAAGTTGAAAGAACTGTACCACACCCATCAATGCTTCACCTAGATTTAGTGGTTGTTAATCTGCCTGAGTTGCTTGTCTCTTTTAGATGTATATACGTATTTTGATATTGTTAAACTGTTTGAAAGTAAGTTGCCAACATCTTGACACTTTGCTGCTGAATGCTTCAGCCTGTATCTCTGAAAGACATTTGCTTACAAGTCAACAACACCATTATCAACAAAATTAGAATCCAATGATTCTATAATATCATTTCATATTTACTCTACACTCAAATTTACTCAGTTGTTACAAAAATATATTTTCTTTCGTCCAAACCAGGATTCAATCAAGGTTCACACATTGCATTCACTAAGTCTTTTAAGTCTATTTTGATCTAAAAGAGTTCCCTCCCTCATTCATTCATTCATTCATTTTCATAGCACTGATACCTTGAAGCATCCAGGACATTTGACTTGAAGAATGTCCCACATTCTGATTTGTCTGATTGTTTCCTCATGGTACCATTTAACTTGTGGAACACATATTCTTTTATTGTTCTCCTCCTTCCCCATGTTTATGGGTGATTGAGTTGTCATCTCCCAGTGAATTTGATGGTGAGGAGCGACAGGGGGCCCTGAAGGATCTCATGGGGGGCCTTATAATTATGAGGGCTTCTCAAGCACTTGCCGTATGAGGGTCTGTGTGAGGGCTGGGAGGCTGATAACCAGATGGTCAGGGAAGATGAGGGGCAGGCAGCCTTGTGAACTGCATGAGAAGGGGAGCAACAGGGCCATGAAGACAGACAAGACCTGGCCAAGCTCCTGGCTCAGGAGAGAGAGGGAAAGGGACAGGAAGGACAGGTCTGGGATAGATATGCAGGAAAGTGGAAAATCCAAATTGACTGTGGGGAATGGGCATTGGTGGGTTCATTGAGAAAGTTCCAGGTGTCACTGAGTCAACACAATTACTCCGGTGTTAGGTCATTGTCCTTTTCCCGTCCTTCTAGGCACTCCCTAAGTCTCCAGGAAGTATCATTGGGCAGAGGTAGAAACCTCTGCCTCCCCAGCGTAGAACTGCATCATCTCCCGGTGATGCAAGGGCAGCTTTCCCCACCTTGCTAGCAAGATGGAGAGAATGAAGGGAGTTTTCTGGGGTTGCTTCACGATGGCTTCAAAGATGAGAAACGGGGGAAGTCCTTTGGTTTCTTGGAAATGAAATGAACCCACAAAAACAACAAACCAAAAAGTAAATAAATAGGCAAAGAAGTAAGTAAATATATGATTATATGTATGTCATAGATCAGAAGTCAGCAGCTTTTCTAGCTTTGAGGGTCAGTGGGATTAAATACTGCCTGGGGTACCAATGGCACGTGTAAAACTGATGGGGAGAAGGTAGGAAGGAAAGGAAGAAAGGGAAAAGGGGAAAAAACAGTGTGGGAGTTGGAGTGTCAGGAGGGGAACTGTGGCGTGAGCAAGGAGGCAGGTGCTTGGAGGGTGAGGGGATGCTGGCGGCCGTGACTCAGGCACCACGTGGACCTGGGGGGAGGCACACAGCACTGTGCTGGTCTGGTTCAGGAGGCTTCCTGGAGGAAAGAGCCCTGAACTGGGCAGTGAGCCAAGCTGGGGGAGGGTCAGCAGTGTTGCCTGGGATGTGTCAGGGCAGAAGCTGGGCTGAGGAGGAACTGGGAGGCCAGGTAGCGGTTAGTCTTTGAAGAAATGGAAGGAGCGGGAAGCAGTGTGGGAGGTGGGGTGAGTTGATGGGTAGGAGAGTTTGAAGCAAGGAGTCCAAGTTCGAGACGGTAGGGAGGCCACTGCCCAAGGTCCCAGTGCCCCCCCACATTGGGACCTGAGGGTGTGCTTAGAAGTGGTCTGATCACTGGGAGCTTTCAAAGGCTCAGGCTCATTCCTTAGAAGGGATCTTGTCACTCAGGGCGACTGGGACTCTGATGTCCATCACTCATTGTTTTTCTCGCTGAGGTTTTTTCTCTATCTCACTTGCCACTCACCTTGGCCCCCTCTTCCCTGCCTCATTATTGAGTATTTGCTGTTTCCCTCTCAGTATTGGGAAAGAGAAGAAGTGTTACACATGGTCCCTGTCCTCTGGCTGGGACAGAAGGAACACACAGGAAGCGAATGGGATCCTCACGGCAACGTATGATCAAGTCCGAGGAGGTGTGGCACCATCTTAAGTGCAAAGGGAATTCAGAAATGCAGAGAGAATGAAAACTTGGGGCAATCAAGTAAGAGCTCCAGAGACGATTGGAACTTTAGTTTGGACAGACCAGGTTCCAAAATTCTGGCTCTGGAGTTCATTAGCTGTATGGCCCTGGGCAAGTCGCTTAAACTCTGAGCCTCAGTTTTTCCACCTGTACAAGAAAGATAACAAGGACTACCTTTCAGGGTTTTTGGGGTACATTTAGGTGCTAGAGGTAGGTTATATAAAGTGTCTTATGAATAAAAAGTAATTAGTGCAATACTCTATTTTTTTTTAACATCTTTATTGGGGTATAATTGCTTTACAATGGTGTGTTAGTTTCTGCCCCATAACAAAGTGAATCAGTTATACATATACATATGTTCCCATATCTCTTCCCTCTTGCGTCTCCCTCCCTCCCAAATACTCTATTTTATCTATTTTAATCATCACTATTGAACAGAGACCAAAAGTTTGGGTTTGAATAGGGGAAGGAAATTGAAGGCAGGAGGAAAGTGTAATGAACAAAGGATAGGATTTTGCCTGACTTGGGGGAGACACTGAGTAGAATTTTAAGAGCCTCCACTTCCTGAGAGTTCATAGAGTTCCACAGTGTCAGGGGCTGCCGCAAAGTCAAGGTGAATGAAGACTGCAAAGGGCCATTTGGCTGGAAGAGGTCATTGATGACCCTTGAAAGAACAGCTTTAATCAAGGGCAGTAACTGGAGTTAGACTTCAGAGTGTGCATCTCTCTCCCTGCCTCCATCTGTGTCTCTCCATCCCAAGAGGCCAGTATCTTTTGATCTTTCCCCTTCTACTCTGATGCTCTCTCCCTTCGGTGGCAGGACTTGGAACGAAGACACCAGCAAAAGCTGCAGATGCAGGCTGAGATCAAACGCATCAATGACGAAAACCAGAGGCAGAAAGCAGAGCTGCTGGCTCAGGAGAAGCTGGCAGACCAGATGGTGATGGAATTTACCAAGAAGAAGATGGTAGGGACCTGCTTACCGATGCCTGGGACTTCTGAGCAGGAATGGGGTGTCTGTCTCAGGGATATGCAGGCATGAGAACTAAGCTAATGCAACAGAAGATAGTTATGTCGTCATCCTAAAATTCATGTCCTTAGTTCAAGGGCCTGGCTTCTTTTTCTCTTCAACTTGGCCAGTCCCCTTGTTCATTACCAGAGAGTAGCCTGGAAAGGACACCCCAATTAGGGTATTATTGTCCTTGTTAACACCTTTGATTAGAAGTTGGGGTGAGTGTCAGGTGCAGGCAGGGAAGAAAATTAAAACTATTGGTGAAAGTAAAGTTTTCGTGGATTCCTCATGACCTGGATAATTATATCTTCAGTAATCAATCATGGGTCAGCTGCCCCATAAACTTCTTGTGAAAATTCCTGTATTGGGCATCCATCCTATACTGGATGCTAGGCTCAGAAAATAGAGCCTTCAACCACCACCCCCTGTAGTACTTATAAGAACAAATGCACCACGGAACAGGGAGCAATACCCTCGAACAGTTATAGGGAGATGCAGCTCATGAATGTCTGGACTCATTCTGGGGCAAGAATGAGTAATGTCATGGTTGGGGTCTGTGAGGAATGGAGGGCAAAAGAAAGCTTTTAGGCACGGTTTGGATGGAGTGAGCATGGATTTCTATAAGAAGAGAAGGAAAGACTTGAGGTGGCAGGAAAGTTATTCAACTCCTCATGCGTGAGTCCTGCCTTCCCTACTAGCTTTGAGGTTCCATGATGATACCATACTTCTCTATGGTAGGGATTCTTAATTATGGCCAGGGGGAGGGTGTGGGTGCAATTGGAAAAGGCATATTTGATATACCTCTATACTCCAAATGCAAACGAGAGAAAATGAAGCTCAGCAAAGCTCATTTATTGGCTGTGGCTTCCTTACTGGATGCCAGGGATATGCAGGCAACAGAGTGAGAACGCGAGACTGGGGACACGGGGATTCCAGCATAACAGCGATCACACAACTACCATTAATCAAGCACTTAGTCTGTACACAGGCTCTGTGCTAAGGGCTTTGTGTGTTGTCTTATCTAGTCGTTACAACCACCTTGTGAAGCTAGTCATTGACTGATTGAAAAGATCCTGAATGCTTCAATGTGTGTCCAGTATCAGACAGGCTGAATGTACCTAGAGTAATGCTATGTACAACGTATGGAACTCAGCAACTGTTTCCCTGAATGGGCGAAGGTGGCGATCATAAGCCAATCACGTGTAGGAATTGGTGAACAGTTTCACTGGCTGCAGCAGAGAGTCTCTGGTGGTTGTGATGGGAAACGAGGTAGCGAGATGATGGAGAGCTGAGAACGGTTGTTGGGAATGCCTTGGACCTTGAGCAGAGCTGCAAGTGTGGAACGATGAGGAATTGCCATTGATTTCTGAGCGGGAGAGGAATAGGTCTTGTCTTCGTACATGAAAATGTCATTGGCAGGAGAACCTGGGAGAGGCAGGAAACTGGCAAAGGGATCGGGCACTTGGGCATGCCCACAGCCCACCAGAAGAATCCAAGTGTATCACAAGCCCTTCCCTGACCTCACAGTGGTCTCTGTTCTTACAGCCGGGGCTGCCGCTTTAGAGCTAAAGGCAGAGATTGGTGGTGGAAGCCTCCAGAGTTCCCTGCCCTGGTATCTAGGGCAACGTGGAGCAGAGAGACCAGCTTGACACATAGCCAGCTGTGCACAGCTCACAAGCTGACAACTCATTGGGTGCACAGAAGTCTAGAAAGGTGGAACGAGGCTAAGGAACATTCTTTGTGGGATGATCACATTTCCACCCAACTTAAGCCATTATTAGTCTTATGACTAACCAAGAATCATAGTTGGGAAGCTGTGTATGGAAAGCTTTTAGGGATATGTCTGCTTTTTCAGAGAAGTGGCAAAGGGAGCTAATTTTGATAGTTCATTCCTTAGGTATCTGCTAACCCCTGGGGGGCCGCACATCGCACGGTTGGCCATTTGCCCAAAAGGACTAATGAGATAACTTCCACCTCCTGTACTTTACAAGACAGGCAGGAAGCCACAGTTGTTATTTCTAGAAACTTGGCCCAGCAGCCTTGCAACTTGGAAATTGTGCAGTAGCAGAGAGAGCATGAAGGCTGGGCTCACCTGCATTTGAATCTGTTTGGTAGTTTACTAGCTGTGCCATCTTAGACAGGACCCTTGAATTCTATGAACATCAGTTTCTTTATAATATCAATCTAATGAGATGTTGTGAGGACCATCTGGGATATTACAGGAGAAGGCATTTTGTAAGCAACGAAGCATCTTACAAATGCTGATTAGTTTCATGTCAATGCATTGCTAGTCATTTTGCCCTACCTTAAAAGGAGTCAGGAAGGGGTAGAGGGGATATGGAATAGACAAGGGTCTCAGTTTCTCTCTGCAAGCCTGGGGCAATGGGAAGCCATGCTGTGACGCCTTTTCTTCCTGGCAGGCTCGAGAAGCAGAGTTTGAGGCTGAGCAGGAGAGAATCCGGAGGGAGAAAGAGAAGGAGATTGCCCGCCTGAGGGCAATGCAGGAGAAGGCCCAGGATTACCAGGCAGAGCAGGTACCTATCCAGTCTCAGCTTCTCTCGGCCTCTCCCATCCCCTTAACTGTTCCTCTGACAGCCTGTAGAATGGTCTCAAGGGTGAGGGTATAGAAGAGAGGATGCAAGTTATCTCGACTTCAGTAGCTGGAGGACGGAGAGATGGGCCTGCTTCCAAGCCCACGGCAAGCAAGGATCGAGAAGTGTATTACGTGCTTAAGGTCCAAGAGAAAGACTGGCTGCCACATAAAGAACTTTCAACCTTAACTAACCACTGAAATGTGTCACCAGAGGAAACTGTGCCATCTCCATCATTAGCAGTCATTAAAGTTAGAAGCGATCGCAGGACAGCCGGGAGGTGTTTCAGGTATAGGGAGAGAACTGGAATGAGCTGGGGGTGGGGGAAGGACAAGATGACCCCTCAGGGTATCTTCTGACCTGAAAGTTCTATGACAGGATTCCCTTTATTCTTTCCTAGCATAACCCTGCTGCTAGAGAAATTCGGGGGGCTTCTCAAAGCAAGCTGGGGCAGAGTCCGAAGTAGGTGTCTTCGTAAAGGGACCTGAGGTTACTCTGCATCCTCACTGGTCTCCCCGCCCTCTCCTTTCCCAGGATGCCTTGCGGGCCAAACGCAACCAGGAGGTTGCCGACAGAGAGTGGCGCAGAAAGGAAAAGGAAAACGCACAGAAGAAGGTGGAAACTGAGGCCAGACTGCGGAAAAGTCGGCAAGAACAGGTGGCTTTCAAGGAGCACGCTCTGGCCGTTCAGGTGCAACGGGACCGGGATGAGTTCGAGAGGATTCTTCGGTAAGAGGAGCTGGGAACCTCAGCTTCCCTTCCTGGTAGTGTGGCAGGGATGGTCCGTACTGGGTGGAGAGGCAGTTTCTGGCATGTCCACGGACAGATGTGCATCCACCTTGACCAGGTTGGTGGGGTCATTCTAACTAGATGGATAATTGAAATATTTCAAAGACACTTGAGCAAAGAATTTTATTAAAGAATTGGAAAATAGTACCTACCTGGAAGTGATTAAGGAATTGGTTATTATAGGCATTATTTCCCCGGGAGCATTAAAAGTGTAAGTAAAGGTATAAATCTGGTCTCTTCTGCCCTCCCCACCTCCATGTCCCTCGACAAGTTTGGGCTGAAACTGCAGCAGGGGAGGTTGAAGAGAGAGGGAGAGAAGAACTCACACACTCAGGGTTGCAAGTCATCAGAGCAGGGCTTTGAAGGAGGTCTTTTGACAGATATGTACTAAGCACGTAAAGTCAAGGCTCTGTGTTGGATGCTATGGGAGATATTAGAGATGAATAAAGCACCATTCTTGCCCATTCATCTAAGAAGGATGTTAGAGACTCGTATTTGGATGGGCTTCACCTGTATTTCTCCATCTTTCTGGCCTTGTCAGCTCTTTATCCTTTTATTTTTGTTCTCTATGTTGGCTTAGTTATAATTCCAACACAGAAGTGGAAGTTAAGTGTTCACATCTCTCACTGTCTGTCTCCCTTCTCCTACCCCAAAGCAGTGAGCAGTCTCAGTAGTTCTACTTTCTACCAGTTAGATCTTCCACCACCAGACCTGGCCCCTGGGACGTTCTACTGGCTCTAAGTGTTCTGGCCTAACTGGGAAAGACTCTCTTCTTGCTCTGGTCCAGACTCTATAACATCAAAAAAATTTTTAAAGGAAACAAACGAGGGAATTCCCTGGCTGTCCAGTGGTTAGGACTTGGCACTTTCACTGCCAGGCCCACTTTCGATCCCTGGTTGGGGAACTAAGATCCTGCATGCTGTGCAGTGCAGCCATTAAAAAATTTAAAAAATAATAATAAAATAGGAAATAAACCAAACAAAATTTTAATTAGGGTGGAGGGCTACAAAAATTACAGAAGTTATGCTCAGATAAGTAGAGATTGAGTGATGCAGCCTATCTTTCTTTTTTTTTTTATACAGCAAGTTCTTATTAGTTATCCATTTTATACATATTAGTGTATATATGTCAATCCCAATCTCCCTATTCATCACACCACCACCCTACCCCTCTGCCACTTCCCCCCTTGGTGTCTATACGTTTGTCCTCTACGTCTGTGTCTCAATTTCTGCCCTGCAAATCAGTTCATCTGTACCATTTTTCTAGGTTCCACATATATAAATTAATATACAATACTTGTTTTTCTCTTTCGGACTTACTTCACTCTGTGTGACAGTCTGTAGATCTATCCATGTCTCTACAAATGACCCAAGTTCATTCCTTTTTATGGCTGAGTAATATTCCATTGTATATATGTACCACATCTTCTTTATCCATTCATCTGTTGATGGACATTTAGGTTGCTTCCATGACCTGGCTATTGTAAATAGTGCTGCAATGAACATTGTGTCTTTTTGAATTATGGTTTTCTCTGGGTGTATGCCCAGTAGTGGGATTGCTAGGTCATATGGTAATTCTATTTTTAGTTATTTAAGGAACCTCCATACTGTTCTCCATAGTGGCTGTATCAATTTACATTCCCACCAGCAGGGCAAGAGTGTTCCCTTTTCTCCACACCCTCTCCAGCATTTGTTGTTTGTAGATTTTCTGATGATGCCCATTCTAACTGGTGTGAGGTGATACCTCACTGTAGTTTTGATTTGCATTTCTCTAATAATTAGTGATGTTGAGCAGCTTTTCACGTGCCTCTTCGCCATCTGTATGTCTTCTTTGGAGAAATGTCTGTTTAGGTCTTCTGCCCATTTTTGGATTGGTTTTTTTTTTTTTTAATATTGAGCTGCATGAACTGTTTATATATTTTGGAGACTAATCCTTTGTCCGTTGATTTGTTTGCAGATATTTTCTTCCATTCTGAGGGTTGTCTTTTCGTCTTGTTTGTAGTTTCCATTGCTGTGCAAAAACTTTTAAGTTTCATTATGTCCCACTTGTTTATTTTTGTTTTTATTTCCATTACTCTAGGAGGTGGATCAAAAAAGATCTTCCTGTGATTTATGTCAAAGAGTGTTCTTCCTATGTTTTCCTCTAAGAGTTTTATAGTGTCCAGTCTTACATTTAGGTCTCTAATCCATTTTGAGCTTATTTTTGTGTATGGTGTTAGGGAGTGTTCTAATCTCACACTTTTATATGTACCTGTCCAGTTTTCTCAGCACCATTTATTGAAGAGGATGTCCTTTCTCCACTGCACATTCCTGCCTCCTTTATCAAAGATAAGGTGACCATATGTGCATGGGTTTATCTCTGGGCTTTCCATCCTGTTCCATTGATCTATATTTCTGTTTTTGTGTCAGTACCATATTGTCTTGATTACTGTAGCTTTGTAGTATAGTCTGAAGTCAGGGAGTCTGATTCCTCCAGCTGTGTTTTTTTCCCTCAAGACTGCTTTGGCTATTCGGGGTCTTTTGTGTCTCCGTACAAATTTTAAGATTTTTTTGTTCTAGTTCTGTAAAAAATGCCATTGGTAATTTGATAGGGATTGCATCAAATCTGTAGATTGCTTTGGGTAGTAGAGTCATTTTCACAATATTGATTCTTCCAATACAAGAACATGGTATATCTCTCCATCTGTCTGTAACATCTTTAATTTCTTTCATCAGTGTCTTATAGTTTTCTGCATACAGGTCTTTTGTCTCCTTAGGTAGGTTTATTCCTAGATATTTTATTCTTTTCATTGCAATGGTAAATGGGAGTGTTTCCTTAATTTCTCTTTCAGATTTTTCATCATTAGTGTATAGGAATGCAAGAGATTTCTGTGCATTAATTTTGTATCTGCAACTTTACCAAGTTCATTCATTAGCTCTAGTAGTTTTCTAGTGGCATCTTTAGGATTCTCTATGTATAGTATCATGTCGTCTGCAAACAGTGACAGTTTTACTTCTTCTTTTCCAATTTTAATTTCTTTTATTTCTTTTTCTTCTCTGATTGCCATGGCTAGGACTTCCAAAACTATGTTGAATAATAGTGGTGAGAGTGGACATTCTTGTCTTGTTCCTGATCTTAGAGGAAATGGTTTCAGTTTTTCACCATTGAGAACGATGTTGCCAGCCCTAGCTTTAAGTTCAATTTCACCTTTTTCTAGGTTAGCATCTGGACTTAGGGTCTCCAGGGCCATGTGACCACCACGATGAGCATCTCCAAGTGCTAGGAGCATCTCTTCCATGGCCAGCATTCCAACTTTTCCTACTTCAAGAGCATGGCCTCCTCTATGGCCTATATATGGACTTCCTGCTTCTGGACAGAGGGATGCCTTTAACTGTCAGCCTGTTGACTAAGCAGAAATAGCTGACCTTCCCTACCCAATGGTTCTTAGAAATGCCTGGAAGCTTTCAAAGAGTACTGGCGCCCAGGAGCCAACTCCAGAGATTCTCATTTAACTGGTCTGGGGTGAGGCCCAGGCATCAGTAGTTTTGAAAGCCCCAAGATGATTGTAATGCAGCCAGCCTCCAGGATCCCTGCCCCAGCCCTGTGAAATTACCAGGCCCTTCCCCGTTTAGATTTCCAATTGCCTGCCACCCCAGGGACTCTCTAGTGACACATACAGATTCCCCATTTCCACCCTGTTTCACATAATGTGAAACAATAAAAAACTGTTCTCTATATAGGAAAACAATGGCAAGGCAAGGAGGAGAATCTTTCTGCTTTCATAGATGTGTCCGAGCAGTGGGGATTTGGTGTATAAGTACAGAGGGGCAAGGAAGTCAGCAGTTTTCTTCTGATAAACCTGGAAGGTATAGAATTTTAGGAGGTGTCTACATGTAAAAGAGCTGCTGAGCACCGAGAGGACATGCCATGCATGGTGGAGCTTGGAAGATAGCTAGAGGGAAATGAGTCTGTGAAGTGGTGCTTTTGGTTGGGGTATGAGTGACCCCAGCTGAGACGTCCTGGTCTAAGGTGATTTTAAATTTAGCTTTTGTTTTTGATTACATTGAGGAAGAAAGGAGGAGTTAGCTCAGGATGGCCTATGACTGCATTTCCTCTGAGATGTGAATACATTTCATTTGAGTTTTTTTTTCTGGGAACATCTGGCCTACATTAGCCGTTTTCCTTCTGATGTCAGGGTTCGTGAAGCTTTCTTGTGGAAGCGGCTCCTGAGAGTAGTAAGAAAAATCAGAGATAACAGGCTAAGTTCCTTCTTCTTCCAGCAACTAAGAACCAGCATTGCAGAGTTTACAACTTCTTTGAACCTCCTAAACATCCTCTTTGTTGGTTTTGCTAATGTCATTATTATTGTTAGTGGAAAGGAAGGAAGAGAGAGAGAAAGAAAGCTATCTCAGAACAAGCTGCAGAGGAGTCAGGCATTGTTATAGGAGAGAAGAGTAGGAACAATAGCTTCCAGTGGGTGACATCCTGGCCGTAGGGCCAGCTACAAAATTTGCAGGGCTCAGTGAAAAACGAGAATGTGGAGCCCTTTGTTCAACAATTAAGAATTTCAGAACAGTGACAGCAGAGCCTTAGCTCCGGGCCCAAGCGTTGGGCCCTTCTAAACATGCCCACGGCATAGAGTCACACGCCATGAACCCAGGCCTGGCTGGGATCAGCCTTTGGGGCTGATCTCTGAGCCACAGAAGAGAAGGGCCTGAGTGTGGAGGGCCTTGGTCTCTGCAGCGTGTCCTAAGAGGAGCCTACCCAGCAGCTGCCCCAAAGACTTCCCTGGGCTGGGACAGCTCAGCCTAGCCCATTCGACCGTGTCCCTCCTCTAGGGCTCAGAGAGAGCAGATTGAAAAGCAGCAGCTGGAGGAGGAGAAAAAGGCCAGGGGGCGCTTACAGTATGCCAATGAGCTCCAGCGCCAGGTGCGGGAGAACCAGCAGAAGCAGCTGCAGGACCGGATCGCCACCTTCGAGGAAGGCCGGCGCCTCAAAGAGGAGGCCCAGAAGTGGCGTGAGCGCATTGAAGGCATCAAGAAGAAAAAGATAGAGGAGCTGAGGTGTGGCGGCATCCCTTCCTGCCCAGCTCCTCTCCTCTTCCCCAGGGATTAAGGGAATGAAGGGATGGTGACAGGGGTGTGGAGAGGGCCTGACTCCAGGCCCACATGGGCTGTGGCCCTCTGAAGGGGGCTCCTGGAGAAAGTTCTGGGATGGGGTCTTCCTGGCTCTCTGGGAACTCCTTGGCAGGATGCTGGAGGCTTGACAGGGATGTGTTTGGGGGACCAGGGTTGGGGTACACGTCCCAAGGTTCTGTAAATGCCTGCTTCTGCTGCCTCCTCTTTGGTCTCCTTCTCTATCCCTACCCGTTACACCCTTTCCACCCCTTACACCTGTGTTTCTCCTGCAGAGCCACCGGCCTTCCTGAGAAGTACTGCACTGAAGCTGAGCGCAAAGCTAACATCCAACCCGACACCTCTGTGGACTGAGGGTGCCTCTCGGCCCCTCGGGATGCCTTCAGCGGGCAGCTTCCTCCCAGGCTCTCGGTGTCCATAACTGCAGCTAATCTAGACACTTCTGAGTTACAGATTAAATCTATTCTACTTCTCTAAGCAACAGTCCAGCTTTCTTGCTGCGGGGATGTGGCTGCCACGGGCACTGAACGAGGAGCAAAATTGGTTACGGGAGCCCCAGGTTGTGGGCCGTATGATGCTCAGAGGCAGAGAATGGAAGGATTCTCTCACAGTCAGCCCTCCCGAGCCAGATGGTCCCTTTGTCCTGGTGTCTCCTGGCTTTTCTGTGACTCTCTGGGATGCTGTCATCATGTCCACTTTCAGCTCAGTCTTATCTCTGTCCCCATTCCACGCCCAGCTCAGAGGCACTTTAGGGCAAGGAGCTAGAGATGCTCTCTCAGGGTGGGGCTGGGGCAAGGGCTGGGTTGGGCGGTGCTGGGGAAGGAGGTGTCAGAGCTCTTACCAGTTGCGCGCCTGTGACCCAGATCATGAATGTGGAGAGGGTGATGTTTGAACCTGTGACTCACGCTCCTGTCTCAACCCTCTCATGCCAGAGCCCTTTCAATGCCAGGCAGTGTCACAACACAACATCCTCCATCGGGGCATGACCAGGGCCCAACGTCTCACGCTGCCAGCCTGGTCCCCTCGCCCAAACACAGCCCCCCGCCCCACTCAAGTGGCCGGCTCTCCTTAGTCCACCTCTCTCCAACAAGTGAGGCTCCCCAAAGCTTTATCCCCAAAGATAAAGATCCGTGTTCGCTGGCCTCGCTTTTCCCCCAGATATTCTTCATTCATTCATTTACTCATCCAGGTACCGCTGAGTGCCTACCATGTGCTGGGTACATTCTAGTGAAGTCAGTTCTCAGTGAATCAGCAGACCTGTTTCCATCTCCACAGAAGCTTCTCGTCTGTGTCAGTCAGTCTGCTCTTGCTTCCCACTGCCCCCGTGCTGCTTCCCACAAAATTTCTTGTAGCTTTAGAAGGGTCTCCCCCTATTTGGAAGGACCTGGAGGATCTGGAGGAGGCTGTGTGCTAACTTTCCGGGATGAAGCCATTTCCCCCATTTTTGTATGCCTTTGAGGGGAGAGGGCCTCCGTCCGGCTCCCATCACTATGGCAGCCTCCTTCCCCCTCGGTTTCATTTCTCAAATCCAGAGCCGAGTCTTGTCTCCTTCGGTGGGTCCTGCACTAAGAGGAGGCAGAAGATAGCTGCTGGGCGTGTCCCCAGTGTTTACAATGCCAGGTTACAAGGACCTCCGGCAAGAGTCCTCTTTTCACAGGGCCCAGGGAGAGTGGGCAAGCTGCTTCCTGTGCTTCCTCTGCCTCAGGACAACTGCAGCTTCCCCAGGCACCTTCCTCACCTTCCCCACCACAGAAGACTGCAGCCCCCTTTTCCCCCAAACCAGGTGGGCAGCCCCACCAGCTGCTAGGGGAAGAGGCTTTCTCACCTTCCCTGCTCCATACCCCTAAGCGCATACCTCCTACCTAAAGAAGTTAATCCCTTCCTCCCTAGGGGTCTTGGGAAGATGTGGTACCCAGCCTGGGATGGGAGAGAAGACATGGCAATGCCACTGAGGCAGCTGGCATACTTGCTTAGGTTCTCTCTAAGCATTCCTATTGCATGATTAAGAATACCTGCAGGGACCAAAGAGTGAGACTTGACTTGTTTCAGGGGACCCTCTTCCCAGGAAAGCCAGAAAGGACCTCAGGGGCCTGGAGCTTGCCCAGCTCGCTACTGATCTCTTCCATCTCGGGGCTGAGAGGAACAAGCTCCCTTGGAGTACGGGCCAAGAAGTGGACCTCCCCCCAGCTGCCCCCACCTGCCCTGCTCAGGAACAACCAGCCTCAGACTTGTTGCTAGAGGTTGGACTTTTGGGTGGGCAGTGTTTTCTCCTAGGGATGTCTTCAACTTTCCCTCCTAGGGCTCAAGGGTAGAAATAAACTCTGCACCCCTCCAAGCTGCTGAATCATCTTCGGGGTATCTAGGAAGCTGCGAGATTCCGAGCTGGAGAGCAGCGCTGGGGAAATCTGGAGATAAGTAAGAGGTGCTGTTTAGTGCATTGTGTCTGTTGATGTAAGGATATTAGAAGCTTGCAAAAAAAAAAAAAAAAAAAAAAGGGCCCAAGCTACTAACTTTGTCGTATGTGTACCTCATTGACTTCCCAGCTCCCTTCCCAGTTCCTTGGCTCTTCCGGTCCTTTTAGTGTCAGACTGGGCTGGTGCAGCCTGGTCTATCCAGTGGCTGGGTGCCACCTTGGAGCGCTGAGTCAGGTCTGCAGGCAGCTGCCTCCTGGGAATGTATGTCCCAGCTCCTGGCTGGGCTCCATGCTCTCCCTGCCCATGTGTACGTGTTGCCTGAGTCACGCTGCACTGGGGCTTGGAGGCGGTCTCAGAACCTTTGCACCTGCTGCAGAAGCAGCACCAGTTGGGCATGACTCAGCAGCCCACACTGGTGGCCCAGCCAGGCTGTCCCTGCCTCAGTGGGGGCCTGGGATATCCTCCAATACCCCTGAAAGCCTCAACATCCCTGTCAATGACTCGGGCCCCCCACTGGGCATTAACTGGTTTCAGTAAAATCTCTCTGATTAAGCTCCAATGAAAGGGGCTCAGGAGATTTCAAAGCCAATCAGGGCTTCTGGGGTGAGGAAGAGTGGCAGCTGTTGAGGTGACAGTGGAGGGGAGACGCTTTAGTCTCAGACAAGAAGTCTGGGTGTTGAGGCCATGGAGCGCCTCACTGTTTTCTCACTCATCCGACCCCACTGCTGCTTCTGGGGAGCTTGGGGCCTCGGACAGGACTGCTGGGGAGGGGATGGGTCACTCCAGACCAGAGGTCTCTCCCCAATTCTAGGCTGCTGCCAAGGTGACCTGCCCCCCTTTCCCTCCCCTTCCCACACTCTGAGAGATATCCTGGCAAATCACACCAAGGTTACCCGGAAGAAGCTCATGTCCAACATCACAGAAGTCTAGAGTCCCAGAAAGGGCTAAGTTATTCTTGATTTGACTGGCTTTAAATAGCTTAGACTTTCCCTCTGCCTTAGCTCCCAAAGCTCCGAGCCTCCCAGCTCTGCATTTCTTCCTGCATTTTCCATGTCCTTTTGGGAGCGGGGTAGTCATCACCTCCCTGCCCTTTGATGACTTTGACGAAGTCAAAGCCACACCCAAACATACACGGTTCAGGATGATCAATCGTAGCCGCCTAGTCTATCCTGAGGGTCTGTCTCTGACCCCAGTGAGCACTCAGGAGGGCCCAGAGGTTCAGTTCTCAAGGATCTTCCCTCCTCAGTCCAAAAATACCCATCAGCTGTCTATCCTGACTTCACTCTCTTCTCTGCTGTGTCTGGCAGGGCCCTGGTTTATTTTTCAAGGACTGAGACACTCTTCCGGTCACCTCTCTCCACTCTCAGTCCTGCCCGACACATCCTTAGTTATCCTTCAGATCGCCGTTTAAAGGTCATTTCCACCAGGCCAGGGGGTCTTGCCAAATATCACCATAGCTCAGCAGCCTGTGACGAGGGGTTGGTGCCCCTTCCCTCGTCTGTCTTCCCCTCCAGACTGGGTGCTCTAGAAGATAGAGTTTTGTTAACCGCTGCTTCCCCAGGGCCTAGCACAAGGCCCCGTTGGTTTGTTGAATGACTGAAGGATATGGTTGATCTCAGCCAGGTGCAATACCTTTTATCTTCAGGGTCTCTTAATTCTTCTTCAGGGATTCGCATACTCTTTAAAAGCAAATTCTTCTTTCCTCCACTGTTCCCTTGATAACAGTTCAGTTTATAACATTTAATCAGCCGCCCTCTGCTAAGATGCTTTGCTGATAAAGTAGGTTAGGCCACTCCTTTTAGGGATGGGAACCATTTCGGGGCTGTTTGCTCCTAGGAGTCTGGGTCAGCTCCAGGATATCATCGCCCGCTGGGAGAGAGCTGGGCATATCCAGGCTCCCTCCTAGGGTCCCCCTTCTTCTGAAGTGGACCAGCAGGAATCACTGAGGCTTGGGAAGCCTAAGCCAAGACCCAGGGAATCCCTGGGTCTCACGTGTCAGAAGCTCTGTCCACTAGCCTTGATCTGGGCCTCAGTCCTTAAACCCCAATCCCATTCCTGAAACTGAACCCCACACGTGGATCTTGTCTTTCTCTCTCCAGCTAACTGTAACCCTTCGTCGTCTCAACGCAATTGCTCCCATCACACCACCTGTACCACCTCTAAGCTCCACCACTCTTGTCGTCCAAGCCAGGGCCTCACCTGGGGGTCCTCCAACCCCAAACCTTCGCTGAGAGCTGGTGGAAGGGCAGCAGCTGCTGGGGCTCCCCGACTTCTCTGTGATTGTGTGTGCCCTGTGCCTCTGTCTGTCCTCTCTAAGCATGGCATTGTCAATCCCATGGCCCTCCTACTCCCAGACCATTTCCTCTGAGGTTTTCTCTACATGGCCACTCCAAGGGCTGCTTCTCACTCCATGGATGTTGCAGGGGTGAGCCTGGGTCTACAGGGGGACTTGGGAGAGGGGCTCGGGAGCCTGCTGACTCTGTGTGTGAGGGCTTAGAAAGGGTCAAGCTGCAGATCCGGGGCCCTGGAGGGGAAATGGGGAGCTTGAACCTGAGCCTGGGAGGCCTGGGGAGAGGGGTTGGGGGTAGGTCCAGGCAGGTGAGGGGAGAGCCTACAGGCGTTGTGCAGAGTTGCTGTGAAGGGCACTTTGGAGGAAGAGTAGACGGGCCACATCCCTGGCCTGTCCCTCCCTGCGATGTTATGGGGTTGGGCTGTACCTCCTCTCAGAAGCAATCTCTGGTCTTCTCTGGGTCCTTATCTCACCTCTTCTCTCTGCTTCTGTACCTCTGTTCACTCCTTTCCAAGCTTCTGTCTTTGTGTTTCTGCTTCTGCCTTAGAACAGAAGCTAATACAACCCAATCTTGGGGGGGTATGCAGAAAAGAGGGGCCATTCTGCCCCCCCCCCCCCGGGGAGCTATGGATTACTCAGGGAAAAGCAAGGGGCCCTTTTGGAAATTGGTGTGCTGGGACCCTGACTGTAGCCTGGGCCCTCTGCCTCCTGTCTCTCTCTCAGCCTCTCGTTGGGCCATTCGGATGGCACATGTGTTTCTCTGCTCCTTTTCTAACCACTGCCTCTCCCAATCTCTTTCTCCCTGGGGGCACAGAGGCAATCCCAATAGTCTCCGAGATCTGTCCAGACCTTTATGGGACCTGAAAAGGAAGTGGATGGGGCAATGGGATGTTTGGGGCTGAGACTGGTGGGGAAGAAGAGAGGGAGGAGTTGGGGGCGGTGGCCTCCCAGGAATGGGCCCTTTTCCTCTGCTGAGGATGAAGCCCACAGAGTAATGTGAGTTGTGGGCTGGTCCCAGGGGAGGGGCCATGGGCTGGACTTGTGCTATGAAAACTGAGCTGATGCCCCAGTGCCCTCACTCCAACACTGCCCCCTCAAAACCCTTGCAAGGGTCAGGGCACAGGGCAGGAATGCTGACAGTTTCTTTAACGGGCCCCAGATTGCAAGGAGGTGGCACTTAGACGTAGGTGGATCAAAGGAGAGCAACAACGTGCCCTGCCTTTTGAGGCTTCGAGGGGTCCCTGTATGGAGCCCTCAAAAATGGCTGTTCTTCCGAGAGCATCTAGGCCCTCAGTCTTCCCCAACTCCCGTCTCCTAGACTCCAAAACCAGGACTCCCCTCCTCCCTAGTAAAACTGCCTCTGATGGACCCCATCTTCCAATTCAATTTGGTGTCAGAGCCCCACTCACTGCTGTACGTTCCTGCATCCCCTCCCCAAATATCCTTCTGGGAGCTTGACCAGGTGGTGAGCTTAGGTCGTGGAGCAGAATTTCAGAGGTTCCATTTGTTGTGGGATTCAGTTGCTTCATACCTCTGAGATGGGCTCATGTGTATCTGGAACTCTTGCCAAAATCTTGGGACTCCAATCAACATGTGCCATTGGTATTCTCCCAGAGCAAAGGGATGAAAATTCTAACCAAACTTCGATTTAGTGAACGGAGGCTAAGGTCTTTCTATATCATAAATAAAACCTAAGTTTTGATCCCCATGAATCCTCTGTCCATAAAACTTTAACCCAAGTTCTAACCCTAACCACAGCCTATTCTAACTCAAATCCCAAACTAAAGTCTAACACAGTTATAAATCCAATCCTAAATCAATCTCCCCAGCCTTCAGTTTAGCTCTAAATGTATTCCCAGGAAAAACTCGCAATGAAGCTAAAACACTATTCCTTATCATAACAGGAATCCCAGCCATAAACCGTAGCCTCAGTTCTAGCGGTTGTTCTAGGCTTAATCTCAGTGTTAACTCTCGTCCCAACCTCAAATCTGACCTCAACCTCACGCATCATTCCACCTAACTAATCCCAACCTTAATCCCAGCTCCAGGCTTCACTCCAACTCTAACATCAGCTAAAATCCAGAACCCAGTTAAACTCCAGCCTTATACTTCAGAGTAATGGAACCACGAACTCACTCCTCTCTTTTCAGACTCCCTCTTCCTGGTCCCACCTGTTCACCCCTCCACCCATCACTGACTTTCCCCATGGGTGGGTCTGGTAACACACAGGGTCACCATGCCCTTTTCCTGGTGTACTCTGGATTGAGAGTCAGGACGCCTGCATACCCCCCACTTAGGCCCCAGCAGCATCACCTGTGCTGAATCCTCATGTTTCTCCAGGCTTCTGTTTCCCCATCTGTGAAGTGGGGATAATGATCCCTGCTCTCCAGAGTGCGCAGGGCAGCCCCATAATCCTCAAAATAAATTAGGAAATAAGGATCTTCATTGTGTACATTTTGTGGGTCCCAGAGCACCCTGTTATTGTTGGGAGTGCAGCTGGGGGGCTGGAATGCAGAGATGCACGGAGTCCTTGTGCTTCCTTATTGTTCTGTCTTATTTTTCCCCGGGGGTGGGCCCTGGCAGCATCCTGAGCCCCCCCACCCTTCTTGTGCATCTGTCTGCGACGAGGGCAGGCCCTTGATTCCTTTGAGAGGGCTGAGCTGTTGAACAAGGCAACTCATGACCAGACCCCTACCACTGTTTACGGGGCAGTCCTGGAATCCAGGGGAGGCCCAAGGCCTGTTCTGGGACCCCCTGGACCAATGAGCAAGGGCTGGCCCTCCATCTTCTCCCTCTGCCCAGCAGGACCTCCCCACCCCAGCTCCAACCTGCCCAGAACTGTGATGGCTTAGTCACCTGATACCAGTCCAGGTTATGAGGTTCTTGGTTTCCCTTCCTGTGCATAGAAGCCAGGGCACCAAGCGATTCCTAAAAGAGGGGCACGTAGAGGGGCTTGGCGTTCCTCAACAAAGATGCAAGGACACATCCTGGTGAGGGGGTATACGGGCACTCAGGCACACCCCTTTCCTGGCCCTCCTGGCGCTATTCTCCTAGCAGCCCTTCACCCACCTGTCCACTCACCTCACTCACTCCACACACCCTGGGCCCTCTCCTCTCAGGCCTCACTGAACTGGTTTTAGATCTGTGTGGGAGATGGGGGTGTGGATCCCCTGTAACACCCCCAGATCCCAGGGATTCCCTGCACCTGGAGGTGACCTCACGTCACGTATGGGTGGGGGGCACAGCTCCAGAGGGGGCAGCCAGGGGAAGACCCTGTTCCCCTACACACCCCTTCCTTCCTTCTTTCAGATCAGGAGGCCTGACTCCCTTTGAAGTCTTGGGGCCCTTTCATCATCCGGGACCTCCCTTCCAGCCCCAGTGACCCCTTCCCTGGTGCCCTTTCCCACAGACTTTGACCTGGGTGGGAGGGGGTCTGGAGGGTCAGGGATAGGAGGAGGGGACCGCAGTTTGAAATGCTGGAGCCTGCGCTGGGCAGGCATGTCAGACACCAGTGTCCTGGGGTCAGTGTGAGCCCTTCAAGGCCTGACCACCCTTCTATCCCCAGCTTGGCTTCTCCTTCCTCTTCTCCATTTCCCCTGGGGAAGGAGGCAGTAAATGTGTGGTGAGGGGAGCCCCGTGGACACTGTAAAATTGGGCAACTGTCGTCACCCTGAGGCTGGGGCCAGGAGGAAGTGGATGTTTAACAGGTGCCTAGTTACATGTCCCGTTGGCTGTCTTGCACTACTGTCAGCATAGGGAAGAGTGTGGGGAGGGCTGGGTAACTCCTGTGTAAGCCACTGTGTCACCCTGCTAATTAGGGCTCCTGGGACTCCTCCCCAAGGCGGGGACCAGGCCCCCCCCCCCCATAGTAATAACTGGCCGCTCCCCAGCCGGGCCCTCACTGCACCTTCCTGCCACTCCGGGTAGCATCTGGGCCCTCAGCTCTCCCTCGTCTACTGGTCCCTACAACACCCCTGGCCCCAGGGATCCCAGCCCAGGAGGACGAAACGCTGAGCCTAGAGACATGAGAGTCCATGGAGCATTCCACCTTCTGCTCGTGTGCCTGAGCCCAGGTATGGGGCTGGGGAGTGGCAGGGGGGGCCTGCATGATGCCGGATGGGCAGGAAAAGGGCAGCGAAGGGCTCACAGAGGAACCTGGAAGGTGGACTGAGATGTCTTCTCACCCTCGCCCTGCTGCTACCGGGGTTTGTCTGTTGTCAAGGGGGCCTCTCCCCAGGAGAGCCCTGCACCTGAAGGTTTGGGGCATGTGTTCTTGTATGGTTCTTCACGGTGTCTGTGAACATGTGGGGCTCATACGTGTACGCACATGTTGTGAATGGGAGCATAGGGCTCGCCCAGAGTTACTGGGGGATCTGGGGGTGGGGTAGGAGGGGCAGGTGAGCAGCAAAGCTGGCTGGGGGTTGAGGAAGAGCCTGGGAAAGATTCCCTTTCCATGGGTCTCTGTGCTTCCAGCAGGAGGGCCTCTCCCCCAACCCTGCTTGCCTTGAGAGGGCAGAGCCTCAGGCTGGTGGAGTGTGAGTGGGCCAGGGAGAGCCGGGGCCTGAGACCTCTGCTCAGGGCCCCTGTGCTGTGAGAGTTCCAGGGTAGCACCCACCCCCTCTCGAATAAGCCTGGGAGGGTGTGGAGGGTAACTCCCAGAGCCCCCTCCCTGGGGCACGTCTGGAGGGCAGGGCTCAGGATTGGATATCATGGCTGCCTGCCTGGGATGGGGCAAGTCCCAGCAAGGGCCCATCTGGGTGGGCATTGCTGGAAATGGCTCTGAGACCCTCCTGGGGGTCTGGGTTCAGGCTAAAGGGGCCTGGGGGAGGAGCTCAGGAAGGGAGGAGCATTTTCAGCCTTGGTGTGAGAGTACGAGTATGTGTGAATGACTGCATTTCTAGCAGGATGCCTGCAACACCCTCTCTGTCTGGCAAGAGCTGGCCGGGCAGAGCTCACTCAGGAGCTGTGCTGTGGGGACCTGGGACATCTCTGTGTATAGTGTGTCTTAATGTTATAATGCACCAATCCCTTCTGTGGGAGCCACCTTTTCTCCCCTCCCTTTTCTTCCCCTCCCTTCTCTTCCCCTCCCTCATCTGCAGAGGGAGGGTTAGGAGCTCTGGAGGAAGCTGAAAAATTCACAAAGGACTTACAAACTTAGAGTAGACATGACTATTGAGGTGTCTCCTCTTCCCCGGCGAGCCTGTTGTGATTTCCTTCCCTCCCTCCGAGTCTCTACGCCCACCTCTCTCTCCCACTCTGGTCTTCTTCCCTCCCTCCAGCCTCTCTCTTCTCTCACATGCCCTGGAAATACTTCCTCAGTGCCACAGCAAGAGGAATGAAGGTGAGACACCAGGGACGACTTCCTCAGGAGAGCGAGGGGTGCAGAAAGGCTGGAACCCTTGGCAGGAGGTTGAGAAAGCTTTTAGGGAGTCGGAAAGGCTAGGGTGAGGCTCCCTGGCCTGGGACAAGGGCAGACACTCTGCCTAGTGCAGGGTGGAGGCACCCTCTTCCAGCCTGTCCTTCCTTCTCAAGCCCCCTTCCCGGAATACTTACCTTCCTGTCCGGCTGGCTCCCAGGGCATGGAGACCATTCTCTTGTTGTGGGTTGCTTTCGGCAGTCCTTCCCCAGGGTGGGGCCTCTGCTCTCTGCTGAGCTCTGGCTCATTCGTGGTTTGCCTTGTGACAGCCCAGGACCTGGCAGATGGCATCAGGATCCTTATCTCAGGAGTGGGCTGGTGTTAGCTTGGCCTGGCGCTGGAGGAGGCATCACCAGGTCCCGTTAAAGCCCCCAGCAGCTAGCCTGCCTGCTCTGGGTTAACCTGGAGCCTAGCGGGGGTTAGGACATGGCTGACGGCCCAGCCAGGATTCCGAGGGGCAGGTTCAGTGATGCCTGAGTTGTTAGGGGTGTTGAAAGGGTGCCTGCTGGCTCTCTAGAACCAGACTAAGCTTCTGCAGGTATGTCTGGTCTTGCATGAATACACATGCGGGGCTCTAAGTGTGCACAGCGGGTGTGTCTTCTGGATTAATGCGCACTTGTGTTTGTGTGTAGATGTGTGTCTGTATGGATTCGACAGTGTGTGTGTGTGTGAGAAGGTGGGACTGCATAGGTAGGTATCTGCATTTTGAAGGCTTATAAGAGTGTGTCTATGTGTTGATCTCTTTGGCTGTGACAGTGTGCAACTGTGTGTGTGAGATGCTCTCCAAGTGTGAAGGTGGTCCCAGGAGAGAGCCAGAGAAGGGCAGAGCACGATGAGTTGCTGAGACCAAGGGCTGGGGCTCCAAAGGACTTGCTGCCTCTCACAGGAGGAGAGTGAGCCAGGCTGGGGGAGGGGCCGGCAGAGGGAGGATTGCAGGAGGCTGGGAGGTGGCATGCTGCCGGCCCAGCCAGGGTTGGGGCCCTGGGCACACCTCCACCTTCATATTCCTCTCTGGGTCCAACCGGTTGGGGCTAGCACTTGCCTGGGGCTTCAGGTTAGGGAGGGAGAGATCACTCCTGAGCTTCCAGATCCTGGCTCTTCATCCCAGGCTGACTCAGTGCGACTGAGGCTGGCAGTAGCGGGAGGGGCCCCAACTGGAGCGAGCACGTGGAGGTGGCCACACGATCACACAAGGGGAAGGACGCAAAGCGCACAATGCCACACGCCTTCACGCGAGGCTCACCAGTCCTACAGATGCGTGTGGCCATGGTCCCAGCACCATCGTTCACTATCACACACAGACCCAGCTAGGCTCCCGGTCACAGTCACGCACAGGCACGCACTATCACTCAGAGCACTTACACAGCCAGGCACTCACTGTCACACGGGCATACAGCCAGAGACACACGCTGTCATACACAGACACACAGAGACATACGCATTCTCCTGCTCCTTGGGCTGGAAAGGGACTCCAGGGGCCACGGTGTCCATCCTCCTGCCTCTAGACACGATCACCTCACTTGGCCCAGACAGAGGTGGCTTTTAACCAACGAGCCTCTTCCATCAGAGCACTTAACAACTCTATGTGCTCCATGTGCCTGTACACACACACACACACGCACACACACACGCACACACATGCACACACATGCGCTGTCACGTAAATATATAAGCAGACACTCTACCTGGTCATGTGTGTGAATCTCCCTACAGTACACATAAGCAGCCACAAACACTCGTAAACATGCAACGTACATATGTGTATACACCCATACATGGATACACAATCGTGCAAACATACAAGCATTCTTTTTTTTTTTTAAGATTTTTTTGATGTGGACTGTTTTTAAAGTCTTTATTGAATTTGTTACAATATCACTCTGTTTTATGTTTATGTCACGGTTCCTTGGCCGCGAGACACGTGGGATCTCAGCTCCCCGACCAGGGATCAAACCCGAACCCAATGCATTGAAAGGCGAAGTCTTAACCACTGGACCACCAGGGAAGTCCCCCATACAAGCATTCTTAACAGCTATATATATATACAAACTGTATAGATGCAACCCTACACAATCGTACAATAGAGACATGCTTACACAAGTCTGCATAGACATGCGTCTATCAATTCACGCACACACCTATGCACACGCTCAGAGCAGCCCCTCCTCGTTGTGGAACCCTCACTGAGCCCTGGGTCGCCACTGACAGGAATGGTGGAGGGAGGGGGGCTGAAGCTGGCCACCCAAGCCCTGGTCCTGCTCCCCTTACCCCATCTGCCCTGCCTGTGTCCTAGCACTGCTGCCCGCTGTGCGGATCGGTGGGAATGCAAAAGAAGTCCTGAACCTGGCAGAAGGTGACAGCGTGAGACTGAACTGCCCCTACATCCTGGACCCTGAGGACTCTGGTTCTGATGCGCTGGGCATTGAGTGGATGCAGGTCAACCCAGAACCCTCACGTCGGGAGAAAGTGGTAGGTGCTGGGCACAGGATTCCCCTTACTCTACACTTCATGGCGTCTACCTGTTGGGCAGCCAGCACCCTGAGGGGAAAAGCAGGGCAGATAAGAAAACCGAGGCCTTGAACTTCCCCCAAGACTTCTCAGAGAATGAGGGAACAGGGAGGAGCTCTGTAATCACCGATCAAGTCAGCCAGTGAGTCAGCTTCCTCCCACCCCACTCCAAAGGGAAGACGAGGCACTGTCCTGGCCCAGACAATGTACTTCCAGCTCCGATGATAGTCTTTGATTTTGAGTACCAGTCAGCTGCTCTGTGTGCCAGCAGCTTTATACATCTCATCCCATTTAATCCTCACAGGCCCCTGGAAGGTAGACGTTAGGCAGAGAGTGCTTGATCTCATCTGATCTCACACATTCTGTTAAAAGTCAGTGGATCAGGCATCATTGTTCCCATTTTTCAGCTGAGAAAGCGGAGTCTCAGAAAAGTTCAGTGCATTGCCCAAGACAGCCAAACCACAGGGCCTTCCTTGCCTCTCCCTGTCTCACCATCTCTGTTTTCTTCTCTTCACAGTTCCTTAGTTACGGGGACAAGAGGGCCAACCATGGCGACCTCCCCGATCTGCAGCAGAGGGTCCACTTTGCAGCCCCAGATCCCAGCCAGTACGATGCCTCTATCAACCTCTCGAACCTGCAGATATCCGACTCAGCTACCTATGAGTGCCGGGTGAAGAAGACCACCGTGGCCACCCGGACGGTCATCATCACTGTCACAGGTATGACCAAACTCCTCTGAGCTCCTCTTCCCCAGACGTCAGAGCCAAGGGCGGCTTGGCCACCCTGAGCCTGGCTCTGCCTCTTGGCTGGACCCTGGCTCACAACTGCCCCCTCCCCTGCAGCACGGCCTGTGGGGCCCAAGTGCTGGTTTGAGGGCCACATGTCATATGGCCATGACGTGGTGCTGAAGTGCTTCGTCAGTGGGGGCAGCCCGCCTTTCACCTACAAGTGGAACAGGATCAGGGGGAGCGCCCACCCCTACCGTGCCAGTTCCTACCAGTCCCAGGACACCTTCCAGTCTGAGTTCTCCTACGACGAGTCCTTCAGCTCCATAAGTCAAGGTGAGGGGACCCGGGGAGAGGGGAAGATTGGGACGCTGGGTCCCGCTGGGGCTTCCCTGGTTCATCAGTGGCGCCAAGTCAAACATAAAACCGCTGTGGGAGACCCCTCCTGTGAGCCTGTGCCAGAAGCTGCTATGGAGGGAAGAGGAGGCAAAAGGGGAGAGTCCGTTGAAAGCAGTATGGTTAATTTGGAAAGAGCATGGTCTGAGGTAGAGCTGGGCTTGAATCCTGGCTGGACCATAACTGGCTACAAGACCCAGGCAAGTGGCTTCACCTCTCTGTGCCTTAGTTTCATTCTACAGTATATGAAAAGGGAATGATAATGTCTATCTTCCAGGGGCAGGTACGGATTAAATGGATGAGGTGTATAAAGCTTCTGGCACAGGCAGAAGCTGCCTAGTACTCACAATCAAAGACTAGCAGAGCTGGAAGAGACCTTAGACTTCCTCTGGTGTAACCCTGTACTCGCTGTACAAATGAGGAGACCAGGGCTCAGGGAGGGGACATATTTCCCTAAGGTCACAGAGTGAATTCATGGTTTCTCTCCTGTTGCTGGGAAAGGGTCCCTTCCTTGCCTCTCTGTTTCAGCAGGGAGAAGGTGACTCACCTGGAGAGTGGGGTGGACCTGTGTGTGTGCGCACACCCTTTCCTCCTTCCATGCCCCACCCTGCAGTGGTCTAGGCTGGGGTGAAGCTCTCAGAGACCAGGCCCCTCGGACTCACCATAGCTCTCTGATGCTCCTTCAGTTTCAGGCATGAGCCACGGTGAGCTGGTGTTGGTGCATCTCTCCCACAAGGATGATGGGCTGTACCAGTGCACAGTGGCCAACCATGCAGGCCACAGCGTATGTGTGGTGGAGGTGAAGGTCTCAGGTGGGTGCAGGGGCAGTGGCCCTGGAGGCCCCGTGGCTGGGAGGGTTGGACTGGAGAAACTTGTGCTGTATATTGGAGCCTCAGCTGGCTCTGCCTTCCCACTGCCATCAGTGCATAGCTCTGCCAGGGGCAGCTGGGAAGCCCTAGGAAAAACATGCAGACATGAGGGGTTAACTTGCATCTCTCCATATATTCCTCCCTGTGTGTCCAGGGACCCTGAGATCCCCTGGGTCCCCCATCCTCTTTCCCACAGACACCCTGCCCCTGCAACTCCTGGTTAGCCAGGCATCTGTCAGTCTGCAGAAAGCCTGACTAATCTTTATTTCTCTCCCCAGGAGTCGCGCACATAGGAATACTCATTGGCATAGTGCTGGGCTGTTTACTCTTGCTGGGCTGCCTGATGTTGGGCATCTGGGGGCTCGTCCGCTGCTGCTGCAGAGGGCCCCGCGGTGCCTTCTGCTGCCGTAGCCAGGTCCGCAGAAATGCCTGCTGCGACTTGCCTAATGATATCAGGTAAAATCTGATGCCTGTTGCTGTGCTGCAGGGGGCTGGCGCCCTGCCCCTTCTCACCCCTGCCTGCCACCGGCTGGCTGGGATCCCCACCCCAACCCTGCCTGCCATCGCCATGGAGTGCTGGGACCCCAGCATGTTGACCGGCCACTCGTCGTATGTTTTTTCTCTCTCCCCCTTCCCATGTCCAGTCTTCACTTCTGCTTCCCTGCCCTCCATCTCCCTCCCGTCTTTGCACCTGTCTGTCTGTCTTATCTAGACTGTAAGCTCCTGCAGGGCAGGGCCTGTATGTATTTTCTCACTTTTCCCCTGTATTGCACCGGTGAGAACTCTTGGACATGCTTACTTAAGAAGAGTTAAGTAATATAAATAATAGCGCTAATAACTTATATTAGAAACAAACTAGAAATAAAAATAGAACAAGACTAGCAGTGCTAATGATTGCAATGCCCTGGGTATGGAGGAAAAGAGGGAGAAGATTAAGAGGCAGGTGAGGAGAAGGGGGGTGGGCAAGGTCAAGGTTAGTTAAGGAAAGGACAGGGAAAGCAGCTCCTTCTGGATCTCCAAGGTGACCTCTCTATCCGAGCCGGTGGTCCTGCGAAAAGCTCAGAAGGGGAGTGGAGGGCGCCTGGATGGGGCTGCCTGCCTACCGTGGGCTGTCCGGACACGTGTGGACAAGCCCTGTCTGGAGGGTGGGGATGGTGCCCCCGGGAGTCCTGCGGGGTCGCTGGCCCAGGAAGAGGCAGAGAAAAGAGTAGGTCGAGGCTGAGGTTGAGAGGCGAGGGCAGGCGGAGGGAGGCGCGGGAGAGGAGAGGTTGCCAAGAGCCCCTGGCTCTGCCCAGGCCGTGCCCACGCCGCGCGGCGGAGGAGCCCGCTCACCCGCGCGCCTGCTGTTTTCCACAGAGAGGACGACGTGGCGCCCGGGTGCAAGGCCAAAAGGCGCGGCAGCAGCGTTACCCACATCTTGGGGTACCCGATGCAGAAGATCAGGCACTCTCTGAGCCTCAAATACGCGCCTCCTCACTGCGAAGGCTCCGAGGACTTGGCCCTGGCGTCCAGCGCCGCCGCCGCCGCTCTAGACTGCAAAGCGGACCAGTCCCGGGTCTACGTCAAGGTCCAGAGTGCAGAGCCAGCCGCCTGCGCCGCCGAGGGGCCGCTGCCGTGCAAGGATGGCCTCCTGGTGTGAGCGCGCGGCGCCCGGCTCCTGCCCGGCCAGGGGGAGGGTGCGGGCTCTTTGCCTGCACCTGGGGACGCGCTCGGGCCGGCGCCGACCTCGCCTGCCTAGGGCCGCCTGGCGGCAGGGGGCCTGGAAGAGTTTCCCTCGGGAGCGGAGTTGGGCGGCTGCGCCTCCTCCCCTAAAGTGGGAGGGGGAGGGGGAGGGAATAGAGACCATCTCGGCCCTCTCCGCATCCCCGCGGCCCTGAGGCTCGGGCAGAGGGAGGGAGGAGGAAGTGTCCGAGAGCGCTGGAGGCCGGAGACCAGGTGTCCCCAGCCAAGGCAGAGAGACCCGGGGGCCGGGTGGGTGGGGGTCTGGACTGAACTGTGCGTGTGAGGCCTGAGCTCCGAGGCGGCAGTGTTAGCACAATAAAGAAAATGTAAGACTCGAGACTGAGGTGACTGTGGTTCCACGGAGGGTTGGGCATGGGGTCAGGGTGGTGGGCCCTGCTCAGGGATGTGGGGGGGCGTTGCTCCCTCTGTCGTCCCGCATCATTTCTGCACCATTTCCCCCCTCCCCCTCCTTAGATCGGGAACAGTTAGAGCTGGAAGGGGCCGTCTAATCCTATTCCTTCCCTATGCAGATGGGGAAACTGAGACTCCTCAGGCTTGATTTTAAATCCAGAATCCCACTTTTCTCTTTTATTCCAGAAATCAAAAGAAAGGAAACAAGGTACTGGCAGGGATGACCTCTCTGAATATTCCCTGACCATTCTCAGCATCGTCCTTCCTTCTCTCCTTACCTACGAAATCTTGACTTCCTTATCTCTCCCAGATGTATGCCGTCCTTCTCAAAAACCGGGAAGGGTTTCAGAGTCATACTCTGGGGGTAGAAAGACCAAATCCATCTAACCTAGTCCCTTTTTTAATGGAAGGGAGATTGACATTTATTGGGTACCCTCTGAATTCCAGGTACTTTCCCATATTTTGTCTAATTTAATCCTTACTTTAATCCTGTGAGGTGCAGTATCCATTATACAGATGAAGAAACTGAGGCTCAGAGGATCTAGTTATCTTAACCAAGGCCACAAATGTAATAACAGGTTTTGATCCAGGCATGTCTGACTCTGGGACATCAGGCTTTTTCTTTGACATTTGGATTCCTTCTACTGCATGCCTGACAAAAGATATTTTCTTGACAAAAGACCTCTTCTTGAATACCTGCAGTGGCATCTCACTACCTCCCAAAGCAGTCCATTTGGGTCAGAGATATATCCATATTCCTCCTTTTCAACCCAATTTTGGACCCCACATAGTTTTTATCCCTTGGTCCAAGTTCTACTCTTAGGGAGCCCTAAGCGTCACATTTCCAATTCAGCTGCCTCTAGTGGACCAAGTGGCTGTATTCCATACAGGATGACTGCAACAGGCAAAAAAATGGACCGATGCCTAGTCTAGGGGTTGAGGGTCTTCTGAAGAGCATAGTACTTGAAGGTCACTCTGTTCTACCTGCCTCTGCCCTGTTGCCATCTGCCTGTTGAGAGCCCAGGCATTTCCTTTTCTTTTTGCCTCTTCTTCTCTTGAGGAGAAGCCGGGCTTCCTAATTCTTTCTGCTTCTACCCTGTGGCCAGGTGAAGTGTGGGGTATGGATGGACCTCAGAGTTTGTTGACAGAGGAAGCCCCCAAACCATGCTTGGTTGTACATAACTAGGAAACCCTTCTGGTTGGCTTGGTTATTTGCAAAAGCGTGATGGCATCTCTGGTTCTGCCTTGATAGAGCTTGGGAAGAGAAAGTGGAGATGATGATGGGACAGAGGGAGCCAGGAACAAACGTCTTGGAGTGAGGGCGGGGAGGTGGGGATTATTGAGGATGGATGGGGATACAGCGGGTAAAGGGATTAAGCAGTGAGGGGAACAGAACTGCAGGAACCATCCATCCCCTCATTTATTTGGAAACATTTATGAGCACCTATAGGATGATTTGTTCGTAAATAGTTAGAGCTTTTGGGCTTCCCTGGTGGCGCAGTGGTTGAGAGTCCACCTGCTGATGCAGGGGACCTGGGTTCGTGCCCCGATCTGGGAAGATCCCACATACCGCGGAGCGGCTGGGCCCGTGAGCCATGGCCGCTGGGCCTGCGCATCCAGAGCCTGTGCCCTGCAACTGGAGAAGCCACAATAGTGAGAGGCCCGCGTACCGCAAAAAAAAAAAAAAAAAAAAATAGTTAGAGCTTCAAGCAGGGCGCTGGGCCTGGCACACTTTTGCCCTAAGGCAGGGGATTGAATAGGGTGACTTGGGGAGGGCTCTCCCAGTCTGAGGAGCCTCCAGCTCAGCTTTCTGCAAGGAGGTGAGGGACAGAGTCAGTCAGCTGTACAGGTTGTGTTGAATGACATCATCTTCCCCATTCTAGCAACCAGGGAGCTGGGCTCAGACTTAGCCTTCCTTTGAAAGGTGAGAACAGCGAGGCTCTGGCAAGAAAAGCTCATTAAAGAGCCGTAAGAGATTTTAGAGAGACTCTGCAAACAACTTTTGGCAGGGTGACTCAACAGAGAAGCCAGGGGAGTTCCCGAATCCCTAAATAAATTATCACTGCACTTATCACCTCTGGGTGAGGAGGGAGGGAAGTTTCTGCTTCTAAGGTTTTGCTTCAGGGACACCTTGACCTTTTTTCATTTCTCCTGCGTGAAATCTTGTCAGTGTTAGAGGAGAACAATTTCTGGTGGTAAATGTTTACCAGTGGCTTTGGGAGCGAGGTTGAGGGTATAGGGGGCTGGGAAGCCCTGATGTGTATCATGTGCTATTTCCCTGAATAAAATTCTCCTATCATGGCTGCTTTCAGGCTACCAGCATGATGTCCTGGTGTGGAATCGTGAGAAATGTGCAGTAACACACCATCCCTGCCGAAGTAAATAACCTCAAGACCTGAGACAATCATGAACTATAGAAACTAATTAGGAAGGGATGAATTTTGAGTACTTATCTCCTGTGTCTCAGAAGAATTCACTTAATTGTAAATTGATATAGTTTAAATTTTAATAATGGCAGCATTTAATGATTGGCTTGCAAAACTTAGGCAGACCACGTCCCCAGGCAGGCAGAAGGCTGTGTACACAAATGTTGCTTCAAGAGAGGGAATCTTGGGGCTTCCCTGGTGGCGCAGTGGTTAAGAATCCACCTACCAATGCAGGGGACACGGGTTCGAGCCCTGGTCAGGGAAGATCCCACCTGCCGCGGAGCAACCAAGCCCGTGCGCCACAATTACTGAGCCTGTGCTCTAGAGCCCACAAGCCACAACTACTAAGCCCACAAGCCACAACTACTGAGCCCACATGCCACAGCTACTGAAGCCTGCACGCCTAGAGCCCATGCTCCGCAACGAGAGAAGCCACTGCAATGAGAAGCCCGCACACTGCAACGAAGAGTAGCCCCAGCTCGCTGCAACTAGAGAAAACCTGCGCGCAGCAGCAAAGACCCAACACGGCCAAAAATAAATAAATAAATAGAGAGGGAATCTTAAGTTCAGTCTTGATTTTTCTCATTTTTCCAGAGAGACACAGACAGCACCAAGTCAGTTGTCTTCATCCCACTTCCTAGTTCTGCCTTTTTGTGTCCCAGCCTTGCGGAAACTGAATCCTAGTTCCTCTGGTCGATGAAAACTTATTCAGATAATTTATATGTCTTTGGTAACCATCAGAAACCTAACTTGGCATCCACAGAATTTCCGTGAATGGGTCTCCCGGGGCATCCAACCCTGGAAAATCTACTCAAGGGACATTCGGAGTCCTTCTTGACTCAGTTCCTTCTCTAATCCTCTTGCTTAGGTTTTAGGAAGTAATTCTCTAGTCATCTTCTCTTAAACCTGAAATTCTCAAGAGCATGACTGTATGGAATCCCGGTGATTTTTCTTCTGTGCTCCTAGTAGAATAACTATCCTTGCTGCCCTGTTACCTTTCAGTTACTCTAGGCCCAGTCACATTGTGTGACTCTGGGGAGGGATTAATTTTTTTTTTTTTTTCCATGCTTCACTAGAAACAAAGGAGTTTTGAGAATTCATTACCCAGAGTCACAACTTAAGCAGCAACCTGTCTGGAGGTTTATCCCTGTAGCCTCTGCTCCAAGGGAGCCTCAGGTGAGTCTCTGGAGTTTACGCTCTTTGTCTATCCAGCCCACCTGGAGGAATCATTTCATTTATTCCTGGTGTACGGGAACAAAATTGTCTCCATTCAGTTCCTTTCAGTTAGATGAGGAAAAACATGGCAAAGGGAAAGAACGTTGAGAGATGTGGAACTGTACAGGCAGGGAGATGGTGGAAAAGCATGGGCATGGTCTTTGTGCCTGCCAGTGAGAAGAGGACAACATAGTCTTCTGCCACCCTTCTGTGGCCATTGCCCTCAGCAGTCTTCCCAGGTGTATTTTATTTTATTTATTTTTTTTAATTTATATTTTTATTAATTTATTTTTTCCGGTTATATTTTAGAAGGACAGCAGGATGGGACACTGTTAAGGAGGAGACTGAAGCCCTTGACAAAGGCAGGTCATTGAGCAGAGGAGGATGGAGTGAAGCTTTCGAGCTCATTTTTATAGTGGCTGAGTTTGAGGTGATGGTGGGCCCATGCTGGGTGTCTTGGGGAGAAAAGAAGGAAAAGAGGGAGGAAGAAAACTTGTACTAAATATTTGTGATTTAGTCATGCCCACATATGCAAAAGAAAAGTCCTCAGTTTTGGATTCAGACAAACCTAGATTCCTTGTTATTATTAAGCTCCCAAAGCCTTAATTTCTTCATCTTTAAAATGGAATAGTAATAGGGCTGTTTTGTGTGACGTGCTTATTACAGAGCCTGGTACATAGTAGGGGCTCTGCGAATGGTTGATCCCAAGTCCCTAGTCTTCAATGTAATTTCATCTCCCAGAGGAGGGCAGGCCTGGAGGCAGAGATCTAACCACACAGGGGTGGGGGGTGGAGGCTGAGGCAGTGGGAGGTCCAAGGCAGGGAGGGAGTGAGGAGAATGAAGCCTTAGGATTGAATTTGGGGATGGCTCACCACCTGGGGGATGAGTCAAGCAGCCCAGGAAGCAGCAACTAGAAAAGTAGGAGAACCAGGCCTTGCTTCTGAATCCTGGGAGGCACGTGCATGTATTAATATTGATGACAGTCCTCTTTAGTAATGGTGATACTAATAATAACAGGAAGCACCTGAAACACAAGCTCGGCAGGGTCCGGAGCCAGGCATGAGGATGAGCTGCGAGAATTCTCAAGGCCCCTCCTTGGACCAGGGTGTGCCCACTGGGCCCAGTGCCCACTGCAGCACCCCATGGAGCACTGACCTGACAGCCCCTCCAGCAGGGTCTCCACACAGCTCTCCCAAAGCTGAGGAGAGACCCTCCCAGCTGAGGGCACAGAGATTTTCTTCAACGTTTTTGGGGGAATCAGTTCCACCTTGGAACTGAGCTCCTTCAGTGACGACAGGCCCCACTTGCTGCCTATCAGGCCCTACAGATGCCCTTGGTCAGGGCACCTCCCGTTCTTCTGCCTGGATGCCACCTGCAGCCTGTGGCCCCTCCCCTTCCTGCCCTGACTCGCCTGAACTTGCTCATCTCCTTGGCTCCGCAGATGCTGGGATTCAATTCAGCTCCCAACCCCGACTCCAGACCCAGCCCCCAGCGGGACTCAGTCCCTTGCTCAAGGCTGTTTTCCTTGCCTGTAACTCTCTCTCCCCCTCTCACATCCTCTTTCTCACCCAGCATCCGTTCTTCAGAAAGGTGGCCTGGCCGTATCCTGTTTCATGATTAGTCTCTACCCTGCTCCCAGATAAGGGGAAGTGGTGTTTACTTTGTGATCTTTGCCCTGTCCTGGGAATGTCCTGTCGTCCTCTTATATCCATCAGACTAGGCTTCCACTGAGGGCAGGGCTGTGTCACCTCTTTTCTCAACACCTACTCCCTTCGAGAGTTCAGAATCTCTTCATGAGCTGACCTTCCCTAAACTTAGTGTGATGGATAAAGATTGGACTAAATACTCCTCTCCTAACTTAGGGTGACAATAGCCAATACCCGTAATGACTTCAGTGGTACATGATGGACAAAGACACACATATCCCCCCAGGTGCCCCTGTTCCTTTGACTAGCAGGCTCCTTAGGAAGCTCTTTCCTGTATAGCATGAAGGCTTTCCATTTGGTATATTAAGGACTTGTGGAAATACCATCTTCTGATTACTGCCATTAAAAAACTGAGCAACAGGTTCTTGGTCAGGAGCCTAATCTGCTATGATAACATTGTTTCTGTGGGGAAATCGGATTCCTTCCTTTCAATACCCATCAGCTGTTCCAGGAATGGAACACTCAGTCAGAAAAAGTGAGGAATGAGGATGGGAATCATCTCCTACCTGGCCCCCCACCTTTCTATCTATCCACCCAGCTAAAATCGATATGCCCAAGGACCTCTGTTTAGTCCTGAATGGCTGAGGTTTTCCCTTCAATTACATGGCTTGTCCCTATACTTGTGCTCCTGAGTATATATAGTTATACCACACCCTAGGTTGTCTCTAGTTGTTGAATACATTGTACCCTCAAAGCTGCCTGTCCACTGATCTTTATATCAAATCTAAATGTAAGGCCAGTATAAGCTTGAGCTCATTGTTTGAAATTTAAATGTTAATAAAAAAAATTGGGCTTCCCTGGTGGTGCTGTGGTTGAGAGTCCGCCTGCCGATGCAGGGGACGCGGGTTCGTGCCCTGGTCCGGGAAGATCCCACGTGCCGTGGAGCGGCTGGGCCCGTGAGCCATGGCTGCTGAGCCTGTGCATCCGGAGCCTGTGCTCCACCATGGGAGAGGCCACTGCAGTGAGAGGCCTGCATACCGCAAAAAAAAAAAAAAAAAAAATAGTGTACCCCCAAATACATAAATAAGTAAATAAAATGGATATGCCTACAAAATCCGAATTTATGCACCCAGGCCAGGCCTCTCTCCCACATTGCACACTCCCATAACTGCTTCGATGTGTAACAGACACCTCAAACTCAGCAAACCCTGCCCCTGGTCTTCCCCAAAGCTACTGCCCCCACTGCCTTGCCCACTGCAGTTGATGGCCACTCTGTCCTTCTTTAATACCTTTCTTTCTCTCACCACTCTCCCCACAACATCCAATCTGTTAGGAAGTCCTGTTGGCTATACCTTGCTTAGATCCAGAATCTGAACATCCGCTCCTCCACCACTGTCACCTAATGGCTCCCAGCCACCATCATCTTTTGCATGGATTACAGCAGCAGTGTCTCAACGGATCTCCCTGTTTCCTCCCTTGTTCACCTACACTTTGTCTCAACAGAGAAGCCGGGGTGATATAGAATCTCCCAACCGGAGACTTTTGGCTTCCTCACTGAGGGGATGTCTGAACCATGGTCACGTGTCTTCCACCTCTATGTCCCCAACTTCTGCATCAACCATTTAGTTCACAAGTATGTTTGGCGATGCACTTCCTGCGTGTCTGTGGTAGGACTGCAGGATTAAACCTGATCCTTCCAGGAGCTCCCAGCCTCCCTAGGGAGCCCATTAATCCATTTGGAAAAATTAAAGAATGATTCGCATGACTGCTGATTCAGCTTCATGCAAGGCTAGGAGAGGTGATGCTATGAGATTCCTTGAGGGAAGTCTTCTGGGAGGAGGAGTGCCTAGGGTTGGGCTTTGAAAATTTGATTGGAGAACAAGGTGGATAAAGAGTATATTTTAGGCTAAGAGGTAGGGGAAGAGCCTGCAAAAAGGGGCAAAGTGCATGAGCTTGTTAGGTTCAGGGACAGACAAAATCTGGGCCTGTCTGGAATGGAGGGTGTGAGATGGGGCTGCTAATTGCTGAGTCACCTCCATCTTAAGGCCTCCCAGGGTGGGGTTGGGAGAGAGGGGAGGTGAGGTGTGTGTGTCAGCTGGTATGCTCCCCACTAAGGGGTAGGGGTGAGCGTGAAGGGAGGTGTGTCCTTCTCCACGGTCCAGTCTGAGGGCCCTTATTTCTTTCACTGAAAGTGACCATGAAGCCTCATCTTTCCGGAACTCCAACTTCCTCTCCATCTTCCCGGGACTTACCTGACCCTCCTCTTCTCTTTAGCGTAAGGGACTCAGATGACTCAGTCCTCCAGAAATGAGGCTGTGCTCTGAGGGCAGCCTTTAAGCTATGTTGGTCCCCGAGGCAAAGAGGGAACTTGGTGATGGGATGTTTGGGTGTCCCTCAAACCGGGTGCTTGGACTGTCTCACAGGAGGCTGTGTGTCAGTGGAGAGGATGTTCACTGCAGTCAGTGATGGCTAGATGACCACAGCTTCAAGGGATGGGACACAGAAGACCACTAGTACACTCCTCTGCTGGCCTGAGAACACCGCCACCCCAAGGCCCTGATTCATGCTGCCTCACTGCCTCTGACTCTCAGCCCTGCCCTCCCCTCCCCTAAGTACCCATTGGCACTTTGGAAGAATAAGAAACATTCCCAGTCCAGAGCACTGAGTAGCCAGATAGTCTCTGCTTTAGCGCTCCTCCAGCTCTGTGGCTGAGAGCCCCCTGCTGGCAGGCACGGGTTTCCATTCCCAGGAAGCTGCACCCTCCTTACCGTCCAGCAAGGCATAGCCGACGACTCTCCTTTCCCCAGCCAGCCTGACCCTGAGGCGGCTCCTCTTGAAGTCCCCCCACGAAAGGATGCCTCAGAGAGAGGCCCAGGGCCTCTGACCTGGCTGGTGAGACCTATCTCTATGGGACAATCATGGTGTCTGACGATGACTCCTTTCGAGTGACTGATGTGCTGCTCTTCTCTGTCTGACCATGACACGGCCTCTGCTTGGAAAGGCTCTCCTGAGACAGCATCGGGGCTCCACCTGGACAACTAGGTGGGACTCTGAATGCTGAGGGTGTGGGTTGCATTCAGAGGGTGTTGGGGTCAAGGATGGCCCCTCATGGCCAGAGAGGCAGCTCTAGTGTGCCCCACCATTATTAACCTCGGGTCCTGAATGTTTAGGGGCTCTCTGGGGTGACTAGGCAGGATTCAGGCCAGGTGGCTGAGAAACTGACCAGGACAGGATCTGCCGGGGCAGTTGGCGCTGAGGGTGCTGTGGGAGGACCCCTCTCCCCGAGCTGTCTTGCAGCCCTTTCAACCTCAGGTTCATGTTGGGGGGTCTAGAATGTAATTCTGGAGCTGAATGTAAAAACTTAACTGGTTACAGGCATGAAACAGCTGTCCTGGGTGGGAGTGGACTGGGGCAGAGGGATCGATGGCTTCTCTTCCTTAAATCGATTTACATTTAAATTATTAGTTTGGGTCGTATGAAATCGCCTATATTTGAGCATTTTTTAACGTATAATAATGACCATTTTCATATGATGCCACCCAATACATTGTTCAGCCTCCAAATGTCTTGTTCCTTTTAAAGTCCCGTTCCCTGATAATTAAGGGCCAATTAACTTTTAACTTCCTCCTAAAACTTGCCCTTCTTTCTGTATTTCCAGTTTGGGTAAGCGGCACATCCACCTGCTTAGTTACTCAGGTCAGACGCCCCAGTGTCATTCCTGACCCCGCCCAGACCCCCCTTCCCATAACTAAAAGTCCTGTCTAGTCTAGCTCCTAGGTATTTCTCGAATCATCCACTTCTTCACCCCGCCCCCGCCCTCGCGCACCTCAGTTCAAAGCTATCACCGTGTCTTGCCAGGATCCCTGCACTAACTTCATCTTCCTGCTTTCACACTCTCCTCACATCAATCCATTCTCCACACAGCCCCCAGAGCGAGCTTTCAAAAGTGCAAGTCTGATCATATCATTTCCCTTCTTAAAACTCTTCAGTGGCCTCCGTTTACATTTAGAATTAAAATTTAAATCTTACCATGTCCTACCAGACCCTGCATGATCTGACCTCTGCTGTTTTCTCCTCCCAGGGCCCGCCTTGCTCATTAAACTCTGACCATGGGGATCTTCCTTCAGACGTTCGTATATGCCAAGGTCTTTCCGGAAGGTCTTCCCAGCACGCTCATCCTCAGCGTAGCATGCCTCCCTACTTTGCTTTACTAACTACTGTCCCTGCTAGTCTCAGCGGGAACATCCCTCCTCAGAGGAGCCATTGGGGTTGCCCTGCACCAGCTATATTCTGCTCCCTCATTATTCTTGCTCACAATTTTCAGTCCTTTTCCTCTCTAGAGCTTAGCATAATTTTAATTACATCGTTTTGTGTATTTGTTTCATGCTGCTCTCTCCAACTAGATGGCAAGCTTCCTGGGTGCAGAGCTCCATCTGCCCTACTCACAGCTGTATTCCCTGTGTCTCTGGCCACGGTAGCTGCCTGCAAGAGACACGCTGAATGATGAACGCTGGAGATGCACGGCTCAGTCCTGCAGGGAATCAGGGGGCTGTTGTCCCCCGTTTGATTCCAGAACAGTTTGATTCTGGTCTGCAGTGTGAGCTGGGGGCTTGCTCTTCATCATGGGACGGCAGGGGGAGGGTCTCAGGTTCAGGAGGTGGATGGGAATCATGACAGAAAAAAGTCCAGGGAGAGGGGTCCCCATATTCAGGCCTGCCCTTAACTTTTGTAATGATAAATCAGGCTAACAAACTGTTACATAAAACATGTCCTGTCCTCCTACTTTGACACATATACCTTCCAAATGGCCTGGAAGTCTAGATTTGGATTCAGAAATTTTGGACTATTGGAGTTTCTTTTTTTTAATATAAATTTTATTTATTTATTTATTTATTGGCTGCGTTGGGTCTTCGTTGCTGTGTGCGGGCTTTCTTTAGTTGGGGTGAGCAGAGGCTACTCTTTGTTGCGGTGTGCGGGCTTCTCATTGTCGTGGCTTCTCTTGCTGGGGAGCACGGGCTCTAGGTGCATAGGCTTCAGTAGTTGTGGCACGTGGGCTCAGTAGTTGTGGCTTGCGGGCTCTAGAGCTCAGGCTCAGTAGCTGTGGCGCACGGGCTTAGTTGCTCCGCGGCATGTGGGATCTTCCTGGGCCAGGGCTCGAATCTGTGTCCCTTGCATTGGCAGGCAGATTCTTAACCACTGCGCCACCAGGGAAGCCCACTATTCGAGTTTCATACCAGAACTTGGTAGCATAGGAGTAACTGGCCCTTTGCCCCAGAGCTAAGGCCAGCTCAATCTTTTGTTGAGAGTTTTAATCTTCAGTGAGTAACATGGGAACAGAAAACAGAGATTTATCCCACAGTGGCCCCTAAGGAAGGGGCCTGAGGCTTGCATTCCCCAGGGCCACCAGGCTTTGTTCTTCCCAAGGCCTGGTTGGTCAGGGTTTTCTTTGGTTCTCTAAGTGCTACAGACTGAATATTTATGTTCCCCAAAATTCATATGCTGAACCCTAATTCCCAGTGTGATGATATTTGGAGGTGAGATCTTTGGGAGGTGATTAGGTCCTGAGGATGGAGTCCTCAGGAATAGAATTAGTGCCCCTAAAAACAGACCCCAGAGAGCTCCCTTGCCCCTTCTGCCATGTGAGGACACAGCAAGAAGACAGCTGTCTATGAACCAGGAAGTCTGGCTCTCACCAGACACCGAATCTGCTGTTGCCTTGATCTTGCACTTCCCAGCCTCCAGAAACATGAGAAATCAATTTCTGGTGTTTGTAAGCCACCTAGAATATCATATTCTTTTATAGCAGCTTAAGCTGACTACGACACTGAGCTACCCACGAATTTCTAATAAATTCTTTCTCCCACTTTAGTTAGAACCAGAGTTGGTTTCTGTTGCTTGCATCCAAAAATAGTTTCCCATTGTTCTTAAATATATATATATATATATATATATATATATATATATATATATATATATATTTTTTTTTTTTTTTGGTACGCGGGCCTCTCACTGTTGTGGCCTCTCCTGTTGCGGAGCACAGGCCCCGGACGCGCAGGCTCAGCGGCCATGGCTCACGGGCCCAGCTGCTCCACAGCATGTGGGATCTTCCCAGACCGGGGCACGAACCCGTGTCCCCTGCATTGGCAGGCAGACTCTCAACCACTGCGCCACCAGGGAAGCCCTATAATCCGTTCTTAACGTTGGAAGGATCTTACGGATTGTCTAGGGCAGGAATAGCATCTTGGCTTCCCGCTTCAATCAATTGGTCAGAGTTACTTGAGTGTTGTGAACTCAGTGGGAAAATTGTGTCATAATTAGTTCTCCACGTTCGACATGGTCATGGAAGGTGGAAGTCTGGATATATGTACCACATATTTGTCATTCCTGATCTAATGCAACTTCCCACCTAGTCTGAAAATTCTCTGATCTATAGCATTGCTCTGAGATGGTTTCTGATTAAGCACCTTCATTGGAACAGCTCACTTCATATTTGGATTTCTCCTTTTGTTATGAAGTTCTTCCCTGGGAGTATGGGGCAGAGTAAGGGGCTGGGTTGATTTAGGTAACCTAAAGCTAATTCTGATTGACTGCCACTGACTAGGTATGTGATTCTAGGGAGTAACAGTCTCTTCGGGCCTCAGTCTTCCACCTGAGAAATGAAAAACTTGAACTGAGTAACCACAAAGTTTCCTTCCAGCTTGAAGATCCTATTATTCATGTGAGTCAGTATTCGCCTCACAGAGACATGTTCCATTGGCCCCACTTACACAGTAGGGCTTACGTGAGAGCCCTTCAAATATTGGAGAACTAATGGCCTTCTGAGCTTTTTGTTATCAGCTAAACATGCCCAGTTTCTTTAATCATTTCTCATATGATGAGGTTTCCAGACTTTTCACCATCTGGTCATTCTTTTCTGGACACTTGAGTTTTCCAATGTCTCCCTGGAGGTGTGGCTCCCAGAACTGGACCTGGGCTAGTTGTGCAGTGGGGGTATCCCCACTCTTTAATTTTTTTTGATGTGGACCACTTTTAAAGTCTTTATTGAATTTGTTACAATATTGCTTCTGTTTTATGTTTTGGTTTTTTGCCGCAAGGCATGTGGGATCTTAGCTCCCCGACCAGGGATCGAACCCACACCCCCTGCACTGGAAGGCGAAATCTTAACCACTGGACCACCAAGGAAGTCCCCTATCCCCACTCTTTACCCATGTGATCAGCCTGGCCCTCCTGGCCGATGGGACCTGTGCTGACCAGTGCACAGCCCACTAAAACTTTCCTGAATCTAGGGATATATTGTATATTTTAGAGGCCCTCCTTCAACCTGCATGCAGAACGGATGCAGGGAGCCATGGAGTCAAGTCTGGAAGGAGATGGTGCTTCCTCTGAAGACCAGTACATAACCAAGTGCTGATGAACTGAATAGGTGCTACTTCTTAATAAACATGGAAAGAAGATTTGCCAGAGATATCATTCATGTTTGCAGCAGTTATTTTTTTATTTATCAATTTTAAAATTGAAGTATAGTTGATTTACAATGTTATATTAGTTTCAAGTGTACAAAATAGTAATTCAATATTTCATAGATTATACTCCATTTAAAGTTATTCTAAAATAATGGCTATAATTCCCTGTGCCATACAGTATATCATTATAGCTTATTTATTTTATGCACTGTAGTTTGTACTTCTTAATCCCCTACCCCTATCTTGCCCCATCCTCCTTTCCTTTCCCCAATGTTTTTTTGTTTTTTGAAATGAGGCATTGGGTGCTCATAGCTCCACTGGTGAGAAAATGTGTCTCTAACCCTTCTCTCTTGCGATACCCTCCCCGCTCCATTCCTTCTGACATCGTGGCACATGACTCCTTTGCTCGAGCAGCTCTTGTATTTACAGAGGACAGATACAAAGGCTCTTGCTCAAAGGAGATATAATGAAAACAAGGAAAAGCAAACACAGATTTGGAGTGGATTCTGGTCTGACCATGACCCCACTGGAGTTAATGGTGCCAAGGTCATTATGGGAGGAATCTGACACTCAAACAGAAGGGGTCGCTCCTGGCTTCCCTAACCCCAGGAACGGGGTGTTCTGCAGATCACAAGGTCCCAAGTGCTGTGGCCCCAGACCATCACTATGGTCCTCCCCTTTCCTTCCCCACCCCCTTTGTTTTGGCCCAGTTGTCCTGGTCTCCGCTCTCTTCTTCATAAACCCCAACTATGCTCTCCCTCAGGGCCTTTGCATCCTCTGTTCTCTGGAACGCTCTTTGCCCAGCCACTGCATGGCTCACTCCACTGCCCTAGGCTTCTGTTCGCATGTCACCTCATCAGGAGGAGGTGTCCTCTGATCCCCTTATCTAAGACAGACCCCTTCTCCCCAACACACCATTCTCTTGCCATTGACTCCACCTTAGCTTTCTTAATAGAACTTATCCACATGTGACATGTGCTTACTTGCTTACTTATATTATCTAGAATATAAACTCCACGAAGGAAGGACATTGCTTTACTCACGACTGAGTCCCCAGTGCCCTGAAGTGTATGCTTTACTCACTACTGAGTCCCCAGTGCCCTGAAGTGTACCCAGTGCATGCCGCACACTCAATCAGTATTTGTGACAGTATTTGTGACTGGGTGACTTTTGAAGCATCAATCCCGATGCTTTTCAACACGAACACTGTGGTGGGTTAATTATTCCACTAGTGGACAAATGAGTCATTGGGGATGGGAACCTCAGTTGATTTGAGCAGCGTGAATACGTTCAAAAGGCCCTGGCATACCACACAACAAAACCACCGTCTACATGACGTCACCAGGGGTTACCGCGTGAAGGAAAACTGTGGGTCCCATCCCATCCAGAACTGCTCTGATCTGAGGCGGGGCCCTGGAGATGAAGGGAAGAGAGAAGGGGAGTGGTGTGTGTGTGTGTGTTTCCCTCATTCAACCACCATGGCTCATTTGCTAGACCCTGGGCTTTCTCTTTCACATCAGTTTTAAAGACTAAGGCCAGTTTTGCCTGGTTCATTGACCAGGCCTGGGGAATGCCTCTGATGACAGGTGGCGGCAGCATTAGCTACTGTGGCCATGTGCACTGTTCAGGTGGACTTGGAAGAAGGTGATGGGAGAGAAGTGGATGCAGGGGAGGCATAAGGACTAGGTGAAGTCAGGTGGCCAGCAGGGGACCTCTGAGCAGAGCCAGCAGGCAGGGAAATTCCAGGACTAGTCGTGTGCAGGAGTGGCCATATGAATCTGGAGGCCAGCTGAGCTGACCATTTGTCCAAGGTGAAGTGACTGCCCAGGAACTGGGGAGAAGAGGGAAGCCCCTTGCACAGGGCTGACATCCTGGGTGGAGGGATTGAAGCCGTCCTAGGAAAATACTTCAAAACCTACCCCTGTTTCTTCAATGCCTCCTTCCTCTATCATCAAGACTTGAGTGAGGTCCCAGAAAAAAATCTGGTTACACTTGGGAGGGAGTAATGTTGGACCATATCATCTACTAATTCTTAAGTGTAAGTTTAGCTCATCAATTATTTTTTCCAGTGGCAATATTCCAGAGCTTTTTAAGACAAAATCGCTCAGTGACAGATTGTGTTTTGCAGAGATGGCCACAATAATAACACCTTCCATCTCACATGTGCTCCTTTCAAAGTGACCTTGAACATCTTCCCATTGAGTGGTGGGTCCCTTGAACTTGGGTGGATCTTCTGCACTTGCATCTGAAAATGAGTGTGGCAGATATTAGGATGCCTCAGCTCCTTTCCCTCCATAATTTCCCTTCTGTTTAGTTTTTCCTGGCTCCTCCCTCTCTCAGTCTCAGGCAGAGACTCTCATCCTGAGCTGAGCTGATCTTCTTGAAGTTGTGCAAGAACTTCCTGTTGGCTGAGGAATTTAATCTCTCTTTTTCTGGTCACTGTGCTAGACAGTGAGGAGAGAATCTCAAACCCAACTCCAGCTCCTGTGGGAGGTATGACGGTCAGTGCTGAGGGTGAAGATGTCAATTAAAAAGATGTTACCAGCAAAATGGCACCCATCCCAACCATGAGATATCAACCATCCCTTGATTGTCTAGAGCTGTAAATTACCTTTGAGGACCGTGAACTTGCAAGTCCTTCAAGCCGGAAAGAGAAACCCTTGACCCCCATGTCTCTTCTTCATCAGGTTCTAGACCTTTTCTTATAATTCCTTGGTTGTGGGAAACATCAGGGTCTCAAATGACAGGGGCTGGGGTTAGGACTGAAAGTGGGTGATTGTCCAATGTCTTTTAGAGGGCAGGACCCAGGCTGGAAGTAATCCTTTGATGCTGGTTGGTTAATAGTTGTGTTAGTCTGCTAGGGCTGCCATAACAAGATACGATAGAATGGGTGGCTTACACGACAGAAATTTATTTTCTCAGTCTTGGAGACTAGAAGTCCAAGACCAAGATGTTAGCAGGTTTGGTTTCTCCCAAGGCCTCTCCTTGGCTTGCAGAGGGCTTCCTTCTCTCTGTGTCCTTCCATGGCTTTTTCTCTCTGTGTGTGCATTCCTGGTGCCTCTCCCTCTTCTTATAAGGACACCAGTCATATCGGATTAGGGCCATCTCAATGACCTCATTTAACCTTAATTATCTCTTTGAAGACCCTATCTCCAAACACAGTCATATCCTGAGATATTGGGGGTTAGGATTTCAACATGTGAATTTAAAGGGGACAAATTCAATCCATAACAATACTTCATGAACAATGGTGGAGGACTGAGTGCCCTGGACAATCAATCTATGGATCCTGGAGAACTTCCAGTGTCCTTGAGGGGATGTCCTGCTGGGCCCATATTTCCCAGAGCACAGCCAGGACATGCAACCAGGGGAGAGGGAAGGGGGAAGGTGTGGAAGGTTGTGCCGGTGTTTCCTCTCCTCCCAGTGTGATGGCTGCCCAGGCTGCTCCTGAGCGGTGGTACAGGAATCTCACAGGAGGTACGAGGTCCATGGTGGTTTCCAGGTACCAGCTACATCCCAGAGCATCATGTGGCTAGGCAGTGGGTTTCCTCGTGATCCAGGCATTGCTCACGGTAGACCCTAAACGAGGGGGTTCTCTGTCTCTGGAGCCACTTCACCAGCACCGACATCCTTCTTCTTTGTCCCTGGCAAGGAGATCAGAACGAAGGTTACCCCTCCAAAGTTTGTACCTAAGGCCTCTGAATCCTGATGGTCCTAGTTCAAGATCACCTCAGGCAAGGAATAGCTCTCCTGGTTTTCCAAGACCCTGGAAAAGGAGATGCTTCAAGGACAGGAAGTTCTTCCTAATGTCTAGACTTTCTCTGCAATTATGGCACGCATTTAGCTGTAGAAGGTATAGAAACTTAGAGCTGGGATGGACCCAGTTAAATGACTAGGCAGAAGCCACGTGTCAGAACCAAGGGTCAGCCTCCAGATGCCCTGGGTAGAGCCTTTCCACTATCCCCGGTAGTTGGATTCTCTCTACCCTTCTCAGTGTCCAACGCTGCTCTTTTCTGAGCCTTGAAAACATTAGGCGAAGTGAAAGAAGTCAGTCACAAAGGATCACACAGTGCATGACTCCATTTACAGGATAGACTGTCCAGAAGAGACAGTCTAGGGACAGAAAGGAGATTAGTGGTTGCCTGGGGCTGGAAGGGAAAGGGGCACTAGGGAGTGATGGCTAAGGGGCTTGGGAATTTCCTTTTGGGGTAATGAGGATGTTCTCAAATTGAGTGTGGTGATGGATGAACAACTCTGTGACTGTAATAAAAGCCATTGAGTTTTACACTTGAAATGCATGAATTACACGGTATGTGCAGTATAGTCCAATAAAGCTGTTAAAACAAAAAGCTGCTTGCTTCCTGGCTTCTACCTTCTTACCACAAATCCTGGGGGCTGTCTGAGGCAAAGGGCCAGGTCAGACCCTCTCAGGAGCAGACAGGGCCCTAGGTGGAGTGTGACCCCTGCTGCTCCCTCTTCCCTCCCTTGCCTGTGGAAAGAACATACAGGAGCCAGCCAGCCAGCCCAGCTGCATGCTCAGTGGCTGGGCCAAGACTCTTGCCTTTTAGGACACATCCACTGAAGTCTTATGCCTCCTTCTCCTTGCTGACCCACTTTCTCCATCCTGGGACCAGCCAGACAGCCTAGGATGGACATGTCCACGAAGCCCAGGTCAGCTGGGGTAGTTCTTTCAGGAGCTGGATGGAGAGCACAGAACCCAGCTTAAACTCTGAGTGTCCCCTTCCCTCTTCTCCTGGGGGAAGGAGGCCCTATCAGTCCCTGGCCAGAGAGGTGCTTCTCTCAGGAAGCCTTTCCTAGGATGATTGGCAAGAGGGAGTTGGGATTCATCTAGATTTTCACTCAACACACCTTTATTGATACCAGTTATGTTCCAGGAACCCTTGCTAGATGTCAGGGGGTGGTGACTCAGCCTTTATCTTTCAAGACCTGAGAACTCCGTGGGAGAGTGAGGGCAGTAAGTGCTGTGACTGAGATGAGCACTGGAGAGTCAAGGCAGGACACAAACCCAGCCTGGGTGTGGGAGAGAAGGTCGGGAAGGCTTCCTGCAGGGGGCACACCTTGAAGATGGTGGAGGTGACAGCCAAATGAAGAAGGCGAGTTGGGTGGAAGTTATGGAAAATGTGTTCCAGACAGAAAGAGTAGAATGTGCAAATGCCTGCAGAGGCATGCAAGAGAGTAGCTCATTTGAAAACTGCTAAAGGAACTTCAGGTAGTTCAGTCTGACTGGAGACCAGAATATTAGATGGAGAGGGCCAAGAGATGACACGGGAGAGGGAAGCCTAAATAGGAGGCCGTCCAAACTTGGCCCTCCTTCCCAGAAGACCTACCTCCTCCAGCCACCCCTAGCCCCTGCAGGACTCCTACCTGAGCAGGGGCCCCAGTGCCAGGCAGAGAGACCAGCCAGGATCACAAGCAGCAAGACAGGCACCACCACCAGTAGCACATCTTTGTAGGAGGCCATCCCTGGAGCTGGACATGGAGGGGGCAGGGTCACAGGTGGACTGGAGGCTTCACAATCCCTCAACCACTGATCCCCAGCCCTCGGCATACCTGCCTGGTGATGGCAGCTCTCCCAGGGGGTGACTGTGGCCAAGTCCCAGCTGACAGGGTTTGAGACAATGCAGGAATAGGCCACACCTTTGTCACCTGGTCCCAGTGACACACTCAGCACCTGTCCGTCCATGAAGAGGCCGCCTGGCTTGATATCAAGGTCAATGGTTCCCTCCCGTCGCCAGCTATAGGTTATGTCGCTGATGTTGGGAGCCCAACAGGACAGGAACACTTGGCAGGTCTTGGGGGGCTGAGCATCCCCTGATACAGCAGTGAACACTTGCACCACGGGCCTGGGCACTGCACCTGAGCAAGGACAGCAGAACCAGTGTGGGTTTTAGGGATGCTGAGTGGGGCCCATAGCTCCAGCTCTGGGATCCATGCAGGGCTAGGTGCCACCTCTGACTAGGCCACTCTGGCTCTAAAGCCTCATCAGTCTCCCATTGCCCACAGGACAGAAGCTGAATTTCTAAGTCTGGTATTCAAAATCCTTCATTAAATGGTTGATGTCAACCTCTCCAGCTGTACCTCCTGCTGACCCTCTCCACCCATCTTAATTAATTTCCTGTTCTCCCAAACGTGTCATGCTTCATATCTTTCATGTGGCTCAGCTGTACACATATGCTTTTCTCGTCTCACCCTCCTAGAAAACTCCTACTCATCCTCCAAGGCCCAGCTTGGACACACTCCTTACTGCTCTGATTATGAAGCCTTCTCTGATATTCCAGGTACGGCTCTGAGCCCTCTGAGAACTCTCTGTATCCCTTGTCATCAAATTTCCCCCATACATGATACATCAGTCAGAGAGACAATAAACGTTTGTTAAGGTAGGCACAAAAACAACAAACACATTCCTGGACTTTTGGAGATTTTGGAGTTTGGTGAAGAAGACGTACTAACAAGTGATTATGAATAACTAAGAAAATTATCACAAGGATGCAAAATTCTGTGAAGGAGCGGGCCAGGGGGTAGGGGCTCTACCTTTTTGTCTCCATAACCCTTGCTCTCAAGGTGCTCAGCTACCTGGGCCATTGGACAAATTGGTGTCCTGGCATCCCAGGCCATGGCTGCCCCTTCCTACATCGGTTGATGAGTAGATCACGAGTCTCATGGCGAAGGGGGCCAGCGGGAGAGCATTCTGGCAACAGTGGGAGGGCTCAGTCTCTGAGAGCATTCCAAAGTTAAGCTGAGTAAAACCTCATGAATGCCAGCTCGATCTGGTGGGATTTGTGATATGAAAAAAGAAAAGATTTGCTGGGCGCCCTAATAGTATAAACAAAGATTACAGGGGAGGGAGATATTTACACTACTTCAGAGGACAAGCTGCTTCCAAACACGATCAGGCACAGTAGAAACACCCATTGACATTTCTAGTAACTGATCTGCTAATTCAAATCATTCTTATCTATTGTCAAAGCAGAGCTCCTAAGGACGGCTGCCTGGCAGCTTTGTGCAATTAGTTCTGATCACGCTACGTATTTGGAAGCAATAAAACAGCAATTTCCTTAAAATCTGTAATTCAGATGCTGAGAACAAGGCATTTTAGAGCTTAGTGGTGTGGGTGCTGCCTGTATTATCCCATTCAACGTCCTCATTTCACATATGTGACAGCTGAGACCCAGAACGGGGGAGAGCCTCCCTGGCTGCCTGGATGGCTATGAAGGCTGTTCACTGTGCAAGGGCGCTGGGCTCAGGGGGTAACGGGTGAGGGCGGGGTGCTGAATTCCAGCCAGCCCTCTGCTTGCCAACATGGTGCAACATGGATCAGGGTCGTGTGCATCGAATAGGACACACATTTAATTGTACACTGGCAGCCCGTGTGGCTCACCTAAGTGATGAGCCAGTGATCTTCCTCTAGGTGGGGGAGGGTCTCTCTCTTTCCAGTTTGCTACTGCCTTTCTCTCCCTCAGTGTTTCGCTCTGCCCAGCTATCACCTCGACTCTCCATTCTTAAATTTGGACCTTTTCCTCCCCTTATTCTATCTCAATTTCTGAGGTTTTACTGAAATAGGGGTCACTGACATATCTTTTCCAAGCCACTAGATACATGAATAGGAGCTCAAAGGCCATTTTATCTTTACCAGCAGAAATACGGTGGCCGTGGTAGAAGTGTAGGTGGTGATGGTGGTGCAGGTGATGGTGGGGGTGGTGGAGGTGGAGGTGGTGATGGTGGTGCAGGTGATGGAGGGCATGGTGGTGGTGGTTGTGGAGATGCTGGTTGTGACAGAGGTGGAGGTGAAGTTGCTGGAAAGAAAGACCCATCCAGCCTCCAGTGAATTCAGTCACCGCAGCTGAGGTGCTGAGAGCAGCTCTATGAATGACCCTAACACACCTACGCAGAACAGAGGATCACCTCAGCTGAGCCCTGCAAAGTCAGACTTGTGAGAAACAAAAATATTTGTTGTTTTTAACCAGCAAGTTTGGGGATGGTTTATTTTGCAATAACAAATAACAGAGAATACCCATGAATGATGTAAATTTAAAATCTCTCAATACATCTAAAAGAGCTCTTTTAAGAAATATGACATAAAAATTCTATACTTTAGGGGGTTTCCCTGGTGGCGCAGTGGTTGAGAGTCCGCCTGCTGATGCGGGGGATGCAGGTTCGTGCCCCGGTCCGGGAGGATCCCACGTGCCGCGGAGCGGCTGGGCCCGTGGGCCATGGCCGCTGAGCCTGCGCGTCTGGAGCCTGTGTTCCGCAACGGGAGAGGCCACAACAGTGAGAGGCCCGCGTACCGCAAAAAAAAAAAAAAAAAAAATCTATACTTTAGTTAAAATGAATTTTTAAATTAAAAACATTGTGTATCCTTATTTTTCTTTTTGGTGGTGCATAAAATAATGGCACGTCTTATAACCTGTTATCTTAGAATTGATGATGCCTAGGCCAGCCTCTATCCCAGATGCTTTCCCAAATGCCACTGATTTTACGTTTATTGGGATTTTCATGGTAATATTACTATACTGGTTTTACAAGTGAGAAAGGTCAATGTCAGGGAGTAAGTATTGTGTCCAAGGCCACTGAGATAAGAAAAGACCAAGCTAGAGTTCAGACCAGGACAATAGGGCGGAAAAGCCTGGCTGCCCCAGCCAGAAGCTCACCTGCGAGAACCCGAGGAGTTTTCTTACCTGTGCCTGTGGGGAAGCAGCTGTTCCCTGAATCAGCCATGAGGTCAGAGGCCAGAGGTTTCTAGACCCCAGTTCTCCCCAGTTTCCAGGACCCAGGATGCCTTTCCGGAGCTTTGTGGGAGGAGGTGGGGCAGAGAGCCTGAGTCAGGTGCACTCACCATACACCTTGAGCTGCAGGGTCTGGGTCCAGGCTCGACCTTCCTTGTCCACCAGCAGCACGGAGAAGTTGCCGCTGTCTCCAGACTTCAGTGGCCGCAGCTCCAAGCTGAGGTTGCTGTGCAGCTGGGCTCGGCCCAGGAAGCGGGAGTGGTACAGCGTCTCCAGAGACCCCCGGAAGAACGTGGCCAGGAGCTCCTCTGAAGGCCAGAGGGATCTCCAGATGGCCTCTCGGATTTGGAAGCCGGGAGGGTGCTCTGCCACCAGCAGCGCGGAGCCCCCCACCTGGCCCTGAACTTGGGCACTGGTTACAATGAAGGGAAGTAGTGCTGAAAGGACAGAACCCCATCACTCTGCCTGCCCCAAACGTCCTCATCTCTCTCCTGCGTGCAGCTGAGCTGCTGCGGAGCAAGTGAGGGCCCTTCTCTCCACACTCCCTCCACCCAAGCTGAGAGCGCACTGCGCCAGGGACTGGGAATAAAACAGTGAGGAAGGGAATCCAGTCCCTGTGCTCATGGAGCTCAGACTCTTAAGACAGCAATTTACCATGGTGGCAAAAATGGGTGCCCCGGGAGAACACAGGTAGGCTGATAGGGTGACCTTGCCAGGCCTTGAGGGACTCAGAGAAGAAAAGGTTAAGCTGAGACCGGAAAGAGGAATGGGAATCAGCCAGGTCACGCAGAGGGCGGCCTGGAGTGGGGATGGGGAAGTGTTAGAGACCAAGTGGGCAGCACACACAAAGGCCCGGACGGTGAGAGAGCTTGGTGCACTGTGGGGAACTGAAAGTAGTTCTCTGCAGAGGGAGTAAGAAATAGCACTGCAGAGTCTGTGGGAGCCCGATCCTGCAGGGCCCTAAAAGCAACTTTGGAGTTTGGCCTTTATCCTTAGAGCGATGGGGGGGCCTTGGATAGTCTTTAAGTAAGAGAGTGACGTGATTAGATCCATGGTTAGAAAGACAACTCCAGCAGCGGTGTGCAGGCTGCACGGGAGGTGGGGCAAGACTGAGGCTGCGTCTATTAATCCCAAGGAGAGTGGGGTTGTACTGGTACTGGAGGTACTATGGAAACTTGTACTGAGGAAGTGAGCAGATGAGACAGGCAGAAGTGGGAGGAATGGAGAGATTATTGTGTGGGGTCTGGTAACAGATTAGATCTGGGGAGTGAGGGAGCCAGGAGTCAAGGATGGCTCCCAGGTCCTTGGGACCCACTGGATGCCATTCTCTGTGATCCAGAACAGGAGGAGAAACAGAATGGGGGTGAGATGTCAAGAGGCTGTTTTGCTGGGAACATAGTCAGTGTGACTTGTGTGGGTGACACTTCTGCTTGAAGTGCCCCTCTGACTCCTCTGCTGACTGATTTCTGCTCCTCCTTGAAGCATTACTGCCTCCCCTGGCCTCTGCCATCTGTCACTGCAGGTTACAAACTCTGTGCTCCCACAGCGGGCTGGGATCACCACTACTAACGCTCCTATCCCTCTATTGTGACCACTTGTTTATGAGTCCCATGAGACTGTGAGTTCCTCTTCTCATGTTTGTACTTCCTGTGCCCAACACAGTTTAGGAGTGGGATGTAGGAGAACCTCGGAAGATATACTGAATGCATGACGAAATTGGCTGAGGACTTCCCTCATACCCAGCACAGTGGTGGGCGCGAGGGTTCAGAGCAGAATAAAAGCAGATGGAGAACACACCCAAGTGCTGGGAGTTTAGTTAGGGAGCCGTGTTCTGGATGACCACTCAGCCAGACGTTGGTAACTCCAGTCTCCTGTCCGTCTCACTGCCCTGCCAGCCCCAGCCATCTCAGTCCTAACTGGGGATGGCTTCAGGGTTAAGGCACAGTGGAGACGTCACACAAAGAGAGCATAGCACTGGATGTCAATCCAGACTCCTGCTCTATCCTGCCCTGGCTCTGCCACTAACAAGCTGTGCAAGCTTCAGCATACCTCTTCCCTCTAAAGGCTTCCGTTGTCCCATTCGTAAAGCAGGGGGTGCCTTCAACCAGTGGTACTCATCTCTTTCACCACTCAGAAAAATTCTTTTTGCTTCCCATGTCCACGGGTTTGAAAGATTGGTGAACCAAACAGATTCCCTCTTTTTGGCAGGATTTCCTTCACATGTTTAGAAATGTTGAAATCTGCGGACTTTTGGAGCCAGGAACTCAGGTGGGGACATCAGACAAAATCATCTTGAAGTCCCTGTGAGCTTCTGACACAAACAAAAGTGTCTGAGTACTTGCCACGCCCCATGGCTCCCATCCCCTGGCCTAGCAGCGCTGGCCCTTGTCATACTGACCACTTGTTAACCAAGGGAGGGAAGTCAGGCATCGGACAGGATGGGGGGGGGGTGGTGTCGCCCAGTGTTGAAGAGACCTGATTTGTCTCTTCTGACATCACACCGCTATCGACCACCCCAAGTCCACAGGCAATATATTAACTTGCTTTTGTCTCTCATCCCTCCTGAATGTCCACTTCCACAGACCTGCAGGGAGGAGTCTCAGCTCTCCCACAGGCTGTTGGAAAGACATCCTCAGATTGTAAGGGCCCTGCCCTCCCCTGCTCTCCCCAGACCACATTTAGAATTTGCATGCGTTAACACTGCCAGACCCTCACATTCTCACGACCATCTCTTTCAAAACCAATGGGGGGCTTCCCTGGTGGCGCAGTGGTTGGGAGTCCGCCTGCCAGTGCAGGGGGCGCGGGTTCGTGACCCGGTCCGGGAGGATCCCACGTGCCGCGGAGCAACTGCGCCTGTGGGCCATGGCCGCTGAACCTGCGCGTCCGGAGCCTGTGCTCCGCAACGGGAGAGGCCACAACAGTGAGAGGCCCGCGTACCGCAAAAACAAACAAACAAAAAAAACAACAAAAAACAACAATGGTACCACCAGCCTCAGTTTTAACCTCCCTGGGCCACAAAACAGCTTGTGTCTCAGGGACATGGAGGTTCCTTGTGCTGCCATCCTTCTACCCAGGATCCTGCATCTCTTTGCCTCTGCCTAGCGTTTAAGGTCGCCCAAGAACTTGCTTCAGTCTTCCCTGCCCCTCCACAGCTCCTGGGTTCTCACTCGGGTTGGGGAGAGGATCCTGCCCGGATGTCTGGGGAAGGGACTTCAGCTCTCTGAGGCCAGGCCACCCGCCTGCCCCACTTACCTTCCCAGAGAAGCAGACTCCACAGGGACCACACGGCCATACTCCGGAGAGGCAGGCAAAGTCGCTCGAGAGCCAAATCCAGGACATCCCAGGTCAAGTGGATGCATGGAAGGAGCTGTGGTCCTTCTGGAAAGTCCCATGGTTAGAAGGAGGAATGTTGACTCAGAACAGGACGCCCTGAAAGTGAAAATATCCAGAGGAAAGTGGAAGTTGGCCTCAGGTCCAGCTGGGCTCTTTCAGGAGCTGATTCTTGTAAGTCAGCCTCTTTCAAATGCCTATGGTTGGCCAATGCAGACGGCAAGTCCCCCCCGCACAAGCCCACATCCTCCTCGCTGACTTCCGCCAGGCATCCCCGCATCCCACTCTGCCCGGCTGCCCCCTGCCCTTCCTGTTGTCACCGCAGAGAACCCTCTTAACTGCGATTCCCATCATCACCTCTCTGCTTAAAATTCTCCCGCAGCCTCCCACCGCCCTCAGGATAAAGACTAAACTCTTGGCTAGCGTACAAGGTTCTCCTAAGTCCAACCCCAGCCTGCTTCTCCAGCCTGCCGTCCCACGTCCATTCCGCTCTCCAGCCACGCCAAGCCAGGACTGCCTCTTCTCAGAACTGCCAACTCCACACTTCCGTTCGTTGTACTTGTTCCGTTCATCCTTCTGGATGTGGCCTGGCTATGCAGGCTATGCAGCTGGCTGGACTCCCGTTCCAGGCTTCCTGACCACAGGCAGCCTGAGGAAGCTTCCTTTCTGGGTGCCCAGGGCCTGCCCGTTCCTGCCATAACTCTTAGCACACTGTTTCGCAACAGTTTTCTCATCTCCACAGACTGTTTGTTGCCGAGGCCTCATGTTCATTTCTGTGTACCCCTCGGTGCTGGGCGTGTCATGGACGCTTAATGGACATTTGTTAAACCGGGGTGTGAGTTCTAGAGATTGCTGCCTATTTTGCTTCCTGGAAGCCCTACAACTCTCCTCTGAGAGGATCGGATTATCACCCTGTTAGAGATGGGGGAGGTGGAAAACCAGAGTGAGGTTAGCACCTTTCGGAGGTCACAGAGGAGCAGAGTTATGAGCTGAGCTTCAGCCTTCCAAGTGTGGTCCCTTTTGCCAGTCGCTCCATCCTAACTCCGCGTCTCTTCTCACTTGCGGCGGTAACTTGGTTTCTTTAGTCAGGGAAGGCTTTGCGAGAAGATAAGGAAAATCTCCGAGCTTCCTGAGTGTGGCTTGTGGTATCTAGTCCTGCAGAGCTTCTGACCTGTCGGTCAAACTGAACGCTCTGCTCTGGACCCAGCTGGGAACGAGGCAGACGTGGTGGCACGTGGGCAGGAGGATTCCAGAACAGGGTTCCTGCCCTCCAGTTACTCACCACCAAATTGTAGGAACAAGATATGCCTGGGAAGGGAAGGCCCACAACAGACAGACACGGCTCTGTGCAAAAGAGCAGCACAGGGCTTCCCTGGTGGCGCAGTGGTTGAGAGTCCGCCTGCCGATGCAGCGGACACGGGTTCGTGCCCCGGTCTGGGAAGATCCCACATGCTGCGGAGCGGCTGGGCCCGTGAGCCACAGCTACTGAGTCTGCGCGTCCGGAGCCTGTGCTCCGCAGCAAGAGAGGCCGTGACAGTGAGAGGCCCACGCACCGCGATGAAGAGTGGCCCCCGCTTGCCACAACTAGAGAAAGCCCTCGCACAGAAACAAAGACCCAACACAGCCAAAACTAAATAAATAAATTTATATATAAAAAAAAAAAGCAGCACAGACAGTCCACGCTGCAAGAGGGCATGGGAAGAGGTCTCTGTGGATGTGGGCAGGGGACACTTCCTTAAAAGGTGGAATTTGAGCTGCATCTTGAAGATAGACGTGATTTGGATAGGCTTAGAAAACAGGGAGGGCCAGAGGTTGGGGGTGGGCTCTGAGCATGAGGGGAAAGCTTGGCAGTGGGGAGGTCCCGTGTGGGCTCCAGAGACAGTGAAGGAGCAGAGGGAGGGATCCTTTAGGGCTGTCTTGGGTAACATGGAAAGGGACGCTGGGGGTCACATTATGGGGTCCTTGAGTACTGGGTTAAGTTTAGGCATTTACTCTGGAGGCCAGCAACTTTCACCCGTGCTGAAAACTTGGATTCTCAGGGATTCTGGTTCAGTAGGGCTGGGCTGGGGCTCAGGAACCTGTAGTTTTAACAAACACTGCACTCCAGGTGATTCTGAGCTAGTGAATGGAGGGAGGGCTCTGAGAAGCACTGCTTGGAGGGAGGGGGCTGCTGTCCATTTGGGGCTAACTTGCTAGTGGGAGGACAGCGTGCAGGGCTGATTGGGGGAGAAAAAAGAGGCAGGGAGGTCTGAGTAGCAACTATTGTGATTGTCCTGACTGGAGTAGAAAAGAACTCTCTAGAGAGAAAGGGGCAGAGCTGGAGTTGTGACAGAACTCGGACACCACCCGCCTATGGGACACAGAGGCCAAGGGAGAGGACTGATCTGTGACTCCACTGTCAATTCCATCATCCATGTGTCAGCTATTTATTGAGCATCTACTTACATGTCAGGTGCTGGGGACACAAAGATGAAAGGCACAGCCTCTGCCCTCAAGGAGTCTGCAGTTTAGATGAGAAGACAGACGTGTAACCCAGTAATTACAATCAGTGTGGTCAGAGCAATGCCAGCTGCGTGCATGGGATGCTATGGGAGCCCGAGGGTGGATGGGTGGGAGCCGGCTGGGGGGCTAGAAGGCCAGGTGGGCCTCATGGAGTGGGTAGTGTTTGAGGTGAGCCTTAGGATATAAACAGATGAGGGTGAGGGTAGGACTTAAGAACTCAAGCTCTGGGGTCAAGCTTCTTGGGTTCAGGTCTTGGCCGTGAAACCTCGAGCAAAGTGGCTGCTCTGCGTTCGGCATCTTCATTCACGAAACGGGGATTAATAACAGTATCTACCTCTTCGTGGTGCCGTAAGGGTGAAGCCACTTAAAATAGGGTCTGGTGCATAGTCAGGTCAAATAAAGAATGTGGCCCACCATCCAGTTCTACAAGTTACTGGCTACTGCAGTTGCTGACCTACAACACACCTTGAAAGGAATTCAGGGGGACAGTCAAGATGAGCCATTCTGTGCTCTGGGAAAACAGGCAGAACAGACCCTCAGATATTTTATGAAGCCAATTTCTTGCATCTTCCCATACTTATAAAAGCACTAAAATCATTAACTAAGATAGCTGTGCCTCGTGACAAGCAGTAACCTTCTACCAAAATGTGTGCTTAATTGCACGTACTCTTTCTCCAAAATCACGTCTATGCAGACCTCCCCCTCTACCTCTTCAGAGCAGTTCCTCAGAGCTATCTGAGAGGCTGTCTCCCGGGCTCTAGTCCTCCGTAAGTCCCCAAATAAAAAGGAAACTCACGTTGTGCATTTTAATTTCAGTTGACAATCAGCTCTCAAAAAAATTAACCATTGTTACTAAGTGGCCAGAGAGAGGGAAGAAGGGAAAGCTGGGCAAATGCAGGTAAAGGAGTGTTGAGGTACCAGCCGCCCTGCTTCAACTCTCTTCCCCCTGTTCCTGAGGGCGGGGATCAGACCCCCTTCATTTCCGCACCCTGTATATCGCCAAGGACAGGATTTCCATGAGGTGGTACCCTTCAAGCATGTGTTGAAATGGATTGAATGATTCTGAAATGTCAAGGCCAGGTCTGGGGTGGCCGTGGAATGCAGGAGTCTGGCTGGTGTGTGAATGCTGGCAATACGGATGCTGAGTTCCTTTGGAGGAGACAGTGGGCAGCCACACTCCCTCTCAGCAGAAGGGGTGGTCCATAGTGGTCCATCCAAGCAGCGAATGAGTTGCAATCTTCTATGCACCACCCCAGGCCTTTTCCTTTAGGGGAATTTCAGGGAGGCTGAGAAAGTGGGAAGGGGGAGGTTGGGTGAGGACCTGAAAGTATCCCACCCACCTCCCCCAAAAGAAAAACTTCCAGCAGCCCTGCGACAGCTGGAGAAGAATGGACTGATGGAGGCATAGGAAGGGTTAAGTCTGCGGTGGCAGGTTCCCCTCCTTCCAGTGCTAATTACTGGTTCAGACCACATTAATAACCCAGCCACAGGGGGAGTGCATGGAGTAAATTAGCTAGTAAGTTCAAAGGGGCCACTCCCCACCTTCTTTAATTAAGAGAGAAGCTGGCAGCCGGGGCTGCGCTCAACCTCCCTGGGGCCTTTCTGGGAAGCCGGGAGCCTCTGCCGCAGCCCAGGCAGGTGCAGTGGTAGCGCCATCTGCCAGGCAGCGTGGGCTGCACCTGCCATTAGCCCACCTGCGCTGTGGGCTGGGGTGGGGGTAGTGGGGGAACAGGTGTAAAATTTGGCCAAACCAGCATCTGAGCTCAACCCTTAGCCCTGAGAGCAGCGTAGTGCAGAGATTCAGGGCTGGGTGGAATTTGATGGGGTGTGAAGGGTGGTCCAAGTGATGCCCTGTCCCTGTCCACTCACACTCGTCCTTGTTCCTTGGACTGGCCTGAGGGCAGAATGGGGCCTTGCTTCTCCTGGGATGGGGGGAAGTGGAGAAGGGAAAAGAAAAGGTGAGATGTTTGGAGAGAGAAGGGAGCTGGCAGAGAAGGAGGCAGAGGAACGACGCCGGGCAGGAAGGAGGGGCCTTCAGCAGGCTTTTGGAAGGCAGGGGTGAGGGAAGAGGGCAGAGTGTTGCTGGAGGGTGGGTGGGCCTCTGGGTGCCACTTCCAGGGGGCTGTGCAGGATGGGGCTGAGGGAGCAGGTAGGCCCCCACCTGAGCCCTGTCTTTGTGTCTACCTTCACCGGCGCAGTTCCCATAGAGTGGACCAGCTGCCTGCACCATCTGCCAGCCGACACCATGCCAGCCCCAAAGGCTGCCCTGGGCAGGGGAGCCCATGTGCGCCCCTCCCTTGGCAGCCAGCTTGGGCAGTGGCTCTGCCATGTGGATGAAGACTGGGTTTGAGGCAGTGCATGCATGTGTGAAATGGAAGTACTTTACCTGCCCCAGAGGGCACTCTCATGTATGCACAGCCCCGAAGATAACTCCCTCTTCAGTATTTGTGCCCGGGGCACTTCTCTTGCCTCACCCTCATCTTGGCCCTGCTGGGAGTAGTTAGAGGGAATGGAACCTTCGATGGACCAGGGGCATGGTGCTCACAGTTGCAAGGGGGGAAACTGAGGAGAGGGGAAAAAGAAGGAGCCTATGAGATGGCTCGTGGGAGACTGGGTGGGAGGCATCTGAGGCTTTGGTAGGGTCTGCTTTTGAGGCAAAGACATACCTTCCCAGAGACTCAAAGGAAGGCTGCACAAAAAAGAAACAAAGCCACAACTGTGTTGTGTTGAGGTAGAGAACGGAGGCTGGAAACTCATTTCTTCATTCACTCACTTACCCAGCATTTGTTGGATTCCCATCTTGTGCACCGAGCAAACGTTTATTGAACACCTAGCCTGTGTAAGCCCCATGAGGTCAGGAACACATGCAGATGAGGACAGTGACCACGCTCCTGACCATGAAAGGAACAGTCACTATTCATCTGTACGTCACATGGGAGAGAATTCCAGAAACGAGTACAACATAGGCTCTTCACTCACAGAGAGTGGTGCGTGCTGAGTGAGCCGCCTTAGCGATGCTCCAGGTCTGCTGGGTGCAGCTCCTTCCGGCCGTGTAGACGGAGATACGATATGGGAAAGCCTGGGTCTTTCCCGTGCCGTGCACCTTGTCTGTACTTACCGTCATCACAGGTGATACAAAGATGAAGGACACAGAGATGTTTAGTGGATGCTTATTTAAATAAAAAGGTAGGAGGTCTATTTCCTAGCCAAATTAAAAATAACAAACCTGGAACTGAAAGAAATTCCAGTATGTGCAACCTGCCTGGTTCAGGAAAAGGCCATGCTCCATTTTTATTGTTTGTATCTAAATGGTGTAGCCACATACAAGGCAAAGATGGGGTGTCTAATGATATCTTACAAAGAAGCTGTCCGATGAACGGATCAGACCACAGCGCAGGCTGGTGCTCAGGTCCCTGACTACCCAAGAGGGCCACCAGAGGGCAGCCTTGAGGCTGCTGGCTGTCCTCTTACTCTCTACCTTAAGGGGGCAGCTCCAGGCTGCCTCTCCATCCTCATCCCAGCTAAGAAGTTCTTTCTTTTCTTCTTACTATGTAAGTGATACGACCCCACAGAGCACAGGTCCCTAGATGAGGCACAGCCAACTCGCCTCTGCTGGATATGTGTCTGCATTTAGCTCTGACTTGGAGAGAAAAATAAGGTTTCATAGCTCAGAGCCTTGATCAAGTGTGGAGGCAGCTTGTGTGCATTCCTGTGGGGAGCAGCACAGTGGCAGGCTGGGCAATGTGGCATCCTTTTTCTGTGTCTGCAGGGTCTGGCCCTGAAGAACTGTGAGGGTCCCATCCTCCCTTGGCTGTGGCCCTTCCTCTCCTGCCCGCCAGCATCCTCTAGGAACAGAAGTAGCTGCCTGCTCTGAGGACTGGAGATGGGATTTGGGGCTGGGTGTGCTGATATCAGGCAAAACAGAGAGAGTCTGGGCTGAAGAGTGTGGGTTTCCTCTGTTTTCTCTATGTTCTTTTGGGAATTCTCGTTTCCTTTAATTTTCCTAGTAATTGTTCATTTTGGAAAATCCCAGCTCATTCTTTTATAAATTAAGGGTCTGAGGAGAGAGCAAAGTGTCTGAGAGACCAGGCCAGTGGTGTGTGAGAGTGTGTGTGTATGTGTGTGTGTGTGTAAGATAGGACTTCTCACCTTCCTGTGTTGAAGGAGCTGTTTTTCTTTTTTATTTCCAATCCACTGTGGAGCTATACTTTGTAAATTATAATAAAAACACATTACCAAAAATAAATATTAAAAATTAAAAGAGAGGTACCAAATATGAGCCCTAATTTTTATGATTATATTAAACAAACATAAAATTACTCTGTCAGATTGCTATAAAACTTCCTAAATTTTTGCTTGCGATTCTTCTATTATCTTGCCTGGACTGGTAAATCCAATTCACAGACAGCCCCCAGTCCATGGACCAGGCGTTGAGTTCTCGGGTGTAGGGCAGGGAGGAGAGAGGTATGAAAGCTCAGGAAGCAGGTGGCCTGTGGGGACGACTGGAGATGTTTTCACTTTTTAGAAGGGGGCGACTCATTTACAGAGGGCGTGGCGGGGGCTTAGGGTCGGGGGTGCTTCCTGATTGACCAGTGAAGACCCTGTGCTTCTAGATGGTGTGTGCCTCTCAGTCATCCTGGCAGAACCAAGGAGGCAAAGGGGAGGGGACCCTGGTGTATTCTGACTGTGGATTTTGACTGGTGATGACAGAGACAGGAGGATGAGGAAGACGAAGGGTTGGGTTGGGAGGAGGGAAGGGAGAAAACGGAGTAGAAGACAAGTGAGAAAAAAGGCTAGCATGGGTTGCCTTATCCACTGTCTTTACCCAGAGCAGAACCACAGGTAATTAAGCTCCCGAAGGCAAGTGGACTGATTAACTTCCATGACGTTTGTATTTTGGAGGTAGACCAGGCTTTTAGAACTTTCATGTAATAGATAGCTAGTGAGAAGCAGCCGCATAGCACAGGGAGATCAGCTCATGGTTTGTGACCACCTAGAGGGGTGGGATAGGGAGGAAGGGAGGGAGATGCAAGAGGGAGGGGATATGGGGATATATGTATACATATAGCTGATTCACTTTGTTATACAGCAGAAACTAACAACATTGTAAAGCAATTATACTCCAATAAAGATGACTAAAAAAAAAAACCTTTCATGTAGTTGCAAATCGCCTGGAGATCTTATCGAAATGCAGATTCTGATTCAGCAGATCTGGGCATCTGCATTTCTAATAAGCTCAAGGGGAAATGCAAGATGTTTGCAGCTCTGAGGGGCCAAGAGTGCTCTGAACAAGCAGACTTCTTGCTAGGGGAGGAGGGTACCAGAGTTGCTAACTCGGACCTCACTCCCCATGATTCCAGTGCAGAGGCCTGCAAGCTGGGGCCAGGGCCTCACAGGAGCAAACACATAAATCCCTCACTGAGCACTCTGGCCGTGGACTGGACTCCCCTCCCTTCCCACCCCCTGTCCCGGCAACTCTACCCCTTCCTCGCCCTCTCATCTCCCTCATCACCAGTCAGGTCCACAGGGAGTCCATTCTCCTTGAATAAACCAGACCAAATGATCAGGCAGCCCAAATGATCACTACTGATGAATAATATGAAACAAATCGATACACCTTTATTAACAGATAGATTCTACAACCATGTATCTTTTTAAACATGTAAGGGGTAACAGAGTTTTCTGATGTGCTCCACAAACGGGGCTTCTGGCTGCTGGGCTGGGGAACTGGAGGACCACAGAAGAGGCTGGGGTCCCCTGGTCTCCTGGGGAGCGCTGGGGGCTGCAGATGGCTGTGTGTCTTGGGGGAAGGAGATGCCATCACTAGCAGAGGACCCCCTCGCAGTCACCAATGGGATCTTGCTGGGTCCTGCTTCTTCTCTTCAGCCCCTTGGCTGGAACCTCACTGAGCTGAGGGCATCTCACCTCAGCGTAGATGACAGAAATGTCCTGTGGGAGAGTCAGGTCAGGGTGAGGAAGCAGACGTCGCACAGAAAATGAGCAAAGAGCAGGGGTCCCATCTCACCGTTTCCCACCGGGCTGACTGGGCAGGCCTGGCTGTGGGGAAGAGCAGCAGTAAGGTTAGGGCACTGGGTTCACGGGGTGTCCCCTTCCCGCCTCCTCGTGGCACCTTCCTCCAGAGAGCACGGGCCAGCCAGGGTGGGGGGCTGCTCCCTCTTTTACTTCTCAGGGCTTCTCACCCTCAAGCTGAAAGTAGGTGGGCCTGGGAATCAGGAGACCCCAGCTGTGTGACCGGAGGCCAGTCACTTGGCCTCTGAGTCTCAGCTGCTTCAACCAGGAAAGGGTGGTGGTGTTGACAGTGACTGCCTTGCAGGATTACGGTGTGAAGCAAGAGATAAGAAGATGCCCAAGATACTTCTAGAATAACTCCTCCATTAGACAGCCACTCTGCACCAGGCAACCATTTAGCTGTGAAAATTATATAGCTGATCTATCTAGTATACTGCTAACAGAACTATAATTCTGTATATCCAATCTCACATCAGTCTTGCCAAGTACGGGGTATTGATGCCTTCTCACAGTGGGAAGAGAAAACTGAGGCTCAGCGAGGTGAATAACTCTCCACAGTCACTTCCATAAGGAGTGGAACCGTAGGCAAATATTGAATCTTTGTGAACGTGAAGCATTCTCCCACTGATAGAAGATCCAGTATCCCCTCTTCTATGCATCTTGGAACATAACGGCTCTCCTTACTCTGGGTTTCAGATCCCTGCACCCACCCAACAGGGAAAGCCTGCTCAGAGCAGCTGCAGACAGCTGCAAGCAGACTGTCCCAGACCCCACCCCTGCCCCGCATCATGCCTTCACCCTTGTTGCCTGCTAGGATTAAAAGGATCACATTTTCTTATTTTCCTTATTTTGCTAATGAAAACCATAGAGTCTGAGGTTGGCTTCATTTTTCCTTTCTTATGTTTAAGTCCTCATTGTGACTCTTCTCAGGAAGGAACTGGACCCACGTGTGCTTTCCCATCTGCTTGGCAATGCTCTGGCCAGCAACCGGTCAGGTCCTGGGAGAAGCGCCCTGAGTCCAAGAGACTTCCTGGCTGTCCACTTTCCCTAGTGCCCTTTATGGGTGGGAGCAGAGTCCCTAGACTGACTCAGATCCATTTGACAGACCAGGAATTGAAATCTCAGCACAGGTGAGACATAAAACAAGCTCCCTATTTTTGAACACCTATTGCATACCAGACAATCTTTATGGATTCTAGAACCCAGGTTCTATTCCTAGCCATTCATAATAATCTTACAAAGTAGGTATTATCTACACTTTATAGATTAGGCTCGGAGAGCTTAAATAACTTGCCCACAGGCACACAGTGAGTACAGAGAGTCAAGTTTTGAACTCAAGTCTGACTGACTCCACATTCCACAGAACTCAATTCTGACTGACTCCCACATTCCTCTCATGATTCCACGTTGCCTGTTTGTCTGTTAGAGCGTGGACTAGCCTTCCCCGTGCCTGCCGTCTTGACTCTGGTATCGGTGGCCGGGGTTCATGGTCTTTATGGCTTCCTCTTAGAGCTGAGGCTGCCCTGTTTAGACTTACACTCAGGGTCAAAGACAAACTGTATCATTCTTTTTCTGTTTTTCCTTTGTTGCTCCACAATGCTCAGAAAAGGGCAAAAAAAAAAAAAAAAATTCCTCCCTAGTTGGGATGGTAACAGTGGAGGTGTGGTGGAGATGATGTAGATGATGGTGATTATGGTGGACATAGCGCTGTTTGTGGTGATGGTGGTAGTGAAGGAGGAGATGATGGTGGTGGTGGTGAAGGTGGCCGTGGTCAGGGTGTTGTTGGTGGTCATGGTGATGTTGGTGGTCAGGGTGATGTTGGTGGTCAGGGGCATGATGGTGGCCAGGGTGATGACAGTTGTCATGGTGATGATGGTGGTAGTGATACCTCACCCTAGGCCCCAAACTTCCCCTTTACATTAGCAAAGATGTCAAGTTTGACCCGAGATCACTCACCTTTCACTCTCCTTTGGGATCGTACGTACCACAGAGCAGATAACCCCTTCATCGTTCTCATTCTGGCAATGAACTGAAAGAAGGAACGCAGCTGCAGCTTGAATAGGACCCACCTGCTCTCCCACCTCAAGACCTAGAAACACTTATGGAGGGAAGCTAATTAGGGGCTGTTATGGTGATAGATAACTGGCAGTGGGAAGCAGTTATTACTGTGGGATATCCATCTTGGTAGGAGGTGCCTGACCCCTGAAGCAGATTCTAGCAGCTTCCCCAGCCCTGACATTGTTTAAACTAGAGGTTGGCAATCTTTTTCTGTAAAAAAGGTAGTGAATATTTTAGGTTTTGCAAATACCTGGCTCTGTAGTGTGATAGCAGCCACACATGACACATACACAATGCTCTTTACAAAAATACTTGGTGGACCAGACTTGACCCATGGTCAAATTTGCTAACCCTGGGTCTCCACCTCCCTCTTGGGGGCTGGGATCCCTTCCTGCTTCCCTCTCCCACCACCAGCTCCATGCACTGGCCCCTTAAGCTCTCCCCAGAAGCCATCTGTTTCCTTCCCCAGATGACTCTGATTCCTGAGACTCGGGTTCATGAGGCCTTCTTTCTCATGACTCCCCTTAAGAGGCCTTTCTCTGCCTTTATGGACAGACACTGGTGCTACTGCAAGTCCTTACCATTGACATACAGTAGGTGTTCCTCTCCACCTGTGGCTGGGGGCAGATTCTGGGGTGGAAGGGGCCCTAGGAGATGCAAAGGCACAATTCACTGAACGCCCTCAGAGAGCAGAGTGGACAGTGGGGACAGAGAGGCTGAGAGAAAGAATGTCAGTTACCTTTAAAAAATTGTATAAAATTACCTTTAAAAATTGTATAAAAAATTAAACTAAAAAAAAAAAAAAGAATGCCAGCAGAGGTTGCTGGAGGTCTGAGGCTGGTTTGTTAATGAGGGTTAATTCACAGGTCTGGACATGGTTAACTTTTTTTTTTTTTTTTTTTTTTGCGGTACGCGGGCCTCTCACTGTTGTGGCCTCTCCCGTTGCGGAGCACAGGCTCCGGACGCGCAGGCTCAGCGACCATGGCTCACGGGCCCAGCCGCTCCGCGGCATGTGGGATCTTCCCGGATCAGGGCACGAACCCGCGTCCCCTGCATCGGCAGGTGGACTCTCAACCACTGCGCCACCAGGGAAGCCCTGGACACGGTTAACTTTTATGGGATGTTTCCTTTGAAAAATACCCCAGAGGGGAGGATGGCTCCATGGGAATCACAAACTGGGAGGAAGCAGGGTCAGAAAGGATGGGTCACATCCTTGCATCGAAAGGGCTCATACCCACCAGTCAGGCTGCTTTTCAGAAGGAGGAAAAGCTAATAACTTTGACAACATACCATGTGCCAGAAACAGGGCCAGGGAATTCAAATACAGCGTCTACTTAATAGCAAACCTCCTTACCCAGGGACAAGCACAGAGCTGGGTGTCACAAAAGCCCCCCTACCTAAATCTTTGGTGTCCGATGTTCTTCACAACCACCTTGCAAAGGTTGATACTGTGATTTCCATGTTTTAGATGAGGTGACTGAGGTTGGCAGAGGTGACTTCTTCGAGGTCACACAGAAAGTGGTGGAGACAGAACCTTAATCCAGTGTGTACACTTCTTCTCCACGAGCATGCTACCTCTGTGAAAGCAGGCATTCCCAGAACTTTAAAAATTAGCTCTTGGGATAGGAATTGGGTCACAGGTGGATGTTGGGTCACCTGGCTCATGCCTGGTGTCCAAGAAATATTCATTAGCTCTAACAGCAAGAAAGCATCAGAGTTGCCAGGTAGCACCTTTGGACATGGCTCCTCCTGTGAAACCAAGAGGGCATTTGTGGAGACTCAGAGAGGCCTCTGATGCTCGTTTGTCAAGGCTGTGTTTCTGAGTCTCCATTCGCGAAGAGCTCTGTGACTTTGATGGAGCTGTGTTTTATGGGAGGTGTGACAGTGGGAAATGAGATGAACACTTTTAAGCAAACAACCAGAACTTGCACACTTAGGTAACTGCTACTTCGAAGTAGACCTCCTGTATGACCACATCCTTGTCCTAGTAATTCCATAATTGGTCAAAATGTCTTGAACCTTGCCTTCAGAGATACAGTCTGTGGAATATCTTCAGTGGTGGCACATTTGTGTTTGCTGAGGAATGGATATGCTGTCTGGAAATGGTTAAAGGTCTTCTAAAGCTGGGCATGAAGAAAAAAGCTGTTGGACTGTGTTTCTTGTGTGGCTATGGAATTGGGCCTGAAGGTGGTTTTCTGAGTGACATTCTAAGGAAGGTTGTGTGCCCCTGAGCTTCTGAGATGATAGGCCCACCACCAGGAAATTTATTTTCATGAGAGACAGGTTCCTTAACAAAATGGAGCCCAGGTGCTCCCAGACTGGCAGTAGGGGTGGGGTAGGGGAGTGGGAATGGGTGGGGAGGCAAAATCGCCACATGAAGAGGGACGCTCCTTTGTTCCCTGTGAAAGGCATCTTCCTCTTGAAGATCTTTCACCAGTGACTGTTCCTCCACCATCTTGTTTGGGCCTGGGAGGGAGATGGCTGTACTGTGTTGCTTTGCCTTTAACTCTCTGACCCAGAGGTGAGTGGGCAGAAACACCCATGCTATTGAGACCAGGCTGGCTTTATGACAGGTGCAGAGACGGTAGAATTCACAGATCTTCAGTTCATGGTCCCCTACTCCAGCTGCTTCCTCATCTAACTCTGGGCCTGGCTCCATCTTTCTCCCACTGCACAGGTATACCTTAAAGCAAATCTGGCCTGCCTTCATGAAATCTAGACTCAAGACTAAAGGAAAGGAGAGATGAGAAGTTAGATGGACAAAGGCTGCTAAATTAAAAAGGGGAGAGGAAGTCGGAGCCTGGCTCAAGCCCTAACTGGGGTGCCTGGTGAGGTAGTGGGTCTAGGGCTGGGGAGAGATGCTTTCAGGTATCCTGGCTGATGGTCAGGGAAGACTACTTGGATTGCAGGACTGGGTGGTCTTCCTCAAAGAACAGTCTGGCTTAGCTCTCAGAACTCATCACAAATTCCTTAACTGAGGGAGCTGCCAACTTGAAAAAGCAAATCTAGCTGGAGGTCTATAAGAACAATTACTTTTGCCCTTGGCAAGTGGAAAATAAAAATATTGCCCCCAGGGAGGAAGAAGCAGGTGGATTTGAAGCCCTAGGAATAAACTGGCACCAGATAGCTTTGGCACTGGGAGCCATTCCCTTCAACATAGCCCCAGGCAAACAAGGAGTAGAATAAACTTGTAGCCACCAAAGGTGATTGCTTTGAAAGCCAACATTCGTGCTTAATTATCATGACCATGACAGGAAGAAGAGGAGAGTCTGGGATTTCAAAACCAATAGGTGACCTAGAAATGCCATTTATCTGATTATTTTCACTTATTTCTCCCTATAGAATTCTCTCCCTATAGAATTTCTCTCATCTGAATTTTAGCTAAACTTTTGGCCTTTCGCTGCTGTGGCCTCTCCCGTTGTGGAGCACAGGCTCCGGACGCGCAGGCTCAGCGGCCATGGCTCACGGGCCCAGCTGCTCCGCGGCATGCGGGATCTTCCCGGACCGGGGCACGAACCCGTGTCCCCTGCATCGGCAGGCGGACTCTCAACCACTGTGCCACCAGGGAAGCCCTTAGCTAAACTTTTTATGACTCTGATCAGAGGAATTACAGAATGGATAACAGGAGCAAAGGCAGTTTGGGAACCTGCCGGGGTGATGCGCTCAGAACAGAATGAGAATGTACTGAGCACCCACTCAGTGCCAGGCTAATACATCAGGTATGAGACAGATGTCACCTCACTAACTCAGACCGTACAACATCCCAAGAGGGAGACATTTAGTGAAACTTGAAAGGAGCTGGCCCAAGGTTACTGAATTAGCAAATAGCAGTGCTGGGACCGGGCTATTCCCCAGTGCTCTCCACCACACTTCCTTCCTGATGAGTTGACAGCCATGGACTCTCACCCAGGGCACACCACGGCACAGAAGTGTGTATGCGTGAGCATGCACGTGCACTGGAGTTCTCACGTCTTCTTTCTCCTCCGCTAAGCAGGCCGGAGCTCTGCTGACTTTAACAAGAGAACTGGAGGCCTTGGGTTTGTTCAGTACATTCACAGCCACAGACTGTCTTCCAAATGTGAAGGACGTTGATCTACACCTCGTTTGGCTTGTAAGAAATCCTGTTTGTGCCTTTATTCATGCCCCAGTGGGCAGGAGTGTGTCTGTGCGCTCTTTGGGTGATTGGGCGTGTGAGACACTGTGTCTGTGTGTGCGAGCTCTGGAAGCTGTAAGTGTCCCTCCTGGGGCCCCTTTGTATGACATGTGAAGAAAAGTCCCTCCTCCTCCCAATACCCAGAAGTAAGCAGTTGGTCCTGTCAGCCTCTGGCTTTCCAGTGGCTGGGCTGTACCTGGCATAGGGATTCGGCAGTCAAGAAAGCCAGAAAGAGTTACTGACCAGTTTTTCTTCAGGGTCTGAAATACCCTAGAAGTGCAGCAGCAACGACCATCATGACAGGCAGGCTTGCAGGCAACCAGGGAACCAGCCAGTTGTTGCTAGTGGGGACAGATAAGACCCGAGGACCTGGGGGGTGAGTAGGGGTGACCATGAGCATTGAGGATGAAATTAACAAATGCACCCCAGACTGGCACAGGAGAGGCAGAGTGGTTGGCATTAGTGGGAACCCCCTGGCCTGAAGGAGCCTTGCCAGTGGGAATGAGGGGTGGATCAAAGGATGTCCACATGGATGGGCAATTCCACGGAAGACCATGTGGCCCTCCCTCCATGGTGCCCCTCGCTCTCTGTGGACTTCATTCTTTCCCTGCCAGGTTCAGTGGACAGGTGCTCCAAGCGGGGTCCATGCTCAGTCAGTCATGCAGTGCCTGCTCTGTACCCAGCATGGCGGGAGGAACACAGAGGAGTGAGATCTGACCCTGGCCACCTTGCTGGGGCTCACAGCCCAGTTGGGGGACAAGACTTACCATCCACGGAGAGTGTCTCAGGCTTGCTTGTCTCTTTGGAGACACTGTTCTCAGCCTCGCAGGTGCAGTCCCCAGCATCCTGCTCTGACATCACCGGGAAGAGGAAGGAGACGGCTCCACCATGGGGAGCCACGTGGTTCCGCAGGGTGTCCCCATTGAGGTAGAATGAGGATCGGAGGGGAGGAGCTCCACAACTCGGCTGGTGGGTCTCAAGGTGAGCAGAGGACGGGACACAGGAACCGGGGCAGCACACAGTTGGAAAGGTCAGCGGGACCCCCCGGGCTCCTCCCTTAGGAACCCCTCCCCACATTCCCAGGGGGCCCCACTGCCTAGGCCCCTGGGGAGGATCTCCCCGTCCTCCCCTCACCCTGACCTCCAGCTGGGGACTCTGTTTCTGGACCCAGCCACCCTCAAGGGCCGCCTCGCACCAGTAAAGCCCAGAGTCTCCCTCCTCGGCTGCTGGGATGCAGAGTTCTGGGTGGAGGCCCCTGTCCTGCAGGGTGTGGCCCTCCTTGTGCAAGGAGAAGAGGAGCTGCCAGGCTGACCTCTGGCTCCCCTCACGGGGGAGTGGGCTCCGGGCTCCCCCCACGGAGCTCACGAGAGGGGTGGGCTCTCAGCACAGGAGGCAGGAAGAGCTCTGGGAAGAGGCAGCCCGCAGCTCAGGAGGGGAGCCCTGGACATCGAGGCCCCTGGAGTCTGAGGTGAGGTCTGAGCTTCGGCACATCCCGGGCCCTGCCCTGTGCCTGTGGGAAGTGCTGTCACTGTCTCCCAGCACCTGGCCTCTCATCCCACACACCAGCTCTGAACCGACTCCCACAGCCCTGAGCCCCTCTGGGGTCCCAGAAGGCCAGAGACAGAAGGGCCTTAAAGGTCACCTAGTGCCCAGAGGAGAAGGGTCTGGCTCAGGGTCTCAAGGGGGGCAGCATCAGGGCTGGTTCTTCCCTTTCCCCACAGGGCATCTTCCCCCGCTTCCCTGGCTCCAGACATGCCCCATGGGGGGGGCAGGGCATGTGGACAGCATCCTGGACACCTCAGGGCCCTGCAGATTGGCCCAGCATCAGGGGAAGCCAGAGAGAGGGGCGTTGCCCAGAGCGCTGCTGACCTGTAAGACCAGACCGCTGAGCAGCACCCTTCCCGCTCCCCCCACTCCCCCAAGTTGTGACTCACCTTGGACTTGAACTGTGACAGTCCTTGAGGTTCGTCTGCCCACATATTGCATGTATGTCACCTGTCCAGTGCAGCTGTACCGGCCACTGCTGTTCACTGTTGCTGTTCCCGTGGACAGAGTCTGGCTGTCCTTAGAGAGATGGAGGAATTTTCCGTCCCTGTAGAATTTCACCTGGGACAGTGCTGCGTTCCTCCTTCCCCAGCAGCGCAGAGTCAGGATATCCCCTTCAAACACGGGGTCTGGCTGCACTTGGAGGCTGAGCCAGGCTGTGAGACACAGAAGCAGGGTCACCCTGGAGCTGCAGGTCCCTCAGTCCCCCAGCCTAATGCCTCCCGCAGCCTAATGCCTCCCGCAGCCTAATGCCTCCCGCAGCCCTCCCTGGGATGGAGGCTCCTGGTCAGCTCCTTCACAGCTGCCACTGTCTCCCAGGCCTTCACGCCAGCCCACGGCCCGGGCTTCTGCTTTCCTGCACCCCTCCTTCCTCTCTCCTTCCTCTGCCCTTCTCCTCTATTCCCCCCTCCCCTCCCCTCCTCTCCCTGTGCCTTCTCTCTGGCCTCTTTCCCTCCTTGTCTCTTTTTTTTTTTTTTTTGGCTGTGACCAGAGATCTAACCCGTGCCCCCTGCGGTGGAAGTGTGGAGCCTTAACCGCTGGACCTCCAGGGAAGTCCCCCTCCTTGTCTCCTTTTATACTGCATTTTCCTCCGCCACCTTGACAAGCCTGAGTCAAGTTGGATTCCTTCCATCTATTGTTCTGCTTCATTCCTCCTTATTAGATTCTCACTCCCCTAGATGGGTTTCTTTTCCTCTGGTGACTCCAGTGCAGCTCTTTCTTCAGCGTCCACCTCTGATGGGAGCTGCACCCCTGTCCACCAGAGAGGAGCTGGAGGGGTGGGTGTTGGACGTGCCACGGCCTGGGCTCGCTCCCTCCTGCTTCCCTCATCAGGTTTCCCCAGGCCCAGCCTCCATTGGCACTCCCAGCAGTGAGGTTCATTTCCACCACAGTCATGGTGCAGGAGCTGTCATTTCTGTCCTCATTTCTAAAATGCATTTTATGTCCTGACATGGACAAGAAAAGAGCTCCTGGGGACCCAGCATCACCTGCAGGGCAATCCCAGGCTGGCCTGGCCCCAGGACATACTCCTTTGATCCCAGACAGCCTCAGAAGCCTGGGAGTAGTGATGAGTAATCAGACAGGGAGCCCTGAGGAGAGTCCCAGAACATCCTGCCTTTGTCTGGATCCACCTGGATCCCTAGACCCCATTCCCCTCCCTCTAGACTAGGGAATGATGCTCACAGCCCAGCTGAATAATGGGTCTTGCTTCCCTGGCTGCTCTTTCTAGCAGCACTAACTACTGGTTTAGATTTCCCTCCCTGGCGTACACAGAACATGTCCTTGGAGGTCAAGAGGTTTCTAGGCCAGAGTTTCCACCTACTTGACAGAGGCTCCATGGAGTTCAGTGGGACAGGATGGGCGGGAGGGCAAAGGTAGCCAAGAGAGAAAGAAGGAAGATCCCCAGAGAAAGATGCCTGCTTCTTTGAACATTAGAGGGATGGAAGGGAGTCCAGAGCCTTGATGAATGGAGGTTACAGGAGCTCCAGAGCCACACTGAGAGGAGGAGATTGAAGCCATTGCTACTTGTAAGGGAGCCGGACAGTGGCCGAGAGCCATTCTTCTGGGACTTGAGTCACCCTATAACTATCCTCGGCCTGAGAGAGTAGAGTGCTGGGTTTTTCCTCTTCCTGGGCATTAGTGAAGACTCCTGAGGAAGAAGCCTAGGCAGGTGCTGCTCTGAAGATGTTTCTGGGGGACCCAATGGCCCTGACTTTTCCCCGTCCATTAAGTTTTGGCCCAGAGACACACTTGGAAATGAAAGAGACATAGACAAGACTCACCAGTTTTCCCTACGCAGGGAACTGCAAGAGAACAAAGTGATAGAATTCGATTAAGTAGCAGAAAAAGCTTTCTGACAAGGAGGACTGTCACCTTATAAATGGGTGCTAACATCCATTCAACCAGTCAACCACCCAGCCCCCTAAGCACCTAACTATCTAAGCTGCCCAACCGCTCAGTCACCCAGCCACTCAACACCCAGCCACCCAACTATCTAACCACTTAACCACCCAGTCACCCAGACATCCAGCCACCCAGCCACTCAGCCACTCAACTTTTACGGTGGACCTGCTGCCCAGAATCCTTTACCTTATCTCAGTTCAAATGCCACCTCCTTAAACAGGTCTTGCTGGGGGCCCCCAGTCAAAAGAATTCTCTTCCATCACTATCACAATACCCTATTGTATTACCATCAGAGCACTTATCACCGTTTGAAATTATCTTATCATTAAATTGCCTACTTGTTATCACCTGTCTCCCTCTGTCTAGAATGTAAGTCCCATGAGACCAGGTACTCTGCCTGTCTTGTTCACTGCGGTGTTACCTATGCCTAGTGCCTGTGCCTGGATCGTGGTCTGTGTTTAACAAGCATATACTGAATAAATGCATGAATGCTTTCCTTTGTGCCCACTCATGCGGGGCAGGGAACAAAAATAGAAAACATAGGACTAGATTCTTACTCTAATGTGCCGAGGGTCCAATTTACACCTCCAGAAGAACTCAGACAGCAAAGGCAGGACCTGATTCCTGTGGTCCATCTGTCCACAGAGCTCTGGGGAATAGAGTATGGGAGTGATCAGAGGAAAGGGGTGAGATTTCCCTGGAGGAGTAATCATTAAAAGGTCGTGGGACGTGGACGGGCAGCTCGGACGGATAAGAGAAGCATCAGCGGGCCAGCGCATCACACACCGTGTCGCACCTTGTATACATTGCACTAATGCTTCTAGAGGAACCAATGTTTGAGGAGAACAGGTGGCCAGGAAAGAGAAGCCAAACCACAAAATGATGACAGATGAAGTGAGGCAGGTGTGATCAGTCCAAGGGATGGAGGACCCTAAATTGAGGGGCACAGTTGCATATAAAGCAGTGGAGCGTATTCTGGGCTTTGGGGCAAGCGGTGAAAGGATGAATGGTGTGGGGCTGAGTGCAGTCAGTCCAGCCTGTCCCCAGGCATTTACCTGTGCCCTTCATTGTTGGGTGCTGTGCAGAACACTGAGAAATGCAAGAATGGCCTTGGAGGGGGTGGGTGAAGACCCCCTCAGCAGATGTTTGGCATGTTCATTCACAGGCTGTCATCCTTGCTGTCCACGTGACCTGGGACACATTCTCTACCTACTCAGGTTAGCTCACCTGCAGGTTCTCAGTGTGTGCAGAATCTTTTTCTTACCATCCCTCCATCCCTCCATGTCTAAACACATCTTCTATGAGCTTGGTGTAGTGGAGAGCATGCAGGCTTTGGAACCAGACGACCTGGACTGGACTCATGAATCTGTCTCTTTCTGTGTGACCTTGGACAAGTTGTTTACAGTTCAAGAGCCTCCAGTTCCTGGTTCTGTCTGTATAACAGAAAAGATAATAGTCATTTTTCCCTTACAGAGTAGTTACATAGATTGTATCAACCCTCTGCCTGGGAAGGTGGTTACTACATTAACTGAAAGCAGAAAGAAGGCCTGACCTCAGAGTGACTAAGTAAGACCTTACTGGGTAGTGATGCCTCCCCTTCCTTTCTATTCTCCCCCGGAAAACGATTTTGCAGCTACAAAGCGATGAACAGACAGGGTTGAGGGGACTGACGCCTATAACAAGAGAGAAGGCATCCAGGGAGCATAGGCACTTCAAATGAGCTCGTGTCCCCAGATCCTGATGACTTGCAGTCCAGGGCACTGCAAGACCTTGCGGCTGTGACTGCAGGACCACAGTGTATAATCAAGACAGCCGCCAACTGGGGACAGAGTGGGCGACACCTCCCTACAGCAGTTCCTATAAAGAAGACCCGAGGGCCTCAGTGAGCTGCAGGCTGAAGATGTGACAGCGTGATGAGATAGCTGAGAGCTATTGTCACGCTAAGTCGCACAACAGAGTCCCGAATGATGCAGGGAGCAGCCCCACTGAGCTCGGCACTCAGGCCACTATGGGAGGGATGAGAAAGCCCAGCTCCTGGCCCACTGACAAAGCCCTCAAGATCAAGCAGACTAGGACAATGACCAGAGTCTAGAAATCATTTCCTATTAGAGGGATTGGGAGATATTTATCCGAGAAAGACGGGAGAGAGTACACAGGGATACACAGTGGCCTTCAAATACTTGATGGGCTAAGCTTAAAAGAAGGGAGAGACTTGTTACTTCATAGGGCAGAAGTGGAACCAATTCACGGAAGTTAGATCAGAGAGGCAGGTTTCAGTTCAACATGAGGAACTATGTCACAGTCGAGTTCTACCATGTTGGAACATGTTGCTTTGCCAAGCTGTGGCTGCCATGCAGCTGGGAGGGTCGTGCGTCACAGATGCTGTGTTTGCACATGGGGGGCGGGTTCCAGTATTGAGAGTGAAACTGGCTAATGCCCAGCTCAGCGGAAGATCAAGGTTCATCTCCTAAACTTTAAATACATCTTTAGCGTACAGCCATGTACCAGCATGTTCAATGTCAGGCCTTCTAGCCTCTTGAATCCCTGATAGCCAATACTAATAATAGGCACCATTTATTGTGTGACCATGTCCTGCCAGGCACTTTACATGAATTTTATCTTCTAGTTTTACCTGATTAGAATCCAACTATACCCAGACTAGAGGTAGTGAGGTAGAATGGAGAAAGCACGGGGTTTGACATCATATGAACTTGGGTTTGCATTGTTACCAGGGTAATTGTGCTCTTGTTAGCAGCGTAATTCTAGGCAAGTTTCTTAAACATTTTTGAACCTCAGTTTCCTCAACTGTTTAATAGAGATAAAAAAAAAAAAACCTGCCCTATAACGTCCTGAAGGTTAGATGAGATAATGTATGTACTACAAAGCAGGTATTCAGTGTCTTGTTTTCTCTGTCTCTCTGTCCACATCTGAGAGGAAATAGCAGCTTTACCTTTACGGTAACTCCGTTCCTACACACTTAGCCGTGGGGTCTGAATCTTAGGCTGGCTTTCTGGGGTCCTGAGCCTCAGGTGTGACTCAGTCCTGCCTGGGTTCCCCATACTCTGTCCACTAGTCAGCCCGTCACTGACTCTCCCTCCCTCTTCCTTTGCTCTCTCCCATCCAGATCCTGGGGTACACGCTGGGAAACTCTTAGACTTTATCTAGTCAAGTCCAAGGGCTGTTCCTTCCACAAGGAAGTGATTTGCCCTTGGCAACCTCTCCTCTGGGGTGTATCCGGGCACAAGGCCATCCTGTCCCTGCACTAACGTGAGCACTGACCTTCTCACTTGTCCAAACGGCCATTCATAGAACACACAGGGCAACACGGTGATGTTGGGGAAGGAAGAGCCCTGAGTGAAACAGGTATTTTCTTCCCAGGGGATAAATGCCCACAAACTCTGTCTAGGAAGCAAGTGTATTTAGGAATGGTTTTGCTTTTCTGGTTCAATGAAAACAAACAAACTTCTGGGACCAAGTTTAAAACAAAAAGTGAATCAACTCAGAAACCGTAAAGCACTATGTGCTCAGACTTGTTCCTTTTAAGTGTAGCAGGGGGACAGTAGATGAGCCTGAACCGAGCCTGGGCCGAGCCTGGGCTGAGCCTGAGCCGAGCCTGAGCCGAGCCTGGAGGAACCTGAGCCGAGCCTGGGCCGAGCCTGAGCTGAGCCTGAGCCGAGCCTGGGCAGAGCCTGAGCTGAGCCTGGGCTGAGCCTGGGGGAGCCTGAGCTGAGCCTGAGCTGAGCCTGAGCTGAGCCCGGGCCGAGCCTGGGCTGAGCCTGGGGGAGCCGAGGAACTCACCCCACAACAATCCTCTGCCTGGAGACCAGTCCCTGCAGTCACTGGCAGGGGCGACTGGCCCGGGGGTGCTCAGAGCAAGGAGAGTGGTATAGATTCAGAAGAATGGAATTGAACCTTCATATCGGTCCCCATGGACCAGTCAGACCCAAATCAGAACACCCCCGCCACCCTCCACAATAGAGAGAGGGTGTAGGCAGAAGAAGAATGGTCAGTTTGAAGGGGGCTTTGGACACTTAGAGCATAAACCTCTTGACCAGGTGTGAAACCCAGTCACTGGTGACTGGTTCTAAGAAAAAGCTGAGGCTTCGGGGCTGTGGTTGAGAGTCTGCCTGCCGATGCAGGGGACACGGGTTCGTGCCCTGGTCTGGGAAGATCCCACATGCCGCGGAGCGGCTGGGCCCGTGAGCCATGGTTGCTGAGCCTGCGCGTCCGGAGCCTGTGCTCCGCAACGGGAGAGGGCACGACAGTGAGAGGCTCGCGTACCGCAAAAAAAAAAAAAAAAAAAGCTGAGGCTTCATAAAAACGTATCTCCTTATAAAACCCCATGTTTTGCTCCTGTTGCTGACAGAAATGCACGGAATTGCTTTTTTCCCATTTCCCCGATCTCTTCTCTTACATTCTGGCAGCCTCCTTCCCTTCTATAATATCGTTTTCCTTTCAGAATAGCCCTGATGGATATTTTAACCCGATTTCACAGGGTAAAAGTGTCATTGGGTCTCAGCATGTGATTTTCTGCCTCCCTAAATTAGCTCTGATACATCGAAGGGTTGCCCTTCCAGGAGCCAGGAAAATGGGATAGGAAACACCAGGACTCCCCTACGTCTCCATGCCCATCACTCTCATCCCCATCACTCTCAGCCATGCCCATGTGCACGCACTTGTCTCAAGCTCCAGCCATAAACCCACTTGAACTAGGAAAGGTGAAATAAGGAACTTCGCGTCTTAGGAACGACTCACAGTCTTTGGTGCCCAGAAGAGGATGCTGGCGCTTGGTGACTTACTGAAGAGCAGCGCAACTGTCCAGAGCAGCATGGGGCCTGGCCTGGTGTGGAGGAGGGAACCCGGGGCAGACTGAAGGCCGGGGTGAGACTGGGAGGGACAGCATCTAGGCCACAGGCACAGGGGTGGGTGGGTGACCCCCTCTGACATGGGTGGTGTTAGTGCTTGATAATCTAAATACGGGAAGTGGGGAAGAAACTTTAAAAGCTCAAATGGTATTTCTTCTTTGGTAGAAGGAGTGTTACAACCAATGAATTTTCTTGACCGTAAGGCATAAAGGAGTCAGGTAAGCGACAAGCAAGCACTTTTGGATGCTCTCTCTGTGGTTTGAAAAAGCTTATGCTAGGAACTAGGGTGGGACAGGGCTGTGGAAAGACCCAGACACTGCCAGGATTTGCTTGGCCTCAGCATCACTTAGTCTGGAAGGTAGCACAGCTCTAGAAACACTAAGATCATCCACTCCCCACCCCGAGTGACCTCTAGTTCTCCAAGGTACCCTCTTCTTCAAGGAGAAATGTGTCTGGACACTGCAATGAGGCAGAGAAGTGGAATCGTGAAAAGAGTTCACAGGACTGTGAGCTCAGGAGAGAATCAGGGATTGATGAGGTTGGGGTAGAATGGGGCTGGAGGTTCTGAATCTGAGGCTTTAAGACTGTCAGGTTATTATTTTGAGAAGAACCATTCATTAAAAGACACCATTAGGAGAGTGAACAGACAAGCCACAGGGTGGCAAGGTATTTTCAATACATATGGCTGACAAAGGACTCGTACCCAGAATATAAGAATTTCTACAAGTCAGTTAGAAAAAGACAGACCACCCACTAGAAAAATGGGCAATATTTTGGATAGGTACTTTACAAAAGCAGATATCCAAGCACCCAATAAACACAGGATAAGGAACTTGACTTCATAAATCACTGTGGAAATGCAAACTTAAACTGCAGTGAGATACCACCACAACCCCCATAAGAATGGCCAAAACTATAGACAACCAAGTGCTGGTGAGGATGTGAAGCAACTAGAACTTGCGTACACTTCCACAGGGAACATAAACTGGTACAACCACTTTGGAGAACTGTGTGGCAGAATCTACTAAAACTGAACATATAGATGCCTGATGACTGAGCGTTTTCACTGCTACGTATATGCACGCGTGTGGGCACCAAAAGACAGGTGCAAGAATGTTCATAGCAGCATCAGATTGAAAACTGGAAACTACTGGTCTCTCAACAAAGAAGGAGGCCATCTCCCCAACCCACACATCCTCTGAGGACTGAACATGTGAATTTAAGGTGAAGCATGGAGAGGTGGGTAACATACCAGGAAGCACTTTCTGACAGTAAGGTTGCTCCTGGAAGTCTTTGGGTGAGAAGTTTCATATACTGTAGTCTGGAATTTGCTGTGCTTACTGCTGAAAGCAGGAACAGACAGGGTGAATTTTCTAAGTTTTCTTGCCCGAGATTCTCTGATTCAGTGGAAATGGGAAACCAATCTGGCACTGCCAGGCAATTCTTTTGAGACTCCGTTGATTGGGAGTGAGGTAAAAGGAGTGAGGAAGTAAAGTAGGAATCGAATATCTTGTTGGCTCAGCTCAATGTTAACACTTATACATTTTCCTCTCTTGTTCTCTTTCCAACAGATCTCCTGACTCTAGTTGTCTTTAACTTTGTTCAGCTGCAGGTCTAGAGGGTAACGTGGGCTACAGCTAAGGTAGGAGATGGGGCAACCACAAACAGTCTAGCTTGCAAGCACTCGAGGTGCTTTGCAGGCAGAACCCTTGAAGCCTCGGCCCCTGGCTGCTTCCGCTTTCACTGGGTTCCGGCAGCTTGAGTGCATGAAGCCTCCCCCACTTCTCGCTGTACCCCTGCAGAGTAAGATTTGGTTGTACCTTCAGAGGTGTTAGTGAAGTTGGTTCTCTGAGCTGAAATGGCTGCACATCATTTCTTGGGGACGAAGGTCACCCGAGGGAAGTAGGGCTGCTCCCAGGTTAGGATTCTTCCCAGACCCAGGCTCACCTTGAATCAAGGCGGGGATGGGCTGGCGGGATTAAAACCCATAATACTAATACTTTAAGGGAAATAAGAGGCTAAAAGGGGGTGGGGAGGGTAACAGAGGGGGGGGTTCTCAGCCAGAAGGGGCTTGAAGCCCAGGGCCCCTCATTCCTCAGGGTGAGCTGGCAGGAGAGCAGTGGTAAGGGACAATGGCTTCTGGGGAATGGGAAGATTCAGCCCCACCCCTAGGAGGTAAGAAGGAAGGGCAGGGTAGATAGCAGGGGTTAGGGGCAGCTCTGGGTGTGGAGACAGCATGGTGGGCCCCAGAACCACCCACCTGAGCTTAAATCCTTGCTCTGGGTACTAATAGGCTGAGAGCTTGGTGAAGTTTTTAACCTCTCTGTACCGCAGAATCCTTAGTTCTAAAGTGGACAAACAATTACTCCTGCGTCATAGGGGTGTTAGGAAGTTTAAAGGAGATAAAACCTTGAGAAACACTTAGACAATGCTGTCTAGAACTTTCTGCGATGGTGGTGATGTTCTCTGGGCTGTCCAGTTCAGTAGTTACTAGCCACACGTAGCTACCTGTGGTTGCCTAGTGAGACTGAAATTTTGTTTTTAATTTTACTTAATTTCAATTTAAATAGCTAGTAAATCAACTATACTCCAATATAAAATAAAAATTAAATTAAAAAGTAAAAATAAATTTAAATAGCTACATGTGGCTCGTGGATGCCTTGAATATCGCAAGCGTAGCATAATGACTGGCAAGTGGGAAGCGCTTGATGATTAGCTACTGTTGTAAGGAAAAGAGTGCGGAAGCCTTGAGCTACCAGAGCCTTCCTCTCAACCTTAGTTTGTACTGGAAAGGCCCAAAGAGGTGAAGTAAATTGTATAAAGTACTCGGCCATGAAGCCTGCTGGGATTGGAGCCACATCCCTAGCTGGGACTGGAGGCCTAGGGAAAGACTTGACATTATTTCTCTGAATTAGGTTCGAAAGAGAGAACTGAGGAGATTTATCAAAAGCCTAGAATTTAGGACAGGAGCTGTAAAGACCAGGAGTCCAGTGAAGATGGAGCCAGACTGGGAATGAAGCTCTGGGCCTGGCTGTACTATGAGGCATCTGATCAACCTCCTCTCCTCTCCCTCCTAGAGACCTGGAGAGAACTTGGAAGGGCCAATGGGAAAGTTTGTGTCAGGTCTGCAGCAATCCCCTGTGGTTACATGGACAATTGCCTAGTGAGATCATCTTTATCAATAGCGAAAGGTCATTCTCTGTCCACCTACCCACTTATCCATCAAGCTTTATTTTTTATTTTTTAGCTCTTGCTCAATGCCCAGTCCATCTGTGCCCCTAGGAGCTTAGGAGGAGACAGGCATACACTCAGTATGGTCTTTGTGGTTTTTTTTTTTTTTTGCGGTACACGGGCCTCTCACTGTTGTGGCCTCTCCCCTTGCGGAGCACAGGCTCAGTACGCGCAGGCTCAGCGGCCATGGCTCATGGGCCCAGCCACTCTGCAGGCATGTGGGATCTTCCTGGACCGGGGCACAAACCCGTGTCCCCTGCATCGGCAGGTGGACTCTCAACCACTGCGCCACCAGGGAAGCCCATCTTTGTGCCTTTTAAACCATTTTTTTTCATGCCTCCATTATCCTATTTCATCACACTATATTGTATTTGTTTTATTGTCTTTCTCTAATTCCAGTTTGTGATCTCCCCAAAGCCAAGAGCCAAGTCTAATTTATCGTTGTGTCTCCAGGCCTAGCATAGTAAGAGCTTCAAGATACAGCAAAGTATAATTGTTAGGAGTTCTGGAGTCAAAGAGTTGGGTTCTAATTCTGGCTCTGCTGCCTAATAAGTGGAGGATGGGGGGTGGGAGGGGTCGCTTAATCACAGATTTTAAATCTCTAACAAGGTAATAATGACCTTGATTTCTAGTATTGTGGAGAGGATTACACTTCTGCGCACACAATATCTTGTACACTCATCCTTCCACCTGAAATTGGGGTCTACACTTATATCTTCTCAGGAGCCTTGTACCACCAATGTTACGTGAACTTTTCTCTCCTGTGAGTACGGTCACACCATCTCAACTGGATCTTTCTGGAAGATGCTCAAGTCTCTTTTGTCTTCAAACCAAACCAAACCAAACCATGCCAGCAGCCCTTCTCTTGACTCCACACTCACCATAAGCCCCATTTACAGTCACTCTACTTCAAAGAGTAGAATATGGCGGTGCTTCCCAGTTGGTGTTCTAAGACTCACTGGTGTATCTCAAATGGTTACAGGTGTTACATTGATCTTCTCAGCCCTCAGGGCAGCTGGGTGGGGCCACACTTCCAGCGGGGAGCAGCCTTGCTCAATTATCCAAAGTTCCATTTAAATATAATTTTCTAGGTCTTTCCTGGTGGCGCAGTGGTTAAGAATCCGCCTGCCAATGCAGGGGACATGGGTTCAAGCTCTGGTCCAGGAAGGTCCTAAATGCTGCGGAGCAACTAAGCCCGTGCGCCACAACTACTGAGCCTGTGCTCTAGAGCCTGCGACTGAAGCCCCCGTGCCTAGAGCTCGTGCTCCGCAACAAGAGAAGCCACCGCAATGAGAAGCTTACGCACCACAATGAAGAGTAGCCCCCGCTCGCTGCAACTAGAGAAAGCCCTCGCGCAGCAACGAAGACCCAACACGGCCAAAAATAAATAAATAAAATAAATATAAAAAATATATAATTTTCTATATGTCCACAAAGTGAAAGGGTTTGGGAAGCACTGACGTGCATTCTGCCATCCCCCAGTCTCCATTTGCTCCCCTCTCAATCACCCCTCAACCCGCTCCAATTTGGCTTCTGCCTCCTTCATGTCTGCAGCATATCCAGTGGGTGGGGTTTTGTTCACACTCTGTTTGATTTCATGCTCACATTGTTACTGCTGATTACTCCCTCCTTCCCTAAACACTGGGACACCAGGAAACCTCTCCTGTTTTTCCTCCCCACTCTCAGCAGGCTCTGCTCCCTCCCCCAGGGTCTTTGAAGAAGTCCTTCTGACCTCAGTCCCAAGCCCTGTTCTCTGTTCACTTTACAGTCTCTCACTCAATAGTCTCATCTGTGCCCACGGTTTAAATGATCACTTCTAACGCAGACTCCCATATTTGTCATTCTAATGAAGGTCATAAGCTTGCATTTAAGATATGAAACTGCTGGGGGAGGGATACATTGGGAGATTGGGATGGACATATAAACACTACTATATATAAAATAGATAACCAATAAGGACCTACTGTATAGCACAGGGAACAGTACTCAATACTCTGTAATGGCCTATGTGGGAAAAGAAGCTAAAAAGAGGGGATATATGTATAAGTATAATTGATTCACTTTGCTGTATGCCTGAAACTAACACAACATTGTAGGTCAACTATACTCCAATAAAATTTTTTTTAAAAAGATATGAAACTGCTTACCAGAGAGCTCTGGTAAGGTCTCAGAGGCTTCATAAGCTCAACTGTCGAGACTGAACCCAGCCCCTGCCTTCGAACCTGGTCCTCTTCTGGTGTTTCCTGTGTTAGCTGGCAACGCCACTCACCACCCCGCTGTGCAAGACACCCTGCTGGGTGTCACGACTCTGATTTGCCCCAAACTTTCCCATGCTATGACCCTTTTGGATAACTGGTATCGTGCATGTGTGCATGCTTTGTATTTCTGTTGTTTATCATTTCCCCACTGCCAGTCTGCCTGAATCCCAGTTGTGTCTTAGATTTCAGTTTACATAACCATTCCTATGGACGCTTTTTCCTGACCACTCCCCATCCCCCAGCCCAGGCCGGCTGAGGGGCACATACATCTGTCTCAGCATTTAGCACGCCCATCCGGCATTGTAAACGCCTCTTGTGTGCATTCCCTCCACAGGACTGCAAGCTCTCAGAGGGCATGGGGCAAGTTTGTCTTGTTCTTTGCTGTGCATTCAGTGCCTGGTTCAACAGACATGTGTGGGATGGAGACTGAGATACAGCAGAGGCTCCCCTCTTACTGGTCCTGCTTATGCCCAGTAATAGCCCAGCTGGAGGGCTGCTGAATTGTCACCTGATCTGCCCTTCTTCAGGTCCTCTCACCCCCGCTTCCATTCTCTTATTCATAAATAAGTGGGTCTTAGGGTGGGATTGCCCTACCTAAGGTGCTTGGCTGTCTCTGAGTTAGCCTAGTATCCAAATAATTCAGTACTTCTATTCCTTCCTTCCTGGCAATGGGAGATCGTCAATTTCTTTGGTGGGGGGGCTTCCATTTAATCTGTGTTTCTTTGAATCACTGCTGCATCCCCTCTGTATTTCCTTCCTTTTGATTGTATACACACCCATTACATTCCTCCTTGCATATATTTTCCTAAGTAACATGTTAAAGTTTTTTTCAGCTGTGGTTCAGATAGGGCAGCCTAGAAGCCTGTGGTCACCAAAAGCAGTCTTAGAATTAGGCAATGGCTCCATAGAAGTGGCTGAAAATGGAAGGAGGCACCTTCTTCCCTGGAGATTGAAGAAGAAAAGCATATATAATTAAAGCAATAAATTGGGTTTTTGGGGTTGTCTGTTTACCACTGTCAAATATAATCTATTTCATGGATTTAACCAGAATGCATAAGATAGGTCAGATTACATTTTCTTCAGTTTGCTTATTTTCTCCTCCAGTTCCCTGCGTAGACACAGAGCCCAGATGGAAATGGGAAGACTGTTGACTTGTGTACTTAGAGAAGGTGGTGGTAAAGGATTCAGTGCACTGGACCCTGGGAATTGGATGCCCGTGAGCAAATAAAAACTAAAAAGAGGCAATGAGGTATCTGGGAAAGAGCATGGTGTTTGGAGTCGGACAGATCTGAGTTAGGATCCTGGCTCAGCTGCATTCACTGTGCAGCTTGGATTTCACTCTCGTTCCTGTCTTCCCTGCATTCACTCCATGCGGTCCTCCCACCACCAATTTCTCTCTCCACTGGGTTCTTTTCATCTGCATATGGACATGTGCAAATATCATCTCAAAACAAACAAACATTGCCCTCTGTCTTCTGCGTCTCCTTCAGCTTCCACCCAGTTGTCTCCTCCCTTTACTGCCAAGCTTGTCAAAAGAGTCGCCCACACTCCCCGTCTCCTCTTCTGCAATCCCTACTCACTCCTCAGTCTCCGATGATCTGGCTTCGGCCACCACTGTACCACTGACCTACTTCTGTCACAGTCACAATGACTCCTGTGTGGCCAGCCCCAAAGACCGTTCCTTGCCCTCTGGTCATCTGGCTACTCAGCAGCATTTCCAACAGTCGAGCTGCTTCCCTCTTGAAGCAACTTTTCTTTCTTGGCATCCATCTCATCCCCCTCTCCTGGATCATCCTCCTACCTCTCTGGCCTCTCCTTCTTAGTCTGTTTGCTGGGTCCTTCTCTTCAACCTGACACTGAACATAGGGGTCCTCAGAGTTCAGTCCTGGGGTCCCCTCCCTTCCCCTTCCCATCACTTCTCTTCACTGGTTACACTGTCTCCCTAGTCCCACGGCTTTAAATAGTGGAGAGCAACACGAAATCCTGACCTGACCCGACCTCTCTGGTAGACTTCGACCTGGAATATACAACCGTTGGCTGTCCTCCTCCACTGGGGTAATTCACAAATATCTCAGACTTAACGTACCCAAATAAAATCCTTCATCCTTCTCCTTGGTGGGAACAAACTACCCTTCCACTGTCCCTCCCCTCCTCCCCATGTTTTCTCATCTCAATAAGCATCACCACTAGCTACTCAGATAGAAACTTCAGAGTCATTCCTCACAGCTAATCTATTACCCAATTCTATTGGTTCCTTTCCAAAATATATCTCGAATCCACCTGATTCTCCCCATCTTTACTGCCACCATTATAGTGGATCTTCTGATATCTTTTGCCTCCATTACTGTGGAAGCCTCTTAATTCTTTTCCCCACCTCTGCTCTTGCCCTCCCATGCATTTGACACAGAGATATGACCTACACAGAAGATAAACAGACCCAGCGTAAACACTCCTTGGCTTAAAACTTCCAATGTCTCTCTCCATTGCGCTGAGAATAAAACATAGCCCTTTTTATAATGCCCAGCAGGGGGCGCCCTACCTCTCTTTCCGGCTTCCTTTGAAACCACCCACTTCTCTCACATTGCTGTGGATGATCCTTCAGTTCTGCTAACGACCACAGCTCCTCCCTCCATGCAGCCTTCCTCTGCTGTTTCCTTTGCCTCAGAGACTCTGACCCCACCCCACCTCTGCCTTCACTCTCTCTGGTGTGTGTGTGTGTGTGTGTGTGTGTGTGTGTGTGTGTGTGTGTATAATATTAAACATTCAGAAAAGTAAAATTTTATTGTATGTAAATTATACCTCAGTACACCTGATTATCAAGAGAAAGAAAGAAAGAAAGAAAGAAAGAAAGGAATGCATAACAGATAACATAAGAAACACCTGGGTACCCACCACTCAGCTCTATTTAATTCTAAAATGTCATATTTGCTTCAGCTATTGTCTTTCTTAAAGGAATAAAGTAGTACACAATGAAGACACCCCACCTCTGGATTCCTTCCCAATTCTATTTTCCTCCCTTCTTTCCCAGAAGTAATTCCTGAATTTGGTATTTGTCATTCCCATGTTGTTTTTATACTTTCATTACATGTGTGTGTATCCACCAACAATACATAGCATTGTTTGCATAGTTACGTTTTATGCCAGTAGTTTTATTGTGGGAGGATTCTGTAACTCACCCAGTTCCTCAGCATGCTTTGTGAGATGGATGGATCCACACTCACACAGGTGGCTCTGGCTGTCATGTCCACGGTGGCATAGTATTTCACTGGATACGTACATCTAACTTGAGTTATTCTCCTCAAGATCGATAACGGTGCCGTTTTCAATTTTTGACCATCATAAACACTGCTGCAAAGAACATCTGTACACGTCTCCTTGGACACATATTTGAGAGTTTCTCTAAGGTGAAACCTTAAAATCGGAATTTCTGAATAATAGCGTACTTGTCTCTCCAACTGTACTAGATAGTGCCAGATTGCTCTTCAAAGAGGTTGAAGAGTTTCCACTCCCACCGCAGCGGGGGCATTTCCGGAGCTCCTTATTCTCACCTACAGAGGTGCCGAGCTCGGACGGGCCTCCAGGGGGCGCCGCGCAGCTCGCTGTGATTCTGGGCGGCCGTGCCGAGAGCTGCTGGACGCAGTTCTTCTTTTCGCTAGTTCGTGGTCCCTTGGCCCCGCAGGTAGTCATTGTTGAGGATGAGATCCCAGAGGTGCATTTAGGGCAGGCTCCAGCCCCTGGGTCGCTGGGAGATGTGGCCTTAATACTCCTCTCCTCCAAATCTTTTCCAAAATTTGAAAGCAGTACAAAACAAAAACTTCTCCATCTTGAATTAAAACCAAAAAAGGACCTAGGTTGTTAAAAGAAACATCTGTATACCTAACATGGAAAATATAGAATGCTAACATTTTAACCTATATGTTTGCTTCAGATGTTTTCTTTTTAAGAAACAAAACATTCCAGTTACACTTGAAATTCTCCTATTCTTTCACCTCCCTGCCTTCCAGGTGGCAGTTAAGATCCTGAGTTTGGTTGATATCCAAACCATTTATTTGTATAACGTATGTATCCATAAACAATGTATAGTATTGTTTGTTTTCATTTACACAAATGCTATTCTGTACCTAATACTCCTGCAGGTTTCTTTCCTACGCACACAACATTGTTTCCAAGATAAATCTACCCTGATGCCTGTCTATCTGGTTCAGTGTTTATCTGTTCTCCTAACAATATATTTTTAGGTTGTTTTCAGCTTTTGGCTATTTAAGCAATGCTGCATACACACTTCACAAGAGATTTTTGTTTTGTTCATGCTTACTTTTGAGTCCCTAGAAGTATGCCTGGCACAAACAAGTTGCTCAGTAAACTTGTGTTGAGTTAATGAATAAATGAACAGCCTCATACACGTTTCTAGGTTGCTCACATGCAGACTTTGCCCAGAATATACATATAAAAGTGAAGTGGCTGAATTTTCAGGTGAGCTCAGCATATTACTCTCTAAGGCTATTGTTCCATTTTATACATCCCTCAGCAAATTTGAGAGTTTTCATTTCCCCTTAGCTTCGCCAACCTTGGTGTCTTGAGATTTGGTGTATATGTGCGTCCCACCTGATGTATATCAAATCATATCTTCTTGTGCTAATTTGCATTGCCCTAATTCCTTTCTGACTATCCCCTCACCTTCCGCCATCAATTGACTTCCTTTGTGGCTTCCAGGTTATCAGATTAGCAGAAGTAGGTTGGGGTGGGTTGAGGGTCACTCTTAAGCTCTCAAGGGGGCAGCCTGACTCCTGAATGGGTCTGGACCTCTCCACGTATTTCCAGCCTCCTTCCTGTCCTGGAAGGTTTTGAATACACGTGCCAGATCCAGGACCTCGGGACTGAAGAGCAACGTTGGAGACCCAGGGCACCCTCCCCACCCAGTCCCACCTTGAGCTCTGAAGCCTCCTGTGAGGGGTGGGAGAGGGCTCTCTGGGCGCCCACGTGGGTCTGTTATTCTCCAGGTCTGCAGCTGGAGAGTGCCAGCCAGGAGAGCCTGGGACCCAGGGTGCTCTGGCATTTGTAGCAGCCTTGACGCCTCTGAGGACCCTGCATGTTCCCGTGGTGGGAGCTGTCTTTGGCGTCCCTGGCACTACCCCTCCTGCGCACACACCATGCCCTCCACTTACAGGAGAATATGCCTTTGGGTCTGTTTGGCTCCTCTGTATTTGACAAATTGACCACTATTTGGAGAAAAGAAGACAAGTTCAGAGGTAAGGGGAAAGATGTAATGGGAGAGAGGGCTGGGGAGCAGGGGTGCAACTGAGGAGGAAAGTTTGAACTCACAGGGTACCCCTTGGCCTTGGGACAATAGGGAAAAATACTGGGCCGCTGGGCTGAATGTAGCACCGGGAGTCACCACCCCTGTAGGCCTTTGAATTGGATCAACAGCCCAAGATGTAACATGTGACACCAGTGGATCAGCTAGAACAGTGGGTGTGCAGGAGCCACTGCCAGCTGCCGTTGGAAAGGCCCATATTTCTAGCATGTAGGGATGACACGCACTTGAGATCCTTTCCCATTTGAAAAGCATTAAAAAATCATAACCTGCAGGCCCAGAGAATGAGCACTCTGACTTAACAACCCTTTTACTTTCTTTTGCAAAGCATTAAAGTCATTAACTTCCAGCAAGCAGGGACAGGTTCTTACTTAACCCTTCTCTTCTGAGAAGTCTTAAAAATCAGCCACGGTAAGACCTTGTCTCTCACTGGCAATGTTAAACCATAAAGCACTGTACTGCTGCTAAGTAATGGGGCCAATCTGTCACTGTGTAACTTAAGAAAAATGGAATCTAGTGACATGTCTTCTGCTCAGAAGCCAGTGGTGACTCCACACTTTGAACCAGATACGATCCCATTGGTGTGAGGTTCTGCTGCCCTTTCGCTGCCTTAATCTGACCATGTGTTTTCTGCTACCACTGGATGAGGTTTTGCCCTCCTCCATGCCAGCTGACTCCCTACATATTTCCCTCTCCCTCACTGCCACCCATTCATCTTGCCCGTCTCTCTCTCTAAGCCTCCCTATGTGGACCTGACGTATAACATTCGTATTTTTAATAACATCCAAATTTGTATATCCCTTTAGGCTATCTGACCACACCCTCCACATCTCACTGAAGGTTCGACTTTGTGAATTCTACTAGGTGCACTCCTCTTATCTCTTTAATCACTCCATCATTAACTATTTATACAGTGCACCTTTTCTAATTGTATGTGTCCATCTTTGCACGCACACTTAGGGGTGTACATGTGTAATGTATTCCCCAGTATATTATACAACTCCGAAGTTTATTCTTTTCTTCCCATTTCTTCATCTATGTGCAGATACCCAGGCAGGTGACGGCATGTCAACTAGTCAGTTGCCACATGCTTATTGAGCACCCACGTGCCAAGCATTGTGCTGGACGCTGTGGGTATGGGCACAGTCCTTAGACTCTAGTAGGAAAGAGAAAAATTAAACAACTGCGTGAATTATTATAAGTGAGCAGAGGGCAGCAAAGTAGAAGGACAGATGCTTTGGTAATATGTATGAGTATATGTGGAGATGTTTGGACGCCATTCCCCAGGAAATGATGTTAAACTGAGACCAATAGTAGGGGTAGAAGTTGGGAGCTAGGCAGAGCTGGGGAACAAATCATTTCAGGCAAAGGGAATAGGATGGGTCCAGACTGTCATGCAGAGAGAGCACAAAGCATCTGGTAACATGCAGGAAAGGGTTAATTCAGCTGGCGTGGGTTGCCCCAAACTTATACATTCCGAAGGTCTTCAGGACTGCCCCTGGACCAACTCCTGCAAGATGACCTCCGAGCTCTTGGAATATCCTGCCTGATAAGAATGCCTTTGTATATCTGAGACCTTGGGCCAGGTCAGATAGTCTATGCTAACAGAGGGACATAGTGAATCCTTGTTTTTATATGCTGAGGCTGTTTGGGGCCTTCCATATCAATTTGACCTCTGTTGGGGCTGGAGACTGAGGAGATAAGGTCAGTTATACAGGTGTTGACTACATGATACATGATGACCCTCAACAAACACCCTGGACACCACAGCCCAGGTGAACTACCCTGGTTGGCAATATTTCTTACGTGTTGTCACACATTGCCGCTGGGAGAATTAAGCACTGTCCATGCAACTCCACTCAGAGTGCGTAACCGGAAGCTCCCACCTGGTTTCTCCTGGACTCTGCCCCATGTGCCTTTCTCCTTTGCGGACTGTAATTTGTATCCTTTCACTGCATTAAACCATAATGGAGAGGATACCAGCTTTTCTGTGAGTCCCTCTAGCAAATCATCACAACCAAGGGTGGTCCTGGGGACTCCCAACACAGGTAGAGCAGAGAGAACAAAGGCTGTGGGCGGAGGGGAACAACTGAGGTGATGAAAGAGATGGAGAAAGAGACTGGATTCCTCAGAACCTATAGATCATGATGGAGAATGACATGGTTCTGCCTGTGGGCTTGATTCCAACGTGGTTACTTTATTTCATTCTATTCCATGGCCCTAGGCTGCATCCAGCCCTGGCTAGATCTCACAAAAGGTACCTACAGAAAACATGCCAATCAGTGAATTTGCTTGGTGTGGGGTTGGGGTGAGCCCAAGGGCACATTAAACCTACTGGAGGAGATGAGCAGTGTCACCTGTCCGGATGGCTGCACCCATTATCTCCTGTATGACCCACCTTGGGTTCGGAGCAGTTACCACTCAATATATATTGGTAAAGAAGAAACAGTGGTGTGTTTATTATAACAGCTTGGGGGAAAAAAAAAAACCAGAACTGTTTTCCATACTGAATCCCACATAATGAAAACTCAGAGGTGACATCACCCATCTGTTTCATGATCACATATCCATGGTGACAGAATAAGTCAAGGGAAAAATAGGGTGAGAGAGTGGTTGAAGCGAGTTAAGCCATTTGTTGGCACAAAGGACTCAGTTATCAAGGTTGCAAATAAGTCATCAGCTTCAGGCATGGACGGGCACCAAAGTGTTTCTCAAATTTCTGCTTGCTTGGACAAGCATGCTGCCTTCTCAAGAGTGTGCCTTGAATCCTTAATAGCCGGAGAAAACTTTTAAAGTAATGGAAGAAGTACTTATGTAACTCATTTCTAAATCCACAGGGGCCTATATTTTTGATGGTGCAGGAGGCTTGCGGCAGAAGCCTGTTAGGGATGATGGCTGTACCTGCGGCCCAACACTCCCAAGTCAGAGCGGTGCTCCCGAGGCCTGGGGCAGCAGCAGGGGGTGGGGTAGCCGTGTGATCTCAGAGCCACACTGATGGCCCCGTAAGCCAAGTGCCTCGATTCTGGAGAACACAAGATGCTGTTATGCAATTTCTAATTACAACGAACTCTCTTCTTTCTGTTCCCAAGAGGGAAGGCAGTTTATACTCAAACACAGACCTAAGTTTGAATCCTGTTCTAGCTATGTAACTTTGGGTGTTATTTAAACTCTCTGGGCCTCAGTTTACTCATCTGTGCACTGGTCATTATAAGAAGACCTTGTTCATAGGGTTGAAGACTCGATGAGGTAATGCCTATAAAGCGCTTGGCACAGTGCCTGGCATGCATTAAGGGCTCAAACAACAACAACACAACCAGAAAGGACGTTAAGGTGTTTAGTAAGTCCTCTGACATAAAAAGACATTTTCGAGGGCTCGATGCCAGTCACATGTGCCTCAAGATTGTCAGGCTGGGTGAGGACATCCACGTGCTCTGAATTAGGTACTAGTGGATGTGACAGACGTGCCCTAAGGAATCAGCTTTACTACGTTGGCCTTCAATGCTTGGGCGGCATTTTAAACGGCAGCCCGTAACTCAGGTGCTGCCGGCTTCAGGGTCAGATGCAGCGCTGTTCTTTGGCTTCCTAAGATGATGAAGAGAATGGATGGCGGAGGCTGTGCTGATAAAATGGCCCTCGAGGTAAAGCTCTGATCATGAAGACAGACCCCCGTGTAACTGGAACTAGGGGGAGGTCTTGGCAGGTGCGACGTCTGGTGGAAGGAGAATGAGTCTGGAGTCACCACTTGGGTTTGATCCCAGCTCCTTTACTACAAGCGTATGAAGCTCGTACACTGCAAGTGTGAGGTGTTGGGCAAGTTACTGGTCTCTAAACCTCAGTCCCTTCATCTGCACAAAGGGGAAAAGACTTGACTTGCAGAGTGACTCTAAGGATAAACTGATACAGTGCAATGTATGTAAAACACCTGCTATATGGTAGGCACTTCATAAATGATGATATAAGCAAGCAAAGTACAGTCACAGCAAAGCATGAAATGCATTAGTGGTAACTGATATTGTCTTGTGACAAGGCGATCCTGTGAGACCAAATTAGTTTCTTAGAAAGAACGGCAAGATACAGATAGCAGGTTTGATGTGAAGCTTGGCAGCTGAGGGCAGTTCATTCTGGGAAATGGCTTATGGTTTGGATCAAATCCCTGCCCCGGGTGACATGTTCATCACGGCCCTGGGAAGACCTGATCTGGGGGATCATGGGGGACAGATGGAGAGGGTCTGCATGAGGACCAGACCTCTTAGCCAGTGACGAGCCGCCCTATAAGGGTGATGACAAAGCACAGCTCCAAGAGAGGTGCGAGGAGCCACAGGGAGTGCGCAGGATGTAGCCCTATCTCTGCGGCGGGAAGCTGTGTGCTGGGACACGTGGCCCGGGAGGCAGTCACGGAGCTTGCAGCCCAGAGAGCAAGCGGACCCCAGTCCAGGCGTGCTGCCGCTGAAGTGGAGGTGGGGAACCAGGCCAGGGAGGCATGGTCTCAAAGAAGGGCTCCTCCTATCCTGACTCCAGTTGCTTCCGCATCAGAACAGTTTTCTGGGAGAGGGACCCAAGAGGTGACGAGGGCAGAACCCAAGTGATAAGGGGATGTTTTAAACACAGAAAAGCCTCTATTCAGCAGGGAACTCAGGTCACATGTCAGAGAATAAACATGAATGAAACTTTAAAAACATGGGGGTGGAAGCTGACATTACAGCTATGCCCACCAGCAACTCACTGAGAATAAAGCCCTCCTGCGTGTAGAAAGTTAATGGTGTCTATCACCCTCTTGGAAACCCAGCCTGGGGAGAGGAGAGGGACTGGGGACAGGTACCAGACACTGCTTGAAAAGGTAACGGTGTGTGATGGGGTTCGATTGGCCCTTTCTCCCCTATGAGGATGTGTGCGTCCACAGGAGAAATCCCCACGTATGCTCCCACCTCTACTCCCATAGGAAATGAAAGCCTATGGTCGCATGTGGCGCTTGTTGGTCTGATGAAGTGGTTTTCAACTGGGACCAATTTTGTCCTCCCAGGGGATGTCTGGCAATGTCCCAGGACACTTTTGGTTGTCACATTTTTTGGGGGGGTATGCTACTGGCATCTAATGGGTAGATGTCAGGGATCCTGCTAACTACCTTACAGAGCACAGAATGGCCCCCACAGCAGAGCTACCCAGACCCTAGTGTCAGTAGTGCTGGCGTTGAGCAAGCCTGGTCTGATGCGATGCGGAGGTTCTCTGTCAATGGAAGCGGCTTGCTCCTCTCACCTGTCATCTCAGTGTGGGGTAGAATGGGGAAGGGTCACAGCTAGCCTGCAATCCCTCTTTGGTGGCCATATACAGAAGAGGGTGTGGTGCGAAGGCAAAAAATTGGGGGTGGGGTGGGAATGAGCCCAAAGAGAGACTCAGGCTAACCTCTCAAAGTAGATGGAAGGCCAAGCGCAGAGTTTTTCATTTCAAGTCAACTCTTACTTATTTAAAAACCAATTTCCTGGGCTTCCCTGGTGGCGCAGTGGTTGAGAGACCGCCTGCCGATGCAGGGGACGCGGGGTCGTGCCCCGGTCCGGGAGGGTCCCACATGCCGTGGAGCGGTTGGGCCCCTGAGCCATGGCCGCTGAGCCTGCGCGTCTGGAGCCTGTGCTCCGCAACGGGAGAGGCCACAACAGTCAGAGGCCCGCGTACCGCAAAAAAAACCCCAAACAAACCAATTTCCTTAAGCACATAATTGTATGTTTATTTCCCTGAGGAACTCTTGAGGCAGAGGAGACCTGCTGAAATTAGGGGGATGGAGGCTGCACACAGGGTTTTAATGGAGTTAGAAAAATTTTTCCTCTCCTTTGAAAGACGGTTGGGAGAAAGAGAAGGGCAGGTTCCTCTCCTGCAGGGCAGAGGATGTGGGGGGATGGAGTTAAGATAGGAATGGAGGGTCAGACAACGTGACGAACGGTTGTGTGACCCCAGCGGGTTGGGATCAGAGACAGAACTCCGGGGTGCAGCTTCAAGCCTGCCTCTTCTCTCCCCGCATCCTGGTAATTGGAGGGAAGGGATCCAGGAAGTGGGCTGTTCATACCCTTCCTGCCCCACCACCTTCGCGTGTACACACAAACACGCACACACACACACACACACACACAATCAAAATACTCCTTTGGAAGAGGCTCTGGTTTGCATCAGGAAACAGAATGGGTCATGCTGTTGTGGGAGGAGTGGGTGGGTGGGCAGGGCAGAGGGGACTTTGATGAGCAGAGGGTAAGGGCTTCAGTGCTTCCCCTCTTCTGCTACTTCTCACTCCTCTGTTTTAGCCTGAATGCTTGGAACTGTAGGTTCTTCTCTTTGAGAGATGCCCTCACCTGGGTAAACTGGGTGGGGACCAAGGGAACAGAATGAAGGAACTGATTATCCAGATTCAACACACAGAGGAAAGGAGGCGGGGGCGGCAAGGGCACTTTACAGTCTTTCTCTCGCTGCTAGAATGGCAAGACTCTGGCTCATACTCCTTTTGTCTAAGAGGGTCGGAGGGAGGTTGAGTTGCGTGGGCGGCAGAGGAAGGAAGATGCAGTGAGGAGTGGGTGGCCTGGAGCTGGTGGTGGCCTGGGCTACAAAGGCTGGGGTCTGCAGGGGGACCCTTGCCTCCTCCCTCCATGTCTCCATTGGATGTGGAATGCATGTCTGCCATGGTACCTATTCTATGTGGTTGGACTCTGTCGGGCTCCCCGCCTCCAGAAGGCTGTGAATCATGTCCCCTTCAGCTGCAGGGCCTCTGCGTCTAACAAAGCCTGGTATACCGGCATTCAGTACACATTTCATGATGAATTTCTACCTTATCCATCCTGGCCTGCCATTACAGAAGAGCGGACAGGAATTCAGGCAGGAGTTATAGCAAAAAGAGTCCACCTGGCTAGTCTATCCCATTCATCCTATCTCTCGAAGCTGCAGGTGTGGTGGTGGTGCTGGTGGCATGGCATCCAATGGGGAAGTGAAGGTAACATCTGAGAAACATGGCCAAGGTTCGAAGCCCTGAATGTCTTCATTTAATCATCAAATATCCTCTGCATACCTGCCCAGAGAGGCTGGGTTCTGGCATTCCTCAGCCTCATGCTGTGGGGCAGCATAATGGGCTGGAGGTCACAGGTGAGCGGAGCAGCCTGAGGCTGGGGAAAGGCACCCAGCCCCTGGGAGATGGAGACAGTGATTATCTGTGAGCACAGCATCCAGGCCGCCTCTGTCGTAAGAGGGCTAAAGGGATGACACACGTGGGGCATGCGGGCCTGGACTGAGGGGCTGTGTCCACAGGGGCCCTCCTGGCCTGCGAGCATCAGAGACCTTGGGCTGCCAGGGATTTGTTTCCTTTTCATTGACCAGCTCCCCAGAAGACACATCAAATATTATCAGAGATCAGATACATAAGAGTTTCAGCATCTTTAAAAGGCTGAAAATGTGTGCTGTAGTCCTAGCCCATACTTCCACTTTCCGGAAGTGTAACCTTGCGCCTTTCTGAGCCTTGGCCGCCTCATCCAAAGAAGGGATGGCCCTTCTGCCTTCCCTTTATTATGGGGCTATTGTGAGGCGCAAAAGAAGTCACGAAGTGTGGGAGCACTTTGTAAACTTAAAGTGCTATGCAATGTGAGCTGGTTCTTTATTTATTCAAGGCAGTGGCAGAGGGACACCCCACATTGGTGCTGCTCCAGCCATCCTCCTACCAGGACCTGCCTGCAGGGAAGGGCTACTTCTGTCTTTTGACCGCTGGAGGGCTTAGCACTTTGAGTTCACTTTCGCATCTCTGGCCCCATCTAATACACAGGTCAGGGCGGTGGGGGGCCTGGCAGAAGAGTGCTGAGGTCCCTTATTTCCTTTGCTGGTAGAACTGGAAGACCGCCTTCTCTTGCTCATACGTCTCGATGGAGCCGGGTCGAAGGCGCCGGATCTCAGCGATGGCGTCCCCTGCAGCCAGGCCCCGCTCCTTCACCAGGTAACAAGCCAGCATGGTACCCGTGCGGCCAAAGCCCAGGGCACAGTGCACTCCCACCGCCTGCGAAGGGGGAGCTTGGTGGGGAGGAGCTCAACGCCCTCCCAACACTCTCCTGACCCTCACTTGTAAAATACAACCAGGTTTTAAAGATGTAGGACAATGAAAAATATAAATATCTGGTTAAGAATTTATTTTATATTGCTTATATGTTGAAATGATATTTTGGAGTTACTGGGTTAAATTATATTATCAAGATGAATTTCTCCTGCTTCTTGTTTACCTTTTTAAAATGTGGCTCCATTACATTTGGACAGAACCTTGCTCTGGAGACTGCTCAGTACCCCCTGACTTCAACCCCCATCTCTCCCAAGTACGTTCACCCTTTCTCCTTTTCAACTCAACATCAGCTGGTTCTTCGTTGCCTTTCCTCGAGCCCAATTCACACTGCTGGGCCCTCTTCATACTCCTCCCCCTTGCCCCCCGCCTCCGCCCGCCCCCCCGCCTCCGCCCCCCCCACCCCCCACCCCACCGCCTCCGCCCCGCTTTGGCTTTCTGTTCTGGTTGAGATGGTCTCCTGGCCCCACCCTCTTCCCCCAGTCTTTCTCCCGGAACCCAGCTAAGTTATTCCTGGCCCCGCCCTCCCCAGCTCCGCGTGTCCCCGCTGACCCCTCCCAAGTCCCACCCCCCCGGGGCTAACCCCGCCCACTGACCTCTCCCCTGGCGTTGGCCTCGTCGACAATCTTCACGAAGCGGTCGATCTGCTCTGGGCCCGGCGAGCAGAAGTCTGGGATGCGCAGTCGGTGCAGAGTGAGGCCGGGGCAGCTGTCGCTGTGCGGGGGCCCGCGCTCCGTCAGTGACACCAGGTGCCGCACACCCTGGTCCAGCAGGAACTGGTAGTGGGCGGGGAGCCGGGGCAGGGCCAACCCCGCCAGCCGGCCGGGGAGCACCCACGAGAAGTTGGGGGGCTGCACGCCCATGGCTGACGGAGGGCACAGAACAGCGGGTCACCGGGGGCGAGGCCGGCCCGTCCCGCTCCGCCCCCGGGCCGGGTAACCTTCCACCTACCTAGCACTGGCGCCTCCTGGAGCCACTTGGTCTTCGGGACACATCCTGGGTGTCATCCTGCTCCGCCTCAGGGGATTGGCCGAGCCGCCTGGGGGCGGGGCTAGAACACCCAACTCCCGGCTCCTAGTGACCGTCGGAGCGTTCTGGTCCGGCCCCAAGCAGAACACTCGTTGATTGGTTGGATAGTCAATAATGGGCGGGATTACTGCAGCCGTGTGCACGGGGATTGGTGGACCACGCAAACAGCCAAGACAGAACACCTAGAAGGAATTAAAAATTCTTTTCTGTGGCTGAAGCAACCCCGGGTCGAGCTCTGCTGCTCCCTGGCGGTCGGTGGGAGTTATTGCATCACTGGCCAACTGCCCCTGCTGCCCAAGGGCCTGGCCTTGTCTTAACTTTCTTCACAATGGATGCCCAAGGGTTTAAGAGATGGCAAATCTACATACGGCTTGGGGGAGGGATCTTCTCTACAATAACTCTAAGTCATTATCAGTGACTTTTTGAACTCATCCAGTAAGTGGGAATCGCCACTGTACAGGGGACTATTCTTGTTTTTCCACTGCTGAAATTATTAAAAAAAACCCCAGCGTTTCTGCCATCTGGTGCCCTGAAATCGTACCCGGGGGAGTAATAATGTAATAATAATAACAACAACAAAAGCACCACCACCAACAACAATATAAGAATTAACAAATTGAGCATTTACTATGTGCCAGGTATTTTTCAAACTGATTTAATTGCCACAATAATCTTACGAGGTGGGTAATCTATATAACTATCTTATAGATGAGAAAACTGAAGCTCTGGAGAGGTTCAGGAACTTGACCAAGAGATGACTGATGGCAGGGGGGTTTGAAACCAAACAGCCTGGCTCCAGAATCTTTAACAAAACGGTATTGTATTCTAAAGTTAAATAGAAGGTTACTGCCTTTTTACCTAGCCATCCTCATGTCCCTCAGCTGGGTTAAACAGTTGCAGGATTTGTTAATTTTTCTTCATATTTCCTGATTCTCAGGTTCTGTGAGTCACCCTTCCCTGGGGAGGCTAGAGTTTCTCTGTGTCATTCATAGCAGGTGGGGAACTAGATCTGAATACAGTGTCTTAACTGTGATCTGACTGGTTCATATCCTCATTTGAACAATGTGCTTCTAGTGATCAGACTAATTATAATTATGAAATAGTTAACCCTTATTGAATTTGCTTATGTACCAGGCCCTGTGCCAGGTGCTTTCTGGAAGAGCCACATTGGGAAGGTATTTTTATATCTCTTTTGCACATGCGTAATCTGAGGCTTAAAGAAGTTGGTTAACTTAGCCAAGCACACATAGCTAGTAAGTAGCTGGGCTGGTTGAGCCAAGGTCTCTCTCATACCAAGCCCGGGGTACCTAGTCATGAAGATGTACTTCCCTCCTTCTGTTCCCATCTACCCCTGACACACACATTTGGTTCCAGCAAAATGAAAAGGAATTTTTCTTCCTCCAAAGATCAAAGCCTGTTCTGACCCTGTGGAAAATGCACTTACCGTTTACCCAGGCAGCTCTGAAGCATCGCCTCTGCCTACTCTCCCCAGGTTCCAGGAGCTGCCAAATCTACCCTTTCCCTTTCTTCTGTACAATCACAGCCCTGATTAAGCCCTTCCTGTCTGCACTCCCATTTCCCACACAACTCCCTATGACTCTTTCTAGCCCATCCCAATTTATTTCTGTTGTGCCCTTCAGCCACCAGTCACCCCTTCTCCCCTCCCAGCAACTCCTCTCGATCCCTTGCTCAGGATTTCTGGCTGCACTGCCTCTGGAGACAAGACTCCAGCACTTGCTCCTTTCAGGTTGAATTTTTCTCAGTCCCTTTTCCTTGCTGTCCTTTCTTTGCTCCCTCACTCATAAGGGGAAAACTTCCCACATCTCTCTCCACTACCCTATGCCCCTTCCTTGCCTCCTTGAGATCCAGTTCAAAGCCCATCTTCTTCAGAAAGAAGACGTTTCGCGGGGGGAGACAGAGATTCCCGTGTGGGTCTCTGCAGGGGTTGAAGTGCATCCATCAACCCACCTGGGCTTCCTTTGTAGGAATTCCTCCCTCTTTACTGCTCTGCCTCTGGCTTCCAACAGGTCCCAGGTGAAGGGGTCCCTGCCTTGGTCTGTGTCCCATTGTCAAGAATATTATTTAATTTTCTGTCTTGGGCCCAGGGGGCCTCACGTTGAAAGAAAAATTCCTTTCTGATGGTTTCCTGGCTAGGATCCCGGCAACTAAACAATGTCAGCTCCCCGCACGTAGCCCTCAACCTCATGCAACACTGAGCTTCTTTTCCTTTCTCTTCCGTGTTACCTGACCTTCAGTAAGATTTAATCTCCGTACTCCCATCTCATTTTATATAAATATGTACTCGTAGTATAGCAGTTAGTTTATTGGATTGGGGTTATCTGTGTCAGAGCCAAGAAGGCATCATTCCATCTTCAGATTTCACACATCTAATACAGAGACTGATACCCAGTGCTCAAAATTGTTAAATGAATGAAAAAATAAGTAGAATGCATAGGCCAGACTGTGAAGGTACATTTCTGGGAGTGTAGGAGAGTCTCCAGGACTATGTGACAATGTGTGTTTATGTGTCTTTTTTTTTTTTTTTTTCCACCAGCAAGGTGAGTTTACTCAGGAATAGTAGAGAATTGCAATTCGGGACAAGCAAACTATGGCAAACCATAAACAGGTTCTGGGAACAGAGGAGAGGGGCTTGCTTTTATAGAGGAAAGGAAGAATTGAGGAGGGCTGTGACGGTTCTTCATTGGCTGCAGCCGGTGGCCTCTTGTTGTTGATGGGCCAGAAGGAAATCTTTCTTCCTTCTGGGGTGTTTGAGTGTCTTTTTTTTTTTTTTTTTTGCGGTACGCGGGCCTCTCACTGTTGTGGCCTCTCCCGCTGTGGAGCACAGGCTCCGGACCCGCAGGCTCAGCGGCCATGGCTCACAGGCCCAGCCGCTCCGCGGCATGTGGGATCTTCCCGGACCAGGGCACGAACCCGTGTCCCCTGCATCGGCAGGCGGACTCTCAACCACTGTGCCACCAGGGAAGCCCTGTGTGTCTTTTTAATTGCATGAGTTTGAGGACTATTTGAGTGTGGTGTAGCACCTTCTTGAGATGTACTTTTTACATGTGTGTGCTTTTAAGGAGAGAATGACTGTGTCAGTATGATTCTGGCTAAGTCTAATTACTGTTTTGTAAAAAGGGAAAAATAAGCCTTGCTCTTTGCAGAGCCCTGCTCCTGTTGTGTGCGTGTGTTTGATCTTGTGTGTATGTAAGTGTGTTGAGGGAGATATTTTCCTGGAGAACAATCTGTTGACACTGACAGTGGGCTGAGTGATAAGCTTAATTTCCCTGACTTCAAGGAATTTACAACATGCTGGGGGCGGATTTAGACTCAAAAGTAATTGTTCTCATAATATATAGTAAAGTACTAAATTACTCATCAAAGACAATCAGATCATATATATTGAAAAGTTAATTGTGCAGTAAAAATAATAAGCACAAGAGAAGTCAGTGGGGGAAAGATAAGCTCGGGTTGGAACCACCGGAAAAGTCTTATGAGGACAGTGGTCTTCGTTCCCTTTTGTTCTCGGCCCATATTGTGAAATACTGAGCTCCCCTTCCCCAGCTGATAAGACTGTTTTGACCTAATTCTCTTTGATGTTGAGGCCCCCAGTTCCTTGAGGGCTTGATGCTAGTGGCAGTTGGAGGTGAAACCAGAGACAGAGATTCCTTTCTCCAAGTAGGTCCCTGTGTCCCACCAAGGCAGAGGATTGCTTGGGTTTGGGTTCCTGTGGCCCTTGGACTGTAGTCAGAGCTCTCAGTGTCTTAAATGTTAGGATCTTTTGTCTAAACACATTTCACACCTGGGACCTAATGATCTGGAAATTGGGTTACAGAAGGGATGGTGTGGTAGCCAACCTCAAAGACCACCTCATGTCTTTTCCACATTGATAGGCCTGGCTTGTGTAACAAGTAGAATATTGTGGACATGATGGTGTGTGACTTCTTAGGTTAACTCACAAAAGACAGTATGGTTTTGACTTGCCCTTTTGTGGGAGAAGCCAGCTGCCATATTAGGAGGACACTCAAGGAGTCTAATGAGAGATCCGTGGGGGGAGGCTTCATACCAGCATCACGTACGAGAACTTGCTGTTTTGGAAGTGGATCCTCTGGCCCCATCAAGACCTTAGATGACCTGCCCAACATCTTGACAATAACCTCACAGGTTCCCTGAGCCAGAATCACCCAGCTAGTCCTCCCTTGAATTTCTTACCCACGGAAAGTATGAGATAATAAATATTGATTATTTTAAGCCATCAAATTTAGGGGGAATTTCTCATGCAGCAAATAGGAAAACAATACAGATGGGAATATTCAGATAAAAGGAAAGAAGAGAAATAATTTCTAATAAACTTAAGAAGCGAAATAATATCAAGTTTATTTTTCAAAGAAAAAGTTATAAGCAGTTGTAGTCTAAGTGTGCGTGTGTGTTTTTGGGGGATAAGGTGTTGAGATAGGTCAGTGCAAAGTTTCCACATCTGGAGAACCATGCTGTGTAGAGGAACCAAGCAGAATAGTTTGGGTGTGGGTTTTGGGTGTTAGTGGTGTGGGAGGTCCGGGGTTTGATGTGGTATTTGTGTAGTTAGGGACGATATACAAATGATTTAATAACTGGCCATGGCACAGGAGGCAAGCAACCAGAATGGACCCTCTACCCATCAGCACCATTGCCTACAAACAAATGGTGATGCTATCCTGCTGTTAATGGATGCACATTGGTGTCAAGTGTAGAGGCTTTGACATGATCTGGGGTGTGGTCAGGTTACCTTGGACATTTTAATATAGGTCTTTCCACAAGATGGCACTGACAGCCTGATAGCTTTTCCTTGTTTCACTCGCGCTCTCTCTCTTTTTTTTTTTTTTTTTGTATTTGTGATTTGTATACTGTTACAGAACATACCATGACTGATTGCTCACAATTTACTAGTTGATTTCTTGTACTTCTGACAATTCTATCACCTTCTTGGCACTTAATATTACGTTTTTTCTTTAGACCATTCCAGGGGCACATTGAGACTTCCCGTTAGGATGTTAGGGGGTGGTGCCTTATACTGGAAGCTATGATTAGGGGAGCTGGTGCTGGAGATGGACTTGGGAGCTTTGGTTTCAGTTAGGTAAGAGACACCTTTGCGATGAGAACAGTTTTGGTGAACTATCTCGCTTCTAACATTCATGCTGCTACAAACTTTGCTTTGCCTTGGATCCGAAAGGAAAAAAATTACTGAAAATCTTGGCATTGCAATTTTCACTGCATAATTGTAAAAATTGGAAAGGACCTCAGAGATCTTCGGGTTTAACCTCTCCATTTCTGGGTGAGGAAACTCACCTCATTGAGTTACTCAGTTGGTCCAGACTAAGACTCAATCCACACTATCAGATATCTCTGGGTCACTGCACTGTGTGACCTGGCCCAAGTTACTTTAAATTTCTAAGTCTCTGTTTCAGATGTCTATAATGATATAGATTATTAAGGATTATTGATAGGGTTAAATAAGCTAGGAATATGTAAAGTGAGTAGCAAAGTGCTGGCACGTAATTGGTGCTCACAAATGGAAGCTACTTCTGCTATCACCATCATCATAGGATGATTTAGAGCCAGATGGGAACAAATGAAGAAATTACACTTATGTTGATATATCTCTAATGTGAAGTATTATCATAGGATGCTGTGGTTAGTGGAATTTTTTTTTTTTTTAGGAGTTCTCCCTTTGAATTTTCTTTTTCACATCTTTATTGGAGTATAATTGCTTCACAGTGTTGTGTTAGTTTCTGCTGTACAACAAAGTGAACCAGCTATATGTATACATATATCCCCATATCCCCTCCCTCTTGAGCCTCCCTCCCACCCTCCCTATCCCACCCCTGTAGGTCGTCACAAAGTAACAAGCTGATCTCCCTGTGCTATGCAGCCACTTCCCACTAGCCATCCATTTTACATTTGGTAGTGTGTATATGTCAGTTCTACTCTCTCACTTCATCCCAGCTTCCCCTTCCCCTCCTGTGTCCTCAAGTCCATTCTCTACATCTGCGTCTTTATTCCTGCCCTGCCACTAGGTTCATCAGTACCGTTTTCTTAGATTCCACATATGTGCATTAGTATACGGTATTTGTTTTTCTCTTTCTGACTTACTTCACTCTTAGTGGAATTCTAAGATAGGCCCAAATGACCTATACTCTTTGATGAGGGGCTATATACCCTTTGATGAGGGGCTATCACTCCCATGATTATGTCATGTTACACGGCAAAAGGGGGCCACTCAGTAAGGTGGCCCTTGGAGTGGAGAGTGATTACCAGTTGACAGCTACTAAGAAAGCAGAAGCTTCAGTCCTACAACTGCAAGGAAGTGAATTCTGCCAAATGAATGAGCTTGGAGGAGGACCTGGGGCCTCCGATGAGAGTTGCAGCCTAGGTGGCATCTTCATTTCAGCCTGATGAGACCCTGAGCAGAGGATCCGGCTAACCTGTAACTGGACTTCTGACCTACAGAACTGTGAGATAATAAATGGGTATTTTTGTAGCCAATAAGTTTGTGGCAATTGGTTACACAGTAATACACAGTAATAAAAAACTAATACAGATGCCTTATTTACTTGCTTTATTTTCTTATTTTTAATATGCTGGTTGCAATACTAGAGCTTTGAGCTTTCTAAAAGGCGGTCTTATTTCTTGTCTCTTTTCCCCTTTAAGTCTTCCAGTCTTCAAAACTCTAGACCACACAGGTCCCGTTTTCCAGGGCAGATGCAACAAATACAGTGAATCAATGGAGCGCAGGAATTGTCACTATCTCATTCCCTCTAGGCACCTCCCCAACCTCCTGGCTTATCCTCCAACCACCTTTAGACCAGTGCTTCTCAAAGTATGGTCCACAGTTGAGCAGCATCGCATCACCTGGGAGCTTGTGAGAAATGCAGAATCTCAGACCCCATCCCAGACCTTTGGGATCCCAGGTGGTTCACATGCACACCTATGCCTGAGAAGTCCTGCTGTAAAAACTTTGTCCTGCAGCTCTGTTTTCCCTTTGCTGGACAGTCATTGGTAGCACCTAAAACACAGCCTGATCACAGGAGGTGGTGCCTGATATCTCCAGGTGTCTTTGGCTGAGCAGGGCTGTAGGCAGAGGAGCACAGTGAGAAGCCTCAAAGAGACCTAACTGGCCTGGGTAAATGCCTGAGGTCAATTACAAACACCCGACTGTCCCTGGTTGGAACAATCTACTGCTTTACCTGCTGGTCAGGAAGCTATCCAAGAAAAATATGCTTACATGTACGTTGTGAATTTCCTGTTTTTGTTCCAAGGAAGGGCTTGGCTCCCAGATTTCCTTTCTGGAGGAACTCTTGAAACATCACTTTCCACTCTCTCCACCTTTAAGTACGTTCCAACCATAACTGAAATTACCTGATTTATCATCCTTCAATTGAAGTGTGCCAGCCTCCCTCCAGTTTTGGGAAGAGGAGAAGGAACCATTGGACCGCCTCCCGTCACATCCCCTCGACCCCCCAACAGAAATTCCTCCCACCCAGATCCCATCCTTCTGCAATCTCCTTAGGACCCATCACCTCCGTGGCTCTGCGGACTGGCCCCCATTATTCCTGCCTTTACACATTTCCCCTCTATGCAGCTACGATGCCTTTCATAGAACACAGACCTTACTTTCCCAGCTCTTCCTTATTGCCTTCAAGAAAAAAAAAAAAAACCCAACATTTGTAGACTGGCATAAAAAGCCCTCCAGGATGAGGCCTCTTGCTTCTCTCTTCAGCCTCATCTTACCTCATTCCTCTGCAACAATGTGTGTCTCCATCACACAAAGCAAAGAGCAGAGCCCTCTCTCATGCCCTTGCACGTGCTATTCCCGTTACCTGTCCTGTTCTTACCTTTACCCTGCAGCAACTCCTCACCTCCCTCAAGATTCAGTTTGGAACACAGCACTCTCTCTAGGAAGCCTTTCCTGTGCCCTTACAATTTATGTTGTGTATCGTGCTTCTGTAGCATCTCTATGAAAACATTTATTACATCATATATTGAAAATATTTGAAAGCAGTTATTGATTTGTTATACAAATATCATATTTTTATTTTAAAATCGTTAACATATATACACACAAAAAGAAAAAAATGATTACCTATTACCTATTTATATTAGTGTTCAAAGAAGACACTCTGTTTTTCAAGTATGAAGGGAAGTGATAAAAGAAATTAGAGGCTTACACACCTGTTAGATGGACTGTTGTAGCAAGGGTCCCAGGGGATTTTAGCCCATGATATCTAAGTGACAGACTCTCAAAGACCTTGCCTGGAAGCCACTCCACTGTAAAGCTCAAGAACTTCTGGAAAATTCCCACCAATTATCTCAGTCTGCAGCACTAATGTGGGGAATCCCAAGGCTGTTTTGAACCTCTCATCTGCTTATGCATTTGTTATCTCTGGAAAAGAATAGCTTCTCTGTTTTGGAAATATTGTTCCCAGCATCTCCTCTGTGGTACAGAGGTCTTAATAGTGAGGGGCATTGATGCTAAGTTTACAGCAGATAATTCACCTAAAGATAACTACATTTTGGTGCACCACCTTTCATACATATTTGTGTGTGTGTGTGTGTGTGTGTGTGTGTGTGTGTGTAAGTGAATAATATACATATAAAACTCTCTCTTTACTATGTGCTCTCTATCTTTATATCTATATACATTTCTCCCCTCTGGCTCCTTGAAGCTCCTTGTTTCTCTACTTTTTAGAGCAAGGATTCCCAGCACTGGTTTGATGACACCCTGGAGTGTCTTCATTTATCTCAGGGGGTGCCTTGAAATTCACAAAACAAGATTAATTTAAATTAATTTTCATTTAAAAAAGTAAACAGACATTATATAGTAATTACAGGTACAAGTGTGTGTGTTGAAATGAAACTAATAAATGCTTGCCTTAGAGAGACATCAAGAAGATGGGGGTGGGGTTGGAAGGGACCAGAAAGGTGGTTTAGTTAGACTGTTTCTAAAACATCCCCTCTAATTACTTCCAGGTTGGTATTTCCCCCAAATTAATCGTGTTTCTCAAATTGGAAGTCAGGGCTAAGGGGGCCGAAAGCTCCTCGTATGCAGGTCTATATTCTGTGCCTACCATGGAACCTGGCATGTGGTAGATCCTCAGGAAACAGATTTTGATTGACTGTGTGTCCTCAGGACATAGTGTTGGAGGCTGAGGAGGGTACACGTCTCATGAGAGTTCCAGCTCTGTGGGATTGGAGGCCGTGAGGTATCTTCAGAGATAGTGGTATGGGTACCAATCCCATTCAAGTTCCAGGAGAATGTAGATGCCCAGACAGTCAAGGATAAAAGAACCTAGGCTGAGATTCACTGGCCTTATATGACTGGCCAGAGGCTTCTATAATTGCCTTTCTGTTAACAGCTTGTGCGAATCATCAGAAAGATAGATCAACTAACATCATACATGTATAAATGTCAGTGACTTGGTGCTGAAGGTACAGTCCCAAGGTCCTAGATACAGGAAGGAATTTTGAGCTCTGCATGAGACCAGATTCTCTGAAGCAATAGAGTTGATGGTGGGTTCAAATCCCGACTCAGCCATTTAAAGCTATATAACCCCGAATAAATTGCTTTACACCTCAGTGCCCTCCTCTATAAAGAGATAGTCATAACACCTACCTCATAGGGTTGTGAGGATTAAATGAGTTAATCCATGTAAAGTGCTTTGAACAGCGCTTGGCACAGTGAGAGATCAATAAACGCTGGCTCTTGTCATCATCATCACAGTAGGCTCTATGTGCTTATCAGGACTAATTGGTAGTAGGTGTTTCAACTGGAGACTAAAAAGGATATCCATTCCTCTCTGCCCTCAGCTTGGAATGCTTTAGTGACCCCATCTGGTCCCAAAGAATAGGCTCAAGAATTCCTCCCGCCGTGCCCTAGATTGGGGTAGGAACATCATTTGCAGTGCTAGGACTGGAAACTTAGGCAGAGGGTTAAATAGTGTAACAAGCCAGCAAGCAAACAAATGAAACAGAACAGAAAACCACCACATGCAAATAAAAGTCTCAGTGCATCCTCACACCGTTGTGGCCTCTCCCGCTGCGGAGCACAGGCTCCGGACGCGCAGGCCCAGCGGCCATGGCCCACGGGCCCAGCCGCTCCACGGCACGCGGGATCCTCCCGGGCCGGGGCACAAATCTGCGTCCCCTGCATCGGCAGGTGGACTCTCAACCACTGCACCACCAGGGAAGCCCAACCCACTACTATTGATGAAAAACCCCAACCTCTTCTGGAGAAAATGATTGATGGGAAGAGAACTTTTGAGGCCATTAAAACACATTCCTGATTCTCTTTATTTTAGTAAAAAACTCAATATACCTGTATCCCCCCAGGGATGAGAAAGACAGATGAGAAAGACAAATCAAGTTTCATGTCTGATCTAAGCAAAATTCAAATACTGGGTTTGAAATGCCAATACTTCTCTTCAATTCCTTTTCTCTTGTGCAAACACTGAGGAATATACACTATGTGATTATTCTGATGTTCACACAGTTGTTTGGGATCAGAAAATTTTCAAATACATATATAATTTATTTCTGGGATTGCTTATGACCATAATAGAGACAAAATTAATGAGTGAACGTTATTTATTTGAAATTCATGACACTCTAAAGACTATCTTTGGGCAGAAATATATTTGATTCACAAGAATGTGGAAAGATGGTGGGAAGAAATTTCTTTTAGTGGTTAGCTTTGTTTTATAGTATTTTGATCTCCAAGGATATAGCAGTCTTAGCCTTTCTGGTCCTTTTGTTTCTAAAACTCTGTGCCTCTTCAATTCAGTTAAACTAATATATACCAGATATGCCTAGGTAAACAAAATATATTGGGCTATACACTTGAATGAAGATACAGAGAAAAACCCAAAACTTACATTTTAGTGCTGTAGAAGATTGTTATAACCATGACCCCAATGAATCATACCTACCAGTATCCACACCCTTATACATTCTTCTATTGCATTGACATTGGGCTCAGCCACGTGACTTGCTTTGGCCAATGGACATAAACAAATGTGATGGAGGCAGAGATTTGATAAGCACTTGCACATTGAGGCTTGTCCTCCTAGAACCCTGAGACCACCATGCAAGGAAGAAGCCCAGAATTAAATACTATGTGGTAGGAGAGGCCAGTTAAGTCCAGTAACCAAGGGCAACCCTCCCAGCTGAATGCAGTTGCATCAGTGACCCAAGACATGACCAGCAGAAGAATGATCCAGCTAACATGGAATAGTGATAATCATGAGGTCAGTAAGTTTTGGAAGAGTTTGCTACAGAGATGGAAAACTGATATAAAAATTGATATGCAGAAGTGGCACGTTGCTGTATTAAAAACCGAAACTATGTAGCATTGGCTTTGGGACTGAGGGTCTGGCAGAGGTTAAAAGGACAGCAAGTAGAGTGCTGGTGGAGACTGGAAGACCTGAGAGGAAACTGTTCCTGGAGGCTGATAAAGGGCACCGCATAGTATATAATAGTGACACAACTGGCAACACTGTCACCTCCAGTAATTGGAAGACAGAAAATGTACTTAATCAAGTTGTGGATGTGGCTTAAGATTTCCACTTAGAATGCTGAGGGGGTCAATTAACTTTTTAAAAGTTATATATAATAGAATATGAGGAGAGAGAAACTAAAGAAAGAACTGCTCCATTTGTAAGAAGAATTTAAAGTACATATGGAGGGTCCAGGATATGCTGAGCTGGGAAATGAAACCATTTCACATTTCCAGTCTCTTCAACATGCAAAAAATTCTCAAAGTAAGAAATGGCCTCAGGATACAGATCAAATCAGGAGTGTGGCTATAAGACTCTGTGAAGACCACAGTAAGATTTTAAATGGTGTCTACCAGACTCTCTTAGCTAGATAAAAGGGCTTCTAGGAATCTTAAGGGCATTTTTCCCATAGCACCTTGACATGCTGACCAAAGTAGAGGCCCATCTTAAAAATAATTGTTAGTGTAGCTTTTGTCTAATGAAATGAACTATAACCTGGTGTGTGGGAAGTCCACAAAGTTTATAAGGGAACTGGGCCAGTTTAGACCAAAGCATGCAGGAAGCAAGCTGAGAAAGTTACTCAGCTGCAAACAAAGGCTATTTCTTATTGAAAAAGAAGACCGTTTCAGAGGGCAGAGCTAACCACTTCCAGTGAATAGAACTAGACTCTAGCAAAGAACCATTTCCCATACTCAGAGTAGGAGGCTCTGCAACATTTGTCTGGCTGGATTTCAGAATTGCTATGGACCAGTGGCTGCTATGTGGCTCCCTGTTCCTCCCCCTTATAAATGGGAGTGCCTATTGGGTATTCCATTCTCACAGTTGTATGCTGGGTATGTGTAGAGCAGATAAGTTGTTTTTTCTGTCCATGAGTCCCTGAATGGTGAGAAACCACACCTGAGAAGCTGCATGAGGAATTGCCCTTGAGGAGCCTCAACCACATCTGGACCTGAGCCAGATCAGGAGATCCTGGACTTGTAGTTTGATGCCATGATTGGATGGGCTCTTGATAGTTTCAAAGAAGAGGAATGTGAATCACTAGGGCCAGGGAGAAGACTGTGGTACCTCGTTATAGTAATAACCCTCAATATATTATGTCCTATGGTGTCCATGCCCCTGGGTATACAATGACTCTATGCTTGGCCATAAGACTTGCTTTGCTCAATGGGACATCAGCACATGTGATGCAAGTAGAGGCTTGAAAAGTGCTTTTGCACTGGGCCTTGTCCTGTTGGAAGCTGCCCTGAGATCACCATGCTGTGAAGAAGTCTGATGAAAGACCACATGGAGAGAGTGGCCCTGTCGCCTCATATTGTCCCAATTTAACCCTGTACCCAACCAATCCATCAGCTAAATGTGGCTTCATCAGTGGGTCCAGGCAAGACCAATAAAGAATGGTCCCAATATTCACAGAATCATGTGATATAATAAATTGTTGTTTTAAGCCACTAATTTCGGGATGTGTTTTTTTTTTTTTTTTTTTTTTTTTTGCGGTACACGGGCCTCTCACTCTTGTGGCCTTTCCTGTTGTGGAGCACAGGCTCTGGACGCGCAGGCTCAGTGGCCATGGCTCACGGGCCCAGCTGCTCTGTGGCATGTGGGATCTTGCCGGACCGGGGCACGAACCCGTGTCCCCTGCATCGGCAGGCGGACTCTCAACCACTGCGCCACCAGGGAAGCCCCAAGGGATGGTTTATTATGCAGCAATAGATGGCCAGTACAGGTGTCTGTTACTAAGCATCCAGTTATATCTAGTAAATTGTAGAAAAGGAGGGTGACATTGTGTTACATGGATTTCTGAAAGTCATTGATGCTCTCTCGATAGCTTTGTGTACAAGTTGAAGAACTGATGATGGAATGAAGATAATGTGTTATAGGTATGTAACACATTATCTTCTCACCTGTATGTAAAGATGCTGAATAATGGATGAAGTCCTTGATGAACATGTGGTAGAATAGAGAAATGAGAATGGGTTCTGAAACAGGGAGAGTTGGTGCAATTGCGGTTCTAAAACTGAACTTTGGGCAAGTTACCTAACTTCTCAGAGTCTTTGTTTCTGTACCTGTGAAATAGGATTATATTGTCTATTTTATGCTATTACTATCAGGATTAACTGAGATAATATGTATAAAAATATGCTATGCAATGCCTGGCACATGGTAGGTGTTCATTATATGTTGATTCCTTTCTACTTGAGTTCACTTTGTTCACCATGCAGCATTTCACTGAGGAATTCACTGGGACCTTGGCCTTGGGATCATGGAACAGCAACTCCAGGATTAGGAAAACTGGGAAAATTGGGTCTATGATTGCAGGGTTAGGGATCTGTAAGCCAACTCCAGTGATAGGACAGAATTTCTGAATTGATCTGTCTTCAGGGTTCTTTCATATGTGCTTTCATTGATTTTTGTAACACATTGTGCACTGGCTCAGTCTTTGGAATACTCTTCCTCTCTCACTTGTCAAAATAATCTGTTCTTACTCCCATTTCCTAGGGTCCTGTTGAAGTACCTCTTTGTCTTACAAATTGCTCTTAAAATATGAATTCCATCCAGAAGTAGAGTCAGTAACCTGTCTCTGACATAACCCAAGGCATACAAAGGAAGATATGCTTTTTGTGAGAAAATGATGATCTTTCTTTTGGGTCAAGGATGTTGTCAACCCAGGCAAAGGCAATGTTTCATCACTCAGATGGTATGGTCTCAAAAACTGAAGAAGAGAACCCAGTTGGGTGCTACATTTAGGACATTTCTAAAACAAGGTAACAGAGGAACTCCTGGGCAATTGGAAGGGCACCACAACTACTAGTGAGTTGCCTACTTCAGTCTAGTACCCATTTGAACTCTGCTGGCCTCCAGGATAGTTTGTGATAGCAAGAAATGATCACTATGGTACACTGGGAAAAAAAAAGTTAACCTCAAAACATAAAATGGTGGAAGAAGAAAAAAGGTAGAAGCTCTTTCAGGACAGGGAATGAGAATAGTCCTTAGGTGACTATTCCCTACAGTCCCTTTGAGAAGGGAGTTCATCCATTACAAAGGTCCTCAAAATATTCATGGTACACGGGAGACTGGGGGTGGGTGGGTGGATACATTATCAACAACCTAGTTCTTCCCATTTTTAATTTTTTTTTTCCTGATCCACTTGCTGATTTTCAGGCTGATCTTGGGTTATAAGTCTTTGGTTTCCTTTTGTTGGTTTCGTTTTTGAATTTCCATTTGTTGAGCAACTTTAATGCATCAGACGCCGTGCTAGGTATTTAATATGTATTTTTCTATATGATCGTCCCAACTACCCTACAATGGAGATACTGTTTTCCCTACTTTATAAATGATTTGACTTGGAAAGGTTTGAAAGCAGTTCTGCCTGATTGTGAGGATTTTGTTCATTCACTGCACCATGGTGGTGCTGGGTAGGGCAGCTGCAAGGCCTTTAACTCAAGAATGATTGCACTAATCTTTGGGAGAGCAAGTCTCTTCACCAATTAGATTCTGGTTATACTTCCTCATGTAGTACTTTAATTACAAAGTGTTTTCTGAAGACTTTTCACTACCAGAACTGCTCAAATTCTGCTTTGATTGGGAGCTAATTTGTTTACTCTCATTAATTTTATCTGGTTGAAGTCTTCCTTCCCCTGCTTTTTTTAAAAAAGACAGTATTTCTCTATCAAATCATAGAGCAATTATTTTGGTGGGCTTTTCGTATAAATGTTGTGCTCGTTTTGTCTTTCATAAATTACAGTTCTGAATTTTTTCTAATATTTTCTATGAAGAACAGGTTGGGCTTAGGTAAAATATTCCATTATTAACCATGCTATCATGTGTTGGAAAAATCTGTCAAGAATAGATTTAAGATGGCTTATAGGGCTTCCCTGGTGGTGCAGTGCTTGAGAGTCCACCTGCCGATGTAGGGGACACGGGTTCGTGCCCCGGTCCGGGAGGATCCCACATGCCGCAGAGCGGCTGGGCCTGTGAGCCATGGCCGCTGAGCCTGCGCGTCCGGAGCCTGTGCTCCGCAATGGGAGAGGCCACAACAGTGAGAGGCCCGCGTACCGCTAAATAAAAAAAAAGAAAGAAAAAAAAAAAGAAAAGATGGCTTATAAATGTAATTGATCTTGTTTTGGTCTTTGTCCATAAAAACTAGTAATGGACTGGTGTATCAGTCAGGGCTTGTAAGGAAAGAGATGTCCATACAAACCGAATAACAAAAGAGAAGTTAAGAAAGGACCTATATGCAAAGGTATGGGCAAGGTTGAGGAAAACCTACAAAGGTTGGTATAGTACCTTGGAAACATTGCAACTCACAAGCCTGAATGATCAAAGGAAGTGAGGGCTTACTGGAATTCGAAGAGTACAGCTATATGGAGAGGGGTGCCTGACATTAGATATAGCCTTTGTTTCGGGAATGAAACCAACCCATGGTGGCCAGGCAGGGAAGAAACTAGGGGGACAGATAAGGCTAACCTTTCTATCTTCTTATCCTCTCATCTCCTGCCAGTGCCTCCCATTGGCTGAACTCCTCTAGAAGTGAGAGGGAAAGGGAGCTTGTTGATGCAGCCCATACAGTTCAGCCTTCTGGCAGCACAGAGCAGTGGGGAGAAGTGTGGAGAAGGGATGGAGAAGTTGAAACAGAAGACATTCAACACAGCTGGGGTGCAAGATCTGATAACTAATGTTCATGTTCAACCTGAACTTTCGACCACAGCAAATAGTCATGAGAACAGTCTCCTAACAGATCAGATAATAATTTCAGTCTTTAGAAAATGAGACTGTGTTCTGCTTCTGCTTCCTCCAACCTTTCTTTTTAATTTGTTTCTTAATGATTTGAAACAATTTGTGCATGTCCTAGCTGCATATACCCCTATTATGAAAAGTATAAAAATAACTATTTTCTATGCTGGTGATATAATTTTATTGTCACTAACCAGAAATGGCCTCTCTATCTTACTGGAAAACAGAGTGGCTTGAATTCAACTTTTCTAAATCCCAAATCATCACTTTTGGCAGAGAGTATATTCAATCTAAATGCCTTATATCTAATGTTTGTATATTGCCAGCCAACTTTCTCAGCTACTTAAGGGTCATTTTGCAACCATTTTTCTCCGGTGGTTTCACTAGAAAATTATGCTACTTAAAAGTAGATGTTTCTTGGCTGCATTACTGATATTTGTTTCTGGGGCCCAGGAGATTGGCGAAATCTATTTTGAAAATGTTTTCAGATACAAGGTGTAGCGTCCATGCCTGTTCAGTAAATTCTGGTTGAATGAAAGAGTGAGGTAATTAACTTTGTAACTTTGTAACTTTGTAACTTTGTAACTTTGATTTTTATCTTTCTTTCCCTCAACAGTTTTTAGGAAACAGTTTTTAGAAACCATCTTGAGGAAAATTTTAGTCTTGCTGGTAGATCCTTCACTGAAAATCCCCACATGGAGGTTGGGGTAGCCAGCTATTTGGGTCTTGGTTAGGAGTCTTTATTTACTTTAAAGGAAGTGAAATATCTCCTGCCCTGTTGATTGTGAAGGTGTATGGGACTCTCCTTCATTAGCATGACAGATTTCATGCAGCTCATACTCTTGTCAAATGTTAAAATTTGGACATTTCTGTTGCCCAGTGCCTACCAAGAGCTTAATTAGATGGGTGAGCAGTTCTGATCCACAGCTAAAGAATATACAGTTCTTTCATTATTCTAGATCAACACTGTCCAATAGAACTTTCTGCAATGATGGAAATGTTCTATCATTGTGCTGTACAATGTAATAGTCACTAGCCATGTGTGGCTATTAAAATTTAAAATATGGCTGTCAAGACTGAAGAATGGCATTTAAAATTTTTAATTTAATTTCAATTAATTTAAATTTAAAATCATCTATACTTTGGGAATTCCCTGGCAGTCCACTGGTTAGGACTCTGCGTGCTTTCACTGCTGAGGGTGTGGGTTCAATCCCTGGTTGGGGAACTAAGTTCCTGCAAACCGCGCGGTGTGGTCAAAATAAATAAATAAATAAAAGAAAATCAACTATACTTCGATTTAAAAAAAGTACCCTAAGGGGAGCAACATAAAATTAAAACTGACAAAAAAAATAAAAGAATTTACAATGTGCCAGGCTCTGCTCTATCTCAATTAATCCTTATAATAATCCTCTTAAAGAAGTACTACAATCAGCATTTACAAATAATTTGTTTTTCACTAATCATGGCTAAAATTGACAAGAGTAAAATTACACCACATGTTTTGAGTATCTGATTTCAGAAATGATTTTAGCACTGCTTAAACGCTTTGCTGCTTTCTTTCTATTTCAACTTCCAGATGTATTTTTTGAGAAAATCAAAAAATTCAAAATAAACTCAATGACTCACTAAAATAACTAAATAATTCAATCAATTTATTTATTTATTTAAATAGCCATTTAGGCCAAGGGCTACCATCTTGGGCAGCACCACTCTACACATTCTAGATTTTATCCCTGGGTCAAGTCTGACTATTCTTTGGCTTTCAAAAGAATAGCATTTATCGAATCACAAATTTCTATTTTGTCATTTATGGTGGTTTTAAAACATGTTTTCATATTCTTGGACATTCCTCCAAGAACATGGATACGAATTACCCTTCCCTTGAATGTGGGCCAGCTTTGGTGACTTGCTTCTGGCAAATAGAATGTGGAAGAACTGATACTACATGACTTTGGAGGCTGGTTTATGATAGGCGATACACCCTGCCTGGCTCTCTCCTTCTCAGCCTGAGCTCCTACATAAGGATTCTGGCTGCTCTCATGCTACCATCCTGAAGTCACGTGGAGAGACCACCTACAGCTATCTGAAGAGGACCAGCTATTCCAGCCCCCAGCTTAGAGAACTGCTTAGCCGACTCCAGTCAGTCCCCAGTGAGATAGTAATAAATGATCACTATCATTTTAAGTCACTATTTTGAGGTTGTTGCGCGGCAAGAGGTAACTGGAACAGTCTTGGTAGGAAACAGTGCAACAGAAAACAGTTCTATTAAACTCCTTAAACAACTCATTGTGGGGTTGTTTTGAGGACAAAGTCTACAACATCAGTTTCTCGTGGATTTTTTTTTTCTCGTGGATCTTAATATCAGGAAGAGCTGCACCTTCCTGAACAACTAAAATCTTTTACTTTAATACCTTTTTGCTTTGGTTGCTAGAAACTCAAAGCTGAATTCATTCCCCACCTTTGTAACTAAATAGGACTGTACTTTTGCTTTGCCCTCATCCTACTATTCCCTTACCTTTTTTTCTTTTTAAAACCCCAATGCAGTCTATATATTATCAAACCACTTCAAAAAAGTGAGTGTTAGTAATGTTGGGTCTTTGCTGAATCAATGTGAGCTACAAGATCATCCAGTAGATTGATAATGATGGCCGGAAGAGTGCTGGAATTGTGTGACTCTCAAATGGCCTTATTTTCAGGAAGGAAATAAGGCCCTGAGAAGTAAAGTAACTTCTAGCTATGAGGGATACAGAGCTAGTGAGTAGCAAAATTTCAGCCCAGGTGAAGGTGCATCTTACCGTCCATTCTCCCACATGGCACCCGCTGGTCAGATGTTGGTTCTTTACTCTGGGGATGGGATAGTGGTACAAAGATAAGTAAGACCTTGCTCAGGGGTTGACTCTCAAGATATGCCTGGTGGGGATAGTACATGTGTTTAAACATAAAGTGATATACATTTGGGGACTTCCCTGGTGGTCCAGTGGTTAGGACGCTGCGCTTCCACTGCAGGTGACCCAGGTTTGATCTCTGATTGGGGAATTAAGATCCTGCAAGCCATGGTGGTGCAGCCAAAATAAATAAATAAATAAATAAAATAAAGTTAAAAAAAAAACATTTGACCCTTGAACAACTGGGGATTAGGGTTGCAGGCTCTCTGCACAGCAAAAAAATCCACTTATAATTTATAGTCAGCCCTCCACATACACAATCCCTTATATCCACAGTTCCACATTCATGTATTCAACCAACTGTGGATCGTGTAGTACTGTAGTGTTTACTATTGAAAAAAATTCACATACAAGTGGACCCATGCAGTTCAAACCCATGTTGTTCAAGGGTCAGCTGTACATCATAAAAGAGGTACAAATTAAACTTTGTAAATGTTCAGAGGAATGAGACATCACTTCCAAGTGGAGGTTCATAGAAGGTGTCACGAAAGAGTGATACTAAGCTAGGCCTGGAGAGACGGATGTGATTCATATGTGCAGACATTGGAGCGAGGATGGGGTGGAAGATGGAGCAGTCTAGCAGCAGTGAGTTCAATGCTGGGAATTCTAGTCTATGTGGCATTTGGTGGGGAAGATATTTTTGGAAGGGGGCTGTGACACATCTCAAATTATACTATGTGAGTACCTGCTTACTCTTCTGTTTGTGGTACCAGCCCTGTCCAGGGGCATGTGACCTGTACGTGTGGATGGTATCAACTCAGGAAGAGAGACTAATGCTGATATAAGTTTCCATGTAGCTGACTGCTTAGAAAACTCAACACTTGGGACTATGTTCTGAGGTAACTGCTTAAAACCTTTTAACAACAAATTGCTTTTAGACTTCAGTATGGAAGAGAAAATACTGGAAGAGATTCTACACCATTGCTCAGCCCTGCAAACAGGGGCATTTCAGGACACTTGGGAGGAACCCAGAAACATGCTCAGCTTCTTCTTAGACTGCCTTACATTTCTTGCAGCCTCGTATGATCATAGGAGCCTGGTATTCTGTTGACAGTAAGCCCAGCAAAGCTACAGAGTGGATCTCTGTAGGGACAGAGCTGCAGTTCTTTCCAGAGTTTGATTGATTTGTTACAATTAGTAACAGGCGGCTCTCCTGAAATTCCACAATTGCCTCTTGAAATAGGAAAATCCCAGGTGACATGGGTAGGAAATTGCTAATGGGGCGAAAACTTTTCCAGACCATTAAAACAAGATCCTGCCACTTGCCTGTAAGTGAAAGTTTAAACAAACCTCTTTTCTTTTCTTTTTTTTTTTGAATTTATTTATTTATTTTTGGCTGCGCTAGGTCTTTGTTGCTGTGTACGGGCTTCCTCTAGTTGCGGCTCTTTGTTGTTTCAGTGGCTTCTCTTGTTGTGGAGCACGGGCCCTAGGTGCACGAGATCCAGTAGTTGTGGCATGCGGGCTCAGCAGTTTGGCTTGTGGGCTCTAGAGCACAGGCTCAGTAGTTGTGGCTCACGGGCCTAGCTGCTCTGCAGCATGTAGGATCTTCCCGGGCCAGGGCTCGAACCCGTGTGCCCTGCATTGGCAGGCAGATTCTTAACCACTGTGCCACCAGGGAAGGCCCAAACCTCTTTTCTTGATTAGGAAAACCAAAGTCAATATCTGATTACAGCAAAATTCAATGCCATTCTGCTGGATTCTTTGGGGTCTATAAAACCCCAGAAGGACAGCAGCCCAGGTGGATGACTCACAAGTGTTCTGACTCAGATTCCAGGTTCTTGGGGTGCTTTCCATAAAATGCTTCCAAAGGTGTTAAACCACCAATAATCATAGTTGCCATATTGACTTTGCACAAAACTGTACAGCCTATAAATCATTTTCATATACGGTATCTCATCTAATCCTCCCAAAAACTCGATGAGGTGTATATCACTCTTCTACTTTTGCAGAAGAGAAAACTGAGGCCCAGGTAACTTAAGCAAATTATCCTAAATCTCAGGGTGAACATGTATCAGTGGAAAGGTTTACATTTGGTCTTAGGAATCTAAAACTATTTGTGCGTTTGAGGAAAAAGGTCCGAGGATGAGAGACAAGGTTGGGAACTGTAGTTGGAAGAGTGGACGCAGAGGTCCCTTGGGCCAACATCTGATCATCTAGGGATATGCTGTCCCCAGACAGGGAAAAATTTTGCCAGCCTTCTCTCTGCCTGGGAAGGTAATCAGTTAGTGTTAGAGACCCCCTAGATCTGGAAGTGACCAAAGTTATGATGTAGTTCAAATCCCTTGCCCAGAGAAGTTCAGTGTCTTGCAAAGACTTACACAGATAACTGGTGACAAAGCTGGGATTGGTACCCAGTTTTCTGGATCTTACAGGAATTTCTCCTGCTATAACTGAATGCTTTTCCTCCTACATGCTCTCTCCTTTTCACTAGGTAGAAATGTGTTTACAGTGAAAGACGATTGGGCACTCCTTAGATAACTGAGCTAATATTAACAATTGCTACTATTCATCCAACACCAGCGATGTGCCAGGTTCTGTGCTAGATCTTTCACATGCATTATTTTGAATCTTCACAAGAACGCTGCAAAGCATATATTATTATCTCTGTGAGGAGACGGAGACCAGGGTTGAGGATGGATTGCCAAGACAATACTGAGTTGACGTTCTTCCCACCGTGCAGCGCACAGAGTAAGAGTTTCTCTCTTGTCATAAAAAACAGAAATGTCTGAACTTTTTAATATGATCAAGTATTGTTTTTGGAAAATCATTAAAATTCAAATTGTATTTATTCCTACAACGATATCTGATTAAAAAGTGAGATAAGGGAGATGAATCAGTTATCACTTTTAAACAGAGTTCTTAGAAGTCTTGATTAATAAGGTTTTTTTTTTTTTTATTGTGAAGGAAAACCGACATTTTAAAAAAGCTGTAATTCAAGTCATATGCTTAAGTAATTTTTTAAGAAGAGAGGCAGGGGGCTTCCCTGGTGGCGCAGTGGTTGAGAGTCCGCCTGCCGATGCAGCGGACACGGGTTTGTGCCCCGGTCCGGGAAGATCCCACGTGTCGCGGAGCTGCTGGGCCCGTGAGCCATGGCTGCTGAGCCTGCGCGTCCGGAGCCTGTGCTCCGCAACGGGAGAGGCCACAACAGTGAGAGACCCGCATACCGCAAAAAAAAAAAAAAAAAAAAGAAAGAAAGAAAAAAAGAAGAGAGGCAGGGTCTTTTAAAACCCCTATTCATCTAGAGTGCTAGGGACAGAGCTGTAGAAGTTCTTTTGTATTAATTAGTTCTTCCCTCAAATTATCATACCTTTAGGAGTGCTAAGCATAGTCATCATTTGTACCTCAGTTAGAGTTACTTTACACCTGCTTTCCTTTTAGCATCTGTGATATGCCTTCCAAATTTTGTTTTAAAAAAGCATTTTTTTTTAAAACTTGGAACACTTTGAGGAAATGGAGAAATCTGAGTGCCATACCTCCAAGGAAGGATTTGGACCACAGATGGGCAGTGTGGAATTGCTTGGTACTTGAAAACCAGCAGGGGAGGTCGCCAGGAAATGGGAAAACAGAACTGACCGGGAGTTGGGAAAGTGTCAATGTGAAATTTCTCAATTTCCACTTTTTCCCTGACCCCTAATGGCTATTCCTGGTCAGTATGCTGCCAAATCCTGATACAACATAGGTGGCTAATTACTGCCTTCAAGTTCAGACCTTCGTCAGGCAGTGCACAGAGGTGTCATGATGTGTCTTTCGGTATGATTCCAAACACTATACTTCTGTCATTTGACTCCGTTCCTTTTCACATGGGTCCTCTGCTTCCACCTATACAACCCAGAATGGTCACGTCTTGGATTGCTCTCGGAGAACTGGGGTAAGAGCCTTCTTCCCTGAAACAGCAGGTGCCGCAGCTCCAGATTAAGGGCCATTGTGATGATGCCCCTTAATCTGCTGTCACAACTTTTTATTGGTTTCTGGTCCTTTGACTTGTATTGCCTGACCCTAGTGCCTGTGGGTTTCCAGATTCCTAACTGCTGGCTTGGTTTTTTACCTACATACTTAATCTTGACTCCTGATATGCACCTGATTCCTGACTGTTCATTTGGCTTGAGTCCTATTGGCTTTTCCCATCCCAAGCCCCTACCTGTGATTCTTAGACTTGTTTTCTGCCTGGCTTCCCACCCTGGCTCTGATAATCCTCATCAGCACCAGTTCTGACTCAGTAGGGAGATTCAATCTCATTGAGCAGCCAGGTGAACAAGAGGACGGCGGAAGGAGTTGATAATCTCGCATCATCATCCAGCATCTGGCACGAATCTCATGGTCTTTTCGATCATGGGGTTGCTTTTACATGTTATAAGAGTTCAAAGAATACTTGAACAGAAGAAATCTTTTGTAATCAAGGGGCAATCATTGTTATTCTTTCCAGTTGTTGAGTTAGCTGTGCCTCTATAAATTGTAACATACTGTTCCAAGTTTTATTGAGTTCCTGAGGTGTCCTGAAATTAGGGTCAGTCCACGTCTCCAGGGAAGACCAGATCCATTCCTGTGATGCAGGATATTTGATAGAGTTCATGGGTGATCATTTCTACTGCTCCTCCGTCATTCTAAAAGTGAACAAAAGTCAGTTTCCCCACAGAGCCTAGATTTTTGAAATAACTTTACCTGTGTAAAATCCCAACTTATCTCAATAGGATATTGTTAAAGGAAGGAGAATTTCCCATCCAAGATAACTAACCCAAATCAAGGTCCTTGGGTGGGAAACAAAGCTTAATATCTGATCCCAGCAAAGCTCTGGTATTTTGTCTTGCAGGCTTATTGAGAGTATATAACCATGGGTAATTTCTTGGACAAACGAACCCAAGATTAATTTCTCACCATTTTCTGGAAATACATTGAAACATTTGCAAATGAAGGTATGATGGGCTCTCAAATAGGAATTCTTTTAGATGACTGTTTTTAAGAATTCACATTAAGCTTATTTCTAAAATTATAACTGACTATGACAGATAAGTTGATGAGTCAATGTCATCTCTTAGAGTTCATGATAATTTTAAGGGCATGTTATCAACCACATTTCTAACCAAAATCAAGCAATTTTGGGTGTGTCTCTTAAAGTAGTTTTCCACAATGTCATACTTTACCCTGTACTTGTAGCTGCTTTTTGAGCTGTAGGGTTTGGTGGGGCTGGGAATGCTGACCTCAGGAAGGATTTGGGACAGTGCTTGGCAATCCCATGACACATCAGTTGTCCTTTCCCGTCATCTATCTGGCATTGACTGGATCAAAAACAGAGCACTATTCCTGGTTTATGTTGAAATTCTCTGCTGTCCTTTGAAATCCCAAGTAAATATTTCCTCCTATTGTGTAACTCAAGAGGTTTGATAAAGTATGATGTTTGTCATTCTGTTTCTGGAAATCTTTCTTTACAGAGGACACCTATAGGTGTTCTAGAGTCGCTTGAATGACAATTAGTCCTGGATGATGCAATAGAGGCCACAATCCAAGTCCGTGTAGCAATAAAACACATCCTACAGAAACAGAGACAGAGATAAGCAGGGGCCGTTCTAAGAGGGATGAAGCAAAAACTCAAAGGATCTATCACTCAGACAGCCAAGGTAGCGGAGAGCAGAATAGGAACACCAAGAAAACAGTCTCTGATAAACCAGTGCAGTAATTGGAAGTGTTTCTGGTGATGTGAAGGAGGACTCTGGAGGCCTCCAGGGTGAGATAAGTCAAGCAATCAACATGTCAAGGTAATTTGTTAGCAGTTCAGGCTTTGGGTCAATGTGTGTAAACCTGCCCACTATGATGTATGAATAACCTGAGGAGACTTGGCTGTAGAAGGACAATAGAAAAGTGGAGCCTGCTTGGACCTGACAAGAGGGGCCACTTGTACCTGTTAATGTAACATCTGTCCCAGTGAAGGCAGACCCTGATTACAAACCACTGATATAGTTAGAGGGGTAGGCATGGCCTCCATAAGGACAGCAGGGTTCCCACATTTCCCTGCTCTTGCTGAGTAGTTTTTATGGACTGATGCTCTCAAAAAGCTGCAAAATGGGAATAAAGACTTTAGTGATGGTTCCTCAATATAGGCCAAACAGACGTTAACTATAACTGTCGGAACTCACACCAACTGTACACAGCACTCACCATCTCGCTGAGCCCACACAGATTATATACTGCTCACCCCATTGTTAATCTCACACCTGACTCTGTACGTTTCTCACTGACCTACTAAGCTCACACCAACCACACACACGCTTCACCATCTCAGTGATTTGACATCCACCCTACACTGCGATCAGATGAGATCACACTAACAGCTGGCTGACTTCACACAGATTATACATTGCTGTGAAAGGTCTTCCTTTTTGCCCACTCAATACCTATATTCCCATTTTTTCCGAGAAATAAACCCTGGTTCTATTCAAGGTGGTGCTGTGTGCAGCTAGGAGACCACATTTCTCAGCCTCCCTTGCAGTTAACATTTGATTACGTAACTGAGTCTGACCAGGGAGACTTAAACAAAACTTTTTGGGTAGGACTCCTGGGAAGGCTTCTTGAAAGGGGACAGAATGCTGGGGCATAATCTTTTGCCCTTAGTCTTTATATTTTTTCCCCCAGTTTTGAAAACAGATATAATGGTCGGATCTCATCAGTTGTCTTGTGACTTTGAGAATAGAAGCTATCTAATGAGAATGGTTTGTTTGTAAGTTAGAGGATACCTGGGTCCTTGATACCTTTGTGAAACTACAGTATCATGTCTGGGCCTTCTATCTTTTCATTTCTTTTACGTGAGAAAGTGAACCCTTAGTTTCGCATAAACCACTGTATCTGGGTCTCTGTTACTTCTGCTGAAGGCAGTTCTTACTGACACAACCCCTCACCATTCTTCTGGGCTCACGCTGACTATGCATAAACTTACCGTCCCCCTTGGTCAATGTGTACTCTGTATATTATCATTTGACTATGATGCATAAGTGGAACAGCTGTCTTTTTTTTAATGCCTAGATGACCCCCTGCATTTTCCTTTTGACTTGTCCAGTTGCATAAAGCAGAATGGACAAGAATCTCTGAGGTATGTATGTCTCTTTCTATAAATCTTAATGGAGAGAGGTTAACCAGTACAACATAGTTGTACTAACACCAATAGTTAAGTGGTGCAGAGAGATTTGAGATCAATGGCCCTTCCTGTTCTGAGTCAGCACCAAATCATGTCATAGCCTTACTTCTGCATCACAGAGGCTAGGGTGGTACCCTCAAGGGCAAACTTTATGATTTCCTAGCGTAAAGCTGAGTCACACCCACTACACTTCCCAAAGGGCTATATTGGAGAAAAAATGCACATTAATTTCTTTACCTTGCCTTGCCCCTTTCCCCCTAAAAAACCAGAAGAAATAAAACTCAAGATAGGGAGATCACAAGAGGAAAGCAGGAAGGAGAAGGATGGGCCTGTACCAGTGCGGCCCAATAAAGGGATACCATGTGAATGGTGCCCCCTGCAGGGGTGCAAAACAGTGGCCCTGGCTCATTCCCACCTCTGCTGTCTCAGTGACTATCAGAGTCCTTGGGGATTGGCTGTGGTGAAACTCTTGCTCTGGTTCCGTTCCTCCTTTTTCTTTTGGCAAAAGCCCCTTCCCCAGGCTTTAGCATGGTGGAGCGGTGGGAGGGGTCCTCTGAGAGGCCAAGTATTCAGGTGAATGAATTTTCCACCAAGGACTCTTCAGGCTCTAAAGAGTAAGATTGAGGAGGGTGGGATTGAAATCTCGAGACAGGAAGTGGTTACCTTGGTGTAATAATGTTACACCTTTGCCTGTTCCATCAGAACTAGGAATCATGACTTAAAACTTTAAAGCAGTATGCGTAGTATAAAAGTGAAAAGAGATTATTTTAAACAAGTAGTTATTGAGGGTCTGGACTCTACACTTCTAGGCCTCTGTTCTTAACTAGTCAGGTACCCAGAAGGACTAGAGGCTGCACCTACAAGACCCCTTTCATGAGACCCTTGACAACTGGCTGTGACTGGCAGGCCTATGACTGTTTGGAAGCCTCAAGGTCATCCCTCAGATTTAGGGGTCGGGGTAGTCGCATTTCTGAGTCATGGTCACCCCCTCATTTTGCTCTTTATAGATTCCACTGGGGCTGGTATTCACACAGTCATTTCTTAGAAAAATAACCCATGTCAATTTGTTTTTTTTTACATCTTTATTGGGGTATAATTGCTTTACAATGGTGTGTTGGTTTCTGCTTTATAACAAAGTGAATCAGTTATACATATACATATGTTCCCATATCTCTTCCCTCTTGCAGGTTAATTTTTTGATGATGGATTTCCTATCTCCTCAACCTCAGGAGTCCTACTTTCTGCCCACCCTGCCCATCTCAACCTCTGGATATTATTTTCATGTTAATGACACATAACAAAGAAGGTGTTGCTTCAGGCCTTCATGCTTTCCAATCTGTCCCTGTTGTTACTTGTTGGTAGGGACAAGTACTTATCCCATCAGAGCTTCTGTTTCCTCATCTGTAGAATGAAGGCCAAAACATGCCCCTAGGACAAGTAACTCACTTGGGATTACTTGGGATTGACATAGACACACGGCTATATTTAGAATAGATAACCAACAAGAACCTACTGTATAGCACATGGAACTCTGCTCAATATTCTGTAATAACCTAAATAGGAAAAGAACTTGAAAAAGAATAGATACATGTATAACTGGATCACTTTGCTTTACACCTGAAATGAACACAACATTGTTAATCAACTATACTCCAATATAAAATAAAAATTAAAAAAAGAAAAAAAGGACACGAGCTAATCAGTGGCAGAGTCCAGGCCTCCTGAAGCTCCTCCTCATGTCTTTTCCCATGACAACAGTAACTCCCAGCTTGTTGTGAAAATCAGATTAGGTGATGTGCTGAAAGGCATTTTATGCTCTGAGAAGCGACACGAAGAGCTCTGTGATTATTGTTAGGGATTTGGTCTCCCTAATAATCCTAGTGACAGAGTGAGGCCCTTGCTCTTAGAGAAAATTACTTTCCTTCACTGTTTTGTTTCTCCCACAAACCTCAGGGGAATGGATTTTAAGCTTTTGAAAGAGTCAGCTAATACTTATGAGGTTTTAAACTACAGTTGATGAAGCTTCCATTGGCTCTTCCCAGTGTCTGAGTCCTCTCTGCTCTCACTGTAAGCTAGAGTTAGCTCTCCCCTCTGCCTCTAGAGACCACGGTCATAATGTCATCCCTTTTAGGTATACTATCTAAAAGGAATGTGTGTGTGTATGTGTGTGTCCCTGCCAAGAGTCACAAGGATCCCTCCTGTGTCCTTATTTTACATCTATGTGACTCAGAGCCAAGCTCAGATTTTGTTGAGTTCTGTACAAATAAAAACCCTCTAGTGAGGAAGATTCTGAAGAAAGAACATTATTTGTTTCAGAATTTTTTTAAAAAATAAATTTATTTATCTATTTTTGGCTGTGTTGGGTCTTCGCTGCTGCGCACAGGCTTTCTCTAGTTGCGGCCAGCAAGTGTTACTCTTCATCGCAGTGCATGGGCTTCTCGTTGCGGTGGCTTCTCTTGTTGCGGAGCATGGGCTCAAGGCACGCGGGCTTCAATAGTTGCAGCACGTGGGCTCAGTAGTTGTGGCTCGTGGGCTCTAGAGTGCAGGCTCAGTAGCTGTGGCTCACAGGCTTAGTTGCTCAGCAGCATGTGGGATCTTCCCGGACCAGGGCTTGAACCCATGTCCCCTGCATTGGCAGGCAGATTCTTAACCACTGCGCCACCAGGGAAGTCCCAGAAAGAACATTTTGAGGAGACAGAGGCAAAGATGATCTTAGAGCAGGAGCAGGGTTCCTTTGGTGGGACTTTGTTAAGAACCAGTCTTTGGAGGGAGATAAAGGAGATACAAAGATGGAATCATTTTTGTCCCTGAAGGGATTAACACTGGCCATGGTGGTGGGGACTTTAGTCCTAACATCCTGGACTGGCCTGCGCTGATGTAGGAGATACACGGCAGTGTTCCCAGCTGTGGTCCTGGGCCCTGGTCCTCCCAAAGGACCGGGTCCTTCTGGTGCTGCTGGAAATGGCTCCTCCCACTTCTGTCTCAGGGTCCGGTGCCATCCCACTGGCGTCCACACTGAGGGGCTGGCTCTTCCTTTTCTCCCTCTGACCCAAGAACACTTCAGAGGGTCTTAGTGAGTCCTTGAGAGGAATCAGCTTCTTTAAGAGTGTTTGGTCACCAGAAATAATAGAATTGTAGGATTTTGAAAACCAAAGAGGGTCTCAGACACCTTACAATTCAAGGCTCTTATTTTATAGGTGAGGATACTGAGACCCAGAGAAGTTAAGTGATTTGTTCAAGCTTTTATAGCACAATAGTCTCTGTGTTAGGATGGTAAGGCAGGTTTCTTGATTTCTAATTAAATGCTCTTTTCTACTGAATCTTTTGTAATCAGGAAGAAGACATTCTTTTGATAAATAACAATAGGAGGGTTAGGGCAGATTCAAGAATGACTTGATTTACTATCTGGCAGTTGTAGCCATTCTAAGAGAAAATGGCTCTGGCTCTGAATTAGATTTAAGAAACTATCAGGGTCACAAAAATGCATGAATAAGCAATAATGTCCCTGTTCACACTTCCCAGTACTCTTCGTTCCTCTTTCTGTTTATTGTCCCAACGTCTAGTGTCTTCTATCCTAATAAACTAAAGGGTGCGGGAGGTACCGAGAGGAGCCCACGTAGCATGTTTATCTTTTAAAAAATGTATTATGTTTTTGTTCACTAACATGGGATTTACGAAAGCCCAGAAAGGAAAATAATAGGAAGGGCACATTTCCTTCATCTTGATCTCCACTGACCGATTTCCCTTGCGACCCAGGAATGTGAACCTGGGCTTATTTCCAAGGCTATGCGTAACCAAGAACTGGAAATGGAAAACTTAGCAATGAAGTTCAGCAGTTTTCTTCTTCTGTTTTTAAATAAAATATACTTCAAGATGTGATTTAAATAAATTCACCTAGCATGTAAAGTTATAAAATAGTGTATGTTCTCACCCAGTGATGTGTTAGAGCTGACCCCTACTAGCTCACGAGAATGGACTGTTATTCAGGAATTATGGTGACCCTGTTGTGAAGTCATTGGCAACTTGAAATCAGTCACGATGGGAATATTTACACCAAGGAGGTCAGCAATTCTATAAATTAGGGCTTTTTTTTAAAAGCAGAGAGTCACTTTGCTAGCACAACAATAGCACATGAGAAGTTCCACTATTCAGAAGTAATCATTGTTAATTTTCTTATGTAAAACATCCAAAAAATGATTATTCATACGCTAGCACATATGCATGTATTATTTGTATTCATTTATAGAATGAAAATAATATTTTATGAAATTTTCTTGAGATTTTTCGTATCAACACATATAGATCTAACAACTCACTATTTTAAATTATAATATGTTATTATATGGCTGTACCATAGTTTATTTAACCAATCTCCATTTTTTTGTTTTGTTTTGTAAGTTTTTTTTATTGAAGTATAGTTGATTTATAATGTGTTAATTTCTACTGTACAGCAAAGTGATTCAGTTATACATATATATGCATTCTTTTTTATATTCTTTAACCAATCTCATAATGATGGGTGTCCTTGTTTTGTTCTCTCCAAAAGTAGACCCTGAGACACGAGGTTGGGTGCAGATGGTTTATTTGTCAGGTGACTGAGGAAGCACATGTGAGACAGTAGGCAAAGTGGGACAGGGAAAATCACGTTCTATCAAGAGTACAAACTATGGACATGATCTGTGGCTGTGATGTTGACTTTCACCAACTCTCAGAGGTAGTGGTTGTCAGGTTTCTCCACCATAAAGTTACTCTCCCCACGCTGCCTCCACACTTGCACCCTTTTTGCAGCCCACACTTAAGGGGGGGGTTACCCTCCTCCTCCTTTCTTACTCCCCCCTCCTTGAGGGTGGAGTATGTATATAAAATGATTTGGAATTCTTCAGCATGAGATCTTGGTTTCTTCCTGCATATTTATTTACTCAATCATTTACTTATCTCAATATGGGACTCATAGATATTTATTTTATACTTTGGACTATAATCCAATGTTAGTTTCTTTTGTTGGCCAAATCGTTCCAGCTTTCAGTTGGCTCCTGTGTCCCTTTGATATACCCTTATCATTGTGGGTTATTATTTATTGATTTTGAGCACTTCCTTAGTTTCTGGGCTCCATTGGTTTTCTTTCTTTTTTTTTTATTGCCTGCGTTGGGTCTTCGTTGCTGTGCACGGGCTTTCTCTAGTTGCGGTGAGAGGGGGCTACTCTTTGTTGCACTGCATGGGCTTCTCATTGCAGTGGCTTCTCTTGTTGCAGAGCATGGGCTCTAGGCATGCAGGCTTCAGTAGTTGTGGCACGTGGGCTCAGTAGTTGTGGCTCACGGGCTCTAGAGCACAGGCTAAGTAGTTGTGGCGCACGGGCCTAGTTGCTCTGCGGCATGTGGGATCTTCCCAGACCAGGGATCGAACCCATGTCCCCTGCATTAGCAGGCGGATTCTTAACCACTGCACCATCAGGGAAGTCCTTCCATTGGTTTTTAAGGAATAGAAGCTTACTCCATTTACCTCAAGTTTTGAGTGGGGAGATTACATTTTATGGCAGGAAGTACATAAAGATTTACTCTCCTTTTCCTAGTCTAATGAAATGTGATGTCTAGTTATGCCTGACTTCTGAAACCACTGGGGTCAACACCCTACCCTGCCATGTCCCCCTTTAAAAGATTCTTCATTAGTAATTGTTAATTGAGGCTTCCAGTCTTTGCCTTTGGTCTTTCTTTTCTAACCAAGGCTAAATTTTTAAAAAACGTATGGCTTATGCTTTCCTGTTTCTGTAACTATTTCAGTGAAGATGTAGACCTAAGTTGATCTTGGCATTATGTGTACTTGTGTGTACGGTGTGGGTGGAGGGTGAGGGGGTGGTCTCAGTTCCTGTTCCACAGCTGTGTACAAATAGTGTTGTCTCCTGTCCCTGAAGCCAAGATTTGGGCAACTAAGATAACCATACACCCTTAGTATCTTGTGCTCTGACTTTTCTTCTTCTTTTTATCTTGTCTCTTCAGACTTCCTTTGCTTTTTTTGTAGTTCAACTGTGCATTTTAAAGTATGTTTGTTATATTTTACCCAGAATTTCTAAAGCTTTTATATTTAAAGCTTTTTAAGTCTGTTATGTTGCCGGAAATGGAAGTCCTACTCTTTACTTCCTCTTTTTTTAATCTCTTTTTTTTTATTTTGAGAAATTAAAACCATTAAAAACTACAAGGTATTATTTCAAATATATCTTAATCTTCACCCAGAAATGGAAATTCTTTCATTTATTCCATGAATATTTATGTGCAAGACACTGTCCTAAGAATTTGGGATAAATCAGTAAACAAAACAAAAATCTCTCTTCCCATGGAGCTTACATTCTAGTGGGAGATGCGGGCAATGAATAATAAACATAATATACAATGATATTGCCTGATATTTAGAAGGGGATAGTGCTCTGAAAAAAACAAAACAAAGCAAAACAAAACAAAAAACCCAAAACAACTAGAGCAGGGCTTGGAAATTAAGAGTGTAGGATGTTAGACTCTTTTTTTTTTGTCTTTTAATGTAAGGTGGTTCTAGCAAGCCCCACTGAAAAGATGACATTTGAAGGAGTCTTGAAGGAGATGAGGAGCTGGCTAGGTAGAATTCTGGGGGAAGAGCATTTCAGGCAGAGGGAACAGCCAAGGCAAAGGTCTTAAGGTGGGAGTGTGACTGATGTGTTTGAGGAAAAGCAAGAAAGCCTGTGTGGCTGGAGCCAAGTGCATAAAGGGGACCTTGTGTGAGATGAGGTTCAAGTAGAGGAGAGGGGTTGGTCATGGATGGACTTACTGGTCATTTGAAGAACTTTGTTTTTTCTCTGAGTTAACATGGGGTCCATTGAAGGTGGTTCTTCCCCCAATCCCCAAACTAATACAAAGAACTTTTTGTTTTTCCAACCATTTGAGAGTAAGTTGCCAACGTAAAGCCCTATTACCTGCCCCCCCATTCTTTACTGTATAATTCCTACAAAGACATTCTCCTCTATAACTATACAGCCATCAAAACCAAGAAACTAGCATTGATACTGTACTGCCATTCTATCCTCAGAGCCTCTTCAAATTTCACCAATTGTTCCAAATGTGTCCTTTTTATAGCAAAAGGATCCAGTCTAGATCTCACATCACTTTTAACTGTCAGGTCGCTTTAGTCTGAAAGAGTTCTTTGCACTTTCAAGGCATTGGCACTTTTGCAGGTTACAAGCTAATTACTTCGTACAATGTCCTCCTATTGGGTTTTGTTATTTGTTTCCTCATGATTAGAATTAGATTTTTTTTTTGGCAGTAATATCGCCGAATAGGCATTTTCCCCCCCTCACTTCATGTAGTCATGAGTACACAATTTGAATTTGTCCATTACTAGTGCTGAAAACTTTGATCACTTAACTAATGTGATGTCAACCAGGTATCTCCCCTGTAGAGTTACTTACAGTCTTTGTAATTATTATAGTAAGTATTTTGGGGAGAGGTCACTTAAGACTACGTAAATATTTTTTTCCTAATCAAATGTTCACTGACTAGTTTATTCTTTTTTTCCCCCAAATAGTTTATATATCTGAATATAAATATTACTTACAGCAATGATGAGCTGGTTTCAACATCAGTTCTACCCCCCACGCCCACCTTCTAAAATGTACTCTTTGAGAAATCTTGTTCACATAAATAGATGAGCTCAGAACAAGTTTTATACTTGCACGTTGGCTTAATCCTTTGAACTCCTTCCAAGCTATATGCAAATCACAAATTCTCTATCATAAAAATGACACACGATGCTCTATAAGCTGATTACATTATCCTTAAGTTTGTTGAAAACAAAAAAAAAATTTAAACCTACCTTGCAAAAGGATTTGTTTCTTAATTTTCAATTTCTCTGAATTACACAGGAAAGACTTATTAAGACTTATCAATGACACTTCATTTTATCTATTGCCTTTTAGAAGTGTCTGTTTTACTTGATATACTTAGAAAGGTTTAGAATATTTTGAATATTAATTTTATAATATTTTGATAACATACATTTATGATGCACTTTTGGGGGGGGGTAAAAGATATTGGCTCTGGAAATTTAACTCAGTTAATTTATGGAAATGATCTGCCATCAGACCTAATGATGGTGGGCTACTAATTATCATGCCAGGACAACAGGCGTAAATAACCGCCTGAGCAAACTGAGACATGTGTTTATGTTATCTAATGAACAGAGCCATGATCCATTGTCAGACCATTCAGCCGAATCAACTTCTTTTCTGTCAGAAAAAGTATGACTTCATATTCAATCCAAATAAACATGCTATTATGTATCCCCATGACAACCAGCTCACTTCTAAATGCAGCGACTAGCTGGGGATAAGATGATCCCATTTCCTCACACATCAATTTAAAAAGATACAGGCTTAACTCCCTTGATTTTACAATATTTACAATTTAAATAGCAACATCCAATACTCCCTGCAAGTCAGAACTCCATTTTTTTGCAACCAAAACTTGTTTATTAATAAAATCATGTTCTCAAGCTAAAGCAAATTTTAAAGCATGGATAAAAAAATACATAAAACAATTTCTTTGTAGTCATTGTAACAATCAGGACCAGTTACATAATTTGCAGGGCCCAGTGCAAAGTGAAAATGTGGGGCCCCTTGTTCAAAAAATCAAATATTTCAAGATGGGACCATCAGAGCCTTAAAGCCAGCACTGGCTCTCATAATATGGGGCCCTTCTAAGGGCAGGTCACAGACCCAGCAAGCTGGCTGGGACAATAGTTTTGTTCTTAGAGACCCTTATGTCCCTAGTATAAGCTGAATCAATGTGAATAAAAGTTTCTAAATTTTAAAAATAGTATCACTGGTCACCCTGTGCATGCATTTTCTTCTCCGTAAAAGTGTACACAATTTATTAACTGAAAACACCTGTGGATTTTCCTATCTGAAAGGCATGGGAAATCTGTCTATCACAATCTTTACCATAATCCGGTGAACAATTTCTCAGTGCCTCAGTTTCCTCATCTGTAAAATGGGGATAATGTACCTACCCTGAATTGTGAGGACTAATTGTGTTAATATGGGAATGCACTTAGAATAGTGTATGGCATATAGTAGAACTGTAGCTATAGTAGAACAGAGTTGCAGAACTGTTTTCTATTATCACTATTATTATTATTACTATTATTATTCAGTAATTTCATTCGCTATACAAATTACAATAATGTCAGATAGGAATTGATTTAATGGCAGTGACAGACTTGGTATGTAAAATCTATCTACCTATCAAAGGTGAACCAGGTATTATAACCTTTTCCACGTTTATGTAAGATTTGCTATTTTTCACTAGAAAAATAGTGACCTAATGAGCAATGCTAATTCTGATGATGCTCTCCAAGCCAAGCATGTTTAAATGTTAAGCTTAGTGATAATTTTACCAGTGCCCTTAGCTTCCTTCACAAAAAATTAACTGGTTTAATTTTAAAGTCTGAACGTTCTGTAAATTATTATTGCACATTGCATTAGAGATATTTTTCATACTATTGTTTTACAATTTTTTTTTTATGATGATCACAATGCAGAACTGTTTTTAGGAAGAAATTCATGGTATATGTAAGATTTATTATGTTTAGTTTTGGTGTTTTGCTTTTAGTTCATCTTTGGTAGTTCTTGGAATATTCATTGAAAAACTTCTGTTGTGTTTTGTCAGAGCTTTGGTCTCTTATAAAAACCCCCAAACTGTTGGTTTAATATGTCCAAGGAAATCCTCAGTCTGATTTCTTCAACACTCTGATTCTTCCTTAGCCACAGACTGGCAAATTTTAAAAAATTTAAATGATATAGACTTCTTTTACTAGAAAGCAACAGTACAATTCAAAATGGAAATCACATTTGTATAAAACACATCTGTATTAGCTTCCTAGGGGTGCTGTAACAAAGTACCATGACCTGGAGGGCTTAAAACAACAGAAATTTACTGGTTAACAGTTCTGGAGGCTAGAAATCTGAAATCAAGGTGTCAGCAGGGCTATGATTCCTCTGAAACCTGCAAGGGAATCCTTTGCCTCTTCCCAAGTTTGGTGATTTGCCAGCAGTCCTTGGTGTTCCTTAGTTTGCAGCTGCATCCCTCCAATCTCTGTGTTTTGTCACAGGGCGTCCTCCCTATGTGTCTCTATCTTCATATTGCCGTCTTCCTATAAGGACACCAGTCGTATTGAATGGGGGCTCATTCTACTTCAGTATGATCCCATCCTAATGTAACTAATTACATCTGCAACAACCCTATTTCCCAATAAAATCACATTCTGAGATACTGAGGTGTTAGGACTTCAATATTTATCTTTTAGAGGGACACAATTCAACCCATCACAACATCCAATTAAAATATTTTTATATAAAAGGGTGAAATTTTACTTCAGAGTTTAAATAATATTAATTTATTCAGATATTGGAAAATTTGCATCACAAGATTTTCCATTAGAACATACAACCAAATAAATATACAATCAAATTCTAATTTTATATGTCAATACAATGTACCTTTTGTTTATGAGTAATTATATATTTTCATGGAATACATCTAACTACTTAGATTTATATTTCCTAAGACTATTATAAAAACATAAGAAATAAATTATGGAAAGAATCTTGTGATATAGATTACTCAAATCAGTAAGGTTCAGATTAAAATGATATAGAGTGAATATGCTTATCCATTTTAATAAAAATTATATATAATAAATTATAAAAATCAGATAACATATCAATTGTGCTCGTTCTCGTTACTTAATTTGTAATAACCTAATGTAGTGTGAAGCTAAGATTTTATGAAACAATGCCGTAAAAGGCATGGTATTTCTTCTGCAAATACGTGTGAACACATGTATCAAATTCTGGGGTTTGGCTTTTGGAGGTAAGTTAGAGCCATGTATTAATATCAGAAATCATTCCATTAACTTTATTAGACATCATGACTAAACTTTGTGCATACATGTGAAGAAGGAGAAAGACGTACACCTTAAAAGTCAATCAGTCTGTGCTTTTCATTTGTAAATGTGAAACAGGAGGTAGGAAAGGACAGCCTATGAGATGCCTCAAGAACAAATGTGTGCTCAGAGGGCTCGGTTCCAGGAAAGACTTACATGGAAGTTGAGGATTTGCAAGTCGATTCCCTTGGAAAGTCTTCGTGCATCCAAATTGTGAGTGTTACTGCTTGGCGAAGCTTATGTCACATGGGGAACCTTAGCAGCAAATGATCTGGGAAATGTAGCTTTTAGCTTTCCAAGTAGGATAGGTTAGGAAGGTAAGCTAGGATGTGGGTCTTGAGTGAAACAAACTAGTTTACAAAATTTACCACTGTGGCCTTCAGTAGAAATTACCAACAGTGTGGCCTGAACTTCATGCTGAACAGACTTAACACTAAATCTGTGTGTGTGTGTACCTTATATTTAACATTGTGGTCTAAGAATCTCCTGGAAACTGTAGTAGCTGGCCCACAGGTACGTAGTCCTGTCCCTGTGAAGAGAGGTAAGATGATTCTTGAGTCCTGTAGCCAGAGATGAAGTGACTTTATTGGTGAGTGCAGACTAACTCATAAAACTCTAAAGAACAACACCTGCAAAGGATGAACCTGGAAAGAATCTAGATAACTTTTTCTATGAGTGCTTTATCAGATTTCATCCAACGTCTCATGTTAGTTATTTTTATTTCCTTGCATCTGTTTCATTACTGTTTATGGTAGCAAAGAAAAACAAAACCTAAAGCAAAAGGTCTGTAAATTTACATGGAGGAGGAATAGCAAATAAATGGAGTAGAACTGTTGAGAGACATTGATTCTGTAGCAAATCAAGCGAGAAGCCCAAGAGACTGAGTAGGTCTTTGAAGAAGTAAAAATAAAATAATCCCCTAAGGAAAAGTAGAAATAAGAGGTATCCCCTGTGGAAGGAACATAGAAAATGGACCCAGTGTGGCTAACAGGGACCCAAAGTAAAATGGAACCAGGCAGTCATGACAGATCTGGCGTTCAATCACATACTTTGTGTTCTTAGAAAAACCACAGACAAACAACTATAAGGACTTCTGATTCCGCTAAGGGTCCTACCTGGAAAAGCCCCCAACGAGAAGCTCCAGTGACAGCCAATCACAGAAGACTTGCAGTCAGGCTGAGCACTTGCAGTCAGGCTGCAAGGGCCATCCAGTCCCCTTTGCAAGTCCCCCAGCTGTGACTTCTGCAGGTTTTGCTTCTGAAAATCCCTCACCTCTTTCACCCTCCAGGGATGTACGTTGGGCACATATCCCCTGTTTGCAAACCTTGCAAACAATAAACCTTGTCTTTTGCTTTAAGACAACCCTGACTCTTTTCTGGGTTTTATTTATGATTTAGGACAACAAAGAACAGATGAAACAAGCTGAATCCATAGAGCTCATGAGAGGGATGTAAGAGCTGTTGGGACCTTAGCGTCCTCAATTATAAAGGAAGAGCTTTGGGCAAGGTGGTTGCACAACAAGGGTACTTTCAAGTCTGCTATTCATCAGTGAACATTCCCAAGGAGGTCCCATCACCACCGTTCCTGGCTCCTGGCCTGAATATGGACAGGGTTTCTGCCCTTCCAGGTCCTCCCAGTAGGACAGGGGAAGGGCAATAGCATTGGACCAGTAAGGAACACCAGGCTGTGTGGTTTCAGACAAGTCACCCAATATCTCTGAGGTGTAGGGGCTGGATAATCTCTAAAGTTCTTTCTAGCTCTGTTGTTCAATTGTGTTTCCCCCTGAAGCATGGGCTCTCTGTTCAGGTTGTTCCCTGGAGACCTAGAAGTGGAGAAATGGGGAGCAGGGTGGGAACTCAGACCATAATATGGAGACAGAGACATCCTTTTGTCCCATCCCAATACATTTCGCCTTCCTTGACTTTGAATCTGTACCTCTTGGAACAGGACCTCTGCAGTCACAGGAATCTCTAATATGTAACCCACATAGACTTCCCTGCTGAGGATGATTTTCCTTCCTTTTCTGATAAAGCTTCGAATCTTGGCCCTATAATGCAGCTTTGAAGCATTCTTTGCACTAGTAATCGTTCCCTTCCACACCTCTGCAGGGTCTGTATCCAGGTTGCCCCTGTCACAGCCCTTGGTGAAGGGAGACATGTCTATTCCATAAAATGGAAGTGAAAACTTTATTCCTTTTGGCTCAGTTTTTCCCTCCCTGGGCCTCCAAGAGGGGCCACATGGGCAGAGTGTAGCCAAGCCTGGGAAGACACAACTGGCTTCCCCTAATTACCCAGGTTTCCAATCATTTTCTGAGTTGGAACTCCAGCACAATGCAACCCTAATCGATGTCCCTTTTTTGGAATGATTCTGCTACCTTTAGCCCTGGAGCCCTGACTCCTGGTCCCAAGGGGGCGAGTCTGGGAAATCATTCACACACCAACATTGATGGCCCCCCATGCTGTGGATATAAGCCCAGAAAGGAGTAGGTCTTGAGAGGTGGCATCTGAGTCATCAAGGCCCTGGACATCAGCCTCCCACATCCTCTCCATGAACGTGTCCTCAAGACCTGATTGTACTCAGCCGGCACGGTGAGCAGACGTGGTGAAGCTGTTGCCATGTTTCCTGGTGCTCATCAACCCTCAGTGTTCTTTGCTCAGGAAGGTAGAGTTTGGTGAAGGCTGTGCCTGTGGTCTGGCCTGAGGGAACTGAGGTTGCTCAAAGCTGGTCCAGGGAACTCTTAGCATGGAGGAGGGTTAAGGGAGAGAGTGAGATATGTGGTCTCCTAATTTTATGGAGAAGTGAGAGAAGAGATCTTTGTGTTCCAGGTTGTCTAACTTCTTTCCTGTATCTCCTTTTCTCTCCAACAGAGAGGGGAAGGGTAGCCTTTGTGTTCCCCATCGAGTCACATGATTCCTTTGCTGCACTGGAGGTGGAGCCCATCAAGGCCTGGCACACAGATTATGATAGATTCTATGCTAACCTCACCCATGATATAGTCTCTAGGCATATAACAACCTGGAGCAAGAAAATGAGGTCCTCCTCTTTAAAGAAAAGATTGAAGTGTGTAGTGGGTTTGTGGGTGGTTCTGATACATTTTTCAAGATCCCGTAGAGCTCTCCTGGTCCAAAGCACCTCTAGGTGGGCTGGGAGTCTGCCCCAGGGATTGCAGAGCTCTGGGAGGATGGGAATCCCACAGTGAGGAGGAGTCTGGAGAAGGAAGGGATTCTCTATGGGGACAAAGGGAAGCATTTGCAGGGGCAGAAGCAGGATTCCTTTGGCGGTAACTTTGATAATCAGTCTTTGGTGGGAGATGTTGGAGATGTGAACTTGTGGGACTGTGCTGTCACCAGTGGAGATTAACAGTGTCTATCATAGTGAGACTTTCAGTCCTAATGTCCTGACCTTGGAGGGCACCAATGGCTGAGGTGCATGGCGAAGTGTTCACCAAGCCCCGGGTGTGGCTCCAAGGTTCTTTCAGATCCTCTCAATGTTCATGTCCTGAAGGGCAAACCTCGGAGATTAAACCTCTCTCTCCCCATGTGTCAGGCTCTTCAGTGTTTGTTTGCTGAACGTTTTGGAACCTTGCTTAAGCTGTGTTGGGACTGCTCTCCCTCCCCCCACACCCCCACGGCTTGTGGGATCTTAATTCCCCGACCAGGGATTGAACCCACACCCTTAGCAGTGAAAGCACAGAGTCCTAACCGCTGGACCGCCGGGGAATCCCCTGGCCCTCTTCAATGCACCATCACCTGACGGGAGTGTTTGTTAGTAGGCAGCCTATTGAAGCAGTAATCACTGGGGATCAGAACTGAGGAAGATTTTGAGCTTAGAGGTACCTTAGAGACCACATGGAATCATGGTTTTCATACATTTCTTTTGAAAACTTGAGACCAAATAAGACTTTATGGTAACACCCCCCCCTCAAAAATAAACAACAACAACAAACAAAAACTGGTAGAAGCAATGTATATCTTTTTAAGCTGTTTAAATCTTCACTATTTTTTGGAAGGTGTTAGCTGTGGGTGAAATCCCTAATTTTTTCCCAGAGACCTTCTTTCCAAGTAACACAATTTGAAAAGGGATGCTTTAGACCAAAGCCCTTATGGCACAGAGTTTGAGGACCTAGAGAGGAAAGGAATGGCTGCAAAAGTAATAGTCTAGCTCAGAGTGGAAATGAAATGCAGGTCTTCTGATTCCCTACATAGTAGATGTATTCTGACGTTGGTCTCAGCCCCTTTCTTCCCATAACTAAGCCTCCACTCCACCCCCAAGGGTGGGTTTTGGCAACTGTGTTTCCACTACGCGCTCTTAAATCACTGACTACATTTGATTTGGACCAATGGTGATCTCCTGACCCAAACTGGACTAGGTGGATTATTTCTCTATTCATACTTTTGAATTAAGAGTGAGAGATTCTCCTTCAGTTTGAGCAGAGTTGAAAGGTGGAGAGAGAGAATTTCCTGGATTCCTGGTTCTTATTCCTGATAAAAGTGCTTTCAGTAAATCCTTTCAGATTCATGCTACCTGCTACTGGAAAAGTCTTTACTGAAGACCCCTACACAGTTTCTTCATAATTTTCTATCATCAAGAGACTTAAATTAGCAGGTTTCAGGTGAACAGCTGTTTGTTGCTGATTTCCAGGAGCCCAAACTTTTTTTTTTTTTTCCCTGTATAGACTTTCTACATTGTCAGAATTTGGTTTAAGTATTTGGCCCAATCTTAAAAATAGAAAATCCCATATAAATGATCTCATATGATATTCAATCTCTCTGTGAATATTTCTCAATGTTGACATTTATGCTGTAATACAATATATCATGGAGAAAATTTGTTCTTTAGAATTATATCCTAAAAAGTAATAGGGATTATGGGGGGAAATATGGTTTAGGGCATAACATCAAAAACTTATGCAATGATGTAATTGGCTCAATGTCCAAAACAGTGACTATTTCAATAAAACTATTATCATTCATATATCAAGTTACAATAACCAAATAGTGGACTTTACCTTAAAAAAACCCAGATAAATCTAACTTGATAGAGAGGTGTATAAGTAAAGGTTGAGTAGTGGAGATAAAGGCAAAATGCATCAAGATGAGAGACAGCACAGAAGGTACTTCTAAGACAGAGCACATGCCCAGGTGGACCCAGGAAGAATATTTGGTTCCGCATTCCTCCAGTTTGCTGTATTCCCTTGTGTTGGTGTACTTTGTGATAGCTGCTGTTACTTGGTGGTGGAAAATAGTAACTGGCTGAGAAAAAACAACGATGCAACATCTATATTACACTGATATCATTCCCTCACTTACCAGTCACACCTGAATTAGTTCTTGTCCCAAAGCAAGATCTGTAGCTGAACAGAGTGTACTAAAGACCAGTGGTGGTGGTGCTGGAATTTCTGTATTCAAGGGGCTTAGGAGTGGCAGTCTGGTTGAAAAGGGGTACTAGGTGGTACTATATTGAAACTACATTTGAATAGCAAGTATATTTTATTATTTATTTTTTACCTAAGTCACATCATCCCCTCCAAAGTTGGCTCTGGCTTTGTTAATTACATAAGAAAGTGATGTGGCAGAAAGTATGCTGTTCAGAGATGGCCTGGAGCATCGAAAGCTCATGAAGTGATTTTTTAAAAATTTATTTAGTTTTGGCTGTGTTGAGTCTTTGCTGCTGCACGCGGGCTTTCTCTAGTTGTGGCGAGCGGGGGCTACTCTTCGTTGTGGTGCGCGGGCTTCTCATTGCGTAGCTTCTCTTGTTGCAGAGCACAGGCTCTAGGTGCATGGGCTTCAGTAGTTGTGGCATGAGGGCCCAGTAGTTGTGGCTCGCTGGCTCAGTAGTCGTGGCTCACTGGCTGTAGAGCACAGGCTCAGTAATTGTGGCACATGGGCTTAGTTGCTCCACGGCATGTGGGATCTTCCTGGACCAGGGATCGAACCCGTGTCCCCTGCATTGGCAGGCAGATTCTTAACCACTGAGCCACCAGGGAAGCCCCAAAGTGATTTCTTAAGTAGTGTATTTGGCCCCACGGGCTGAGATTCAGAAGCATCAACAACCATTTCAGTTCAGAGATCTGCTTAGGGTGATGACCAAGATGAAACAAAAGGGAGGACAGGAGAGAGACCTTTCCCAAATGTACTTTACCAGCCTGAACAGTTCTTCAGGAAGAGGCCATGGCAGCAGCTTCTGGGGCCCAGAACCAAACATTCCTGCCCTGAATGTACTTCTGAGGCTGTGCAATTAGGTGGGAGCTCCCAGGGGGTGTCAGAAACAGGAGATGTCAAAAACATAAGACTCAAAGGGGTGGATGGGAATCAAGAGTATTTGATCACACAGAAACAGAAAGGAAGATGTATCAAATGAGACATGGTGATGGGCATTGCCAACATCCTAGATTACTAAACTGTTCAAAAGGTTTCCAATGTCCCCAGTGCTGCTGTCAGAGTGAGCAGAAGTAGAATTCTCTCCCAGCAGGGGTAAATCCATGGACTTCAGATTAATCTCTCAAGGGATTGCTCCCAAATGAGTTTATATATTGACTCAGGACAATCGACATCAGTTCACTTGTGTCTTGTGAAGCTAAACCAAAATTTTCTTCAACTATTTTCATTCTCTCAACCATTACAGGTTTCTATTATTGCCTTTGGCAACATTGAGTCCTGGGTTTGGAGAAAATAATTTTGTCTGGGATATCTGATTTAGTAGCTGTGGTAGTAGCTTGTTTTCTACATTTTGTAGGTGGGAGTCAATGCTGTGGTAATCTTGTGTGCTCTGTTGAACTCTTTGAACTGTTTAAAGAAAGAGCTCATTCAACTTTGCAGGGCTTGTAGGAGCCATGCTCCTCTTGGTGGAAGAAGCCCAGGCTGCAGATGCTGAGGGAATATGTCTCTGCAGTGTGATGCTGGCTGAGACAAAGCAGAATTAGAAGCTGGGGAGAATGAATTTAAAGGCTAATTTCTTTGGATTTTTAACTCACAAGGTGAGAAAATTTGACTTTGGACTTTACTTACGAGGGAATGTAATTTTTAGACTTTAATCTCTCCCTGGAAATTTAATGATGAAGAGTTTTGTATTTAGATTTGGGGCATTATATGTTGTGGGCAATTATTACTGAAACACATTAATACTGTCATTTAATTTCATTGCAGAACATTTGATGGAACCATATTTGGATGATATGACTAGAAATAATTTGAACTGGGAACAGTAGGGAGTTAATTTTAGACTTGGTTGTAGCATGGCCTCAGAGTTAATTTAATTATTCTATTATTCTGACTATTTATTCTGCCAGCAGTCATAGGAGAATTTATGAAGGAGCACTGGGGATAGTTACATCTCTGGCTGGTCACAGGTATATTAATTGAGCCATTTTAGATTAAAAGAACAAAAGATAGAGGTATTTTTGAATGAAATATTCGCTCCCCATTCCTGATGTTTCCTTCCACAGGATGAAAGCAGCATTAGAGGAATGTCCCTGACCTCACTTCCCTTATCCTCATTCATCTCCAGGGGAGAAGACAGTCATGTCCTGAAGCTGGCTAACACAGGCTTGGTACACTTCTTCCCAACTCTGCATTCAGTGACATCACATTGGTAGTTTGAAATCAGCCCTAGTGGGAGTATTTAAAGCATAGAACCAGCAAACACTACAAATCAGGGCTTTTTGTTCCAGATAACCAGTTTACCAGCAGTATATCTGTCATTTACTCTGAAAGGAATGACTTCTCCTATTATTGACTTTGGGATAAGGAACTGAGCATATGTATGTCAGTCCTTTTCTCTCCCCTCCGTGTGTGTGTGTGTGTGTGTGTGTGTGTGTGTGTGTGTGTGTGTGTGTGTGTTGGGACCTACCTGTCTGCAAATAGGACTTGTTTGGGTCTACTCTCAGCAATTTGGTGACTTTGACAGTAAATACTCTTCACCTATGAAGAGTAATCTGTCTGGTCTAGCACCACCTGGGACTGGGTGAGTAAAGCTTTTTATATCTGGGGATTGGTATTAAGTCATCTTCACCAACCAAGTCCCCCAGCCCCTTCAGTTTTAAAGTCAATGCTTTGAACTCTGTCTGCCTTCTTAATTTCTCTCAATTGTTTCAAAACTCCATTGGAAAGGAGAGTAGAATTTATAAGCATCCTTATACCTCAACACTTACATTTTCTCTCTTGAGTTTTTTGGAAGTTGTATGTATATACATTCTTCTACTGGTTATTTTTAACTTAAAAATATTCTGGGTTTTTTTCTAAATTATATTTTTTATTTTGAGAAATGATCTTACCAAGAACTGGAAATTTGCATCAGAATTTTTAAAACTAAAACTCAAATAATTTAAAGAAAACTTTACCCTCTGTCCCAGTGCTGTCTTTCTTACATATTTTTTCAATAAGTTGACATTTTTAAAATAAACTTTTAATTTTGAAATAATTTTATATTTATAGATAAGTTGCGAAAATAAGGCAGAGAGTTCCTTTATGCCCTTTACCCAATTTCCTCTAATTTTAACATCTTGAATTACAGTGGTACATTTGTCAAAACTAAGAAAATCAGCATTGGTCCATTACTATAAATTGAACTCCAGTTTTCATTCAGATTTCCCTGGTTTTTATACTAATGTCCTTTTTCTGTTCAAGGATTCCATCCAGGACATGACGTTACCTTTAGTCATCATGTGTCCTAAGCCTCACTGGTCTGTGACAATTTTCTGGGTCTTTCCTTGTGTTTCACAACCTTGACAGTTCTGAAGAGTACTGGTCAGGTATTTCGTAGGAAGTCCCTCAATTTGAGGTTATCTTATGTTTCCCTCCTTATTAGACTGGAGTTGTGGGGTTTTAGCATAAATGATTTATTAAAAAATACTTTATAAACACAATACATATGTAGATATTTATATACATTATATAATATCTTGAATTCTAAAAGCTGAGTAATAGATATCATTTAAGTAGCTTTTATAACTTGCCTTTTTTATTAAACTTTGTCTTAAGAGTCAGCCCTTTTGAAATACAGGCTTTTTTTTTGCTATAATGTGATATGTGCATTTCTGAAAATCCTCATGTTCAGCATAATTGTGCACTAAAAATAGCAGGGCTGTGGGATAACTAGACCATAGATAATTAGGGACAGACCACTCAAAACCTATGCATGGGAGACCTTCAAGATGGCAGAGGAGTAAGACACGGAGATCACTTTCTTTCCCACAAATACATCAGAAATACATCTACATGTGGAACAACTCCTACAGAACACTTACCGAACGCTGGCAGAAGACCTCAGACCTCCCAAAAGGCAAGAACCTCCCCAAGTGCCTGGGTAGGGCAAAAGAAAAAAGAAAAAACAGAGACAAAAGAATAGGGACGGGACCTGCAACTCTGGGAGGGAGCTGTGAAGGAGGAAAGGTTTCCACACACTACTAAGCGCCTTCACTGGCGGAGTTGGGGGGGTGGCGGAGGGGAAGCTTCGGAGCCACAGAGGAGAGTGCAGCAACAGGGGTACAGAAGGCAAAGCAGAGAGATTCCCGCATAGAGGATTGGTGCCGACAAGCACTCACCAGCCTGAGAGGCTTGTCTGCTACCCTCCGGTACAGGGTTGGACTGGGAGCTGAGGCTTGGGCTTTGGAGGTCAGATCCCAGGGAGAGGACTGGGGTTGGCTGCATGAACAAAGCTTGAAGGGGCTAGTGCGCCACAGCTAACTGTGAGGGAGTCCAGGAAAAAGTATGGAACTGCCTAAGAGGCAAGAGACAATTGTTTGGGGGTGCACGAGGACAGGGGATTCAGAGCACCGCCTAAATGAGCTCCAGAGACGGACGCGAGCTGCGGCTGTCAGCACAGACACCAGAGACTGTCATGAAACGCTAAGGCTGCTGCTGCAGCCACCAAGAAGCCTGTGTGGTGATCCAGGGACAACTTCCCCAGGAGAACACATGGTGCGCCTCAGGCTATTGCAACATCACACCAGCCTCTGCCACCGCAGGCTCGTCCCACATCCGTACCCCGCCCTCCCCCCGGCCTGAGTGAGCCAGAGCCCCCGAATCAGCTGCTCCTTTAACTCCGGCCTGTCTGAGCGAAGAACAGACACCCTCAGGCAACCTACAGGCCGAGGCAGGGCCAAATCCAAAGCTGAACCCCAGGAGCTGTGCGAACAAGGAAGAGAAAGGGAAATGTCTCCCAGCAGCCTCAGGAGCAGCGGATTAAATCTCCACAGTCAACTTGATGTACCCTGCATCTGTGGAATAGCTGAATAGACAACGAATCATATCAAGATTGAGGCGGTGGACATTGGGAGCAACTGTAAACTTGGGTTTTCTTTTCTGCATCTAAGTTGTTTCTGGTCTTATGCTTATCTTAGTTTAGTATTTAGAGTTTATTTTCATTGGTAAATTTGTTTATTGATTTGGTTGCTCTCTTCCTTGTTTGTAAATATATATATATATATTTTTTTCATTTTTTCTCTTTTTGTGAGTGTGTATGTGTATGCTTCTTTGTGTGATTTTGTCTGCATAGCTTTACTTTTACCATTTGTCCTAGGGTTCTGTCTGCCAATTTTTTTTTTTAATATATTTTTTAGCACTTGTTATCACTGGTGGGTTTGTTTTTTGGTTTGGTTACTCTCTTATTTCTTTTCTTTTTTCATTTTTTTCTCTTTATTTAATTTTTTTTTTATTTTAATAACTTTATTTTATCTTCTTATTTTTTCCTTCCTTCTTTCTTCTTTCTCCCTTTTCTTCTGAGCCATGTGGCTGACAGGGTCTTTGTGCTCCAGCCGGGTGTCAGGCCTGTGCCTCTGAGGTGAGAGAGCCGAGTTCAGGACACTGGTCCATGAGAGACCTCCTGGCTCCATGTAATATATAATGGCAAAAGCTCTCCCAGAGATCTCCACCTCAATGCTAAGACCCAGCTCCACTCAATGACCAACAAGCTACAGTGCTGGACACACTATGCCAAACAACTAACAAGACAGGAACAGAACCCCACTCATCAGCAGAGAGGCACCCTAAAATCATAATAAGGTCACAGCACCCCAAAACACACCACCGGATGCAGTCCTGCCCACCAGAAAGACAAGATCCAGCCTCATCCACCAGAACACAGACACCAGCCTGCCCCACCAGGAAGCCTACACAACTCACTGAACCAACCTTAGCCACTGGGGGAAGACACCAAAAACAATGGGAATGACAAGCCTGCAGACTGCAAAAGGAAACCCTAAACACAGTAAGTTAAGGAAAATGAGAAGACAGAGAGACACATAGCTGATGAAGGAGCAAGGTAAAAAACCACCAGACCAATAAGAAGAGGAAATAGGTAGTCTATCTGAAAAATAATTCAGAGTAATGATACTAAAGATGATCCAGGTCTATCCACCTCATTACAAATAGCTCAATTTCGTCTCTTTTTATGGCTGAGTAATATTCCATTGTATATATGTGCCACATCTTCTTTATCCATTCATCCAATGATGGACACTTAGGTTGTTTCCATCTCTGGGCTATTGTAAATAGAGCTGCAATGAACATTTTGGTACATGACTCTTTTTGAATTATGGTTTTCTCAGGGTATATGCCCAGTAGTGGGATTGCTGGGTCATATGGTAGTTCTATTTGTAGCTTTTTAAGGAACCTCCATACTGTTCTCCACAGTGGCTGTTATCAATTTACATTCCCACCAACAGTGTAAGAGGGTTCCCTTTTCTCCACACCCTCTCCAGCATTTATTGTTTCTAGATTTTTTGATGATGGCCATTCTGACTGGTGTGAGATGATATCTCATTGTAGTTTTGATTTGCATTTCTCTCATGATTAGTGATGTTGAGCATTCTCTCATGTGTTTGTTGGCACTCTGTATATCTTCTTTGGAGAAATGTCTATTTAGGTCTTCTGCCCATTTTTGGATTGGGTTGTTCGTTTTTTTGTTATTAAGCTGCATGAGCTGCTTATAAATTTTGGAGATCAATCCTTTGTCAGTTGCTTCATTTGCAAATATTTTCTCCCATTCTGAGGGTTGTCTTTTGGTCTTCTTTATGGTTTCCTTTGCTGCGCAAAAGCTTTTAAGTTTCATTAGGTCCCATTTGTTTACTCTTGTTTTTATTTCCATTACTCTAGGAGGTGGGTCAGAAAGAATATTTGTAATGAGGTGGATAGACCTAGAGTCTGTCATACAGAGTGAAGTAAGTCAGAAAGAGAGAGACAAATACCGTATGCTAACACATATATATGGAATTTAAAAAAAAAAATGTCATGAAAAACCTAGGGGTGAAACAGGAATAAAGACACAGACTTACTAGAGAATGGACTTGAGGCTATGGGGAGGGGGAAGTGTAAACGGTGACAAAGCGATAAAGAGGCATGGACATATATACACTACCAAACGTAAGGTAGATAGCTAGTGGGAAGCAGCCGCATAGCACAGGGAGATCAGCTCGGTGCTTTGTGACCGCCTGGAGGGGTGGGATAGGGAGGGTGGGAGGGAGGGAGACGCAAGCGGGAAGAGATATGGGAACATATGTATATATATAACTGATTCATTTTGTTGTGAAGCTGAAACTAACATACCATTGTAAAGCAATTATACTCCAATAAAGATATTAAAAAAAAAAAAATAAAGATGATCCAAAATTTTGGAAATAAAATGGAGAAAATACAACATTTAACAATGACCTAGAAGAACTAAAGAACAACAAACAATGATGAACAACATAATAAATGAAATTAAAAATTCTCTAGAAGGAATCAATAGCAGAATAACTGAGGCAGAAGAGCAGATAAGTGACCTGGAATATAAAATAGTGGAAATAACTACCACAGAGCAGAATAAAGAAAAAAGAATGAAAAGATTTGAGGACAGTCTCAGAGACCTCTGGGCCAATATTAAATGCACCAACATTCAAATTATAAGGGTCCCAGAAGAAGAAGAGAAAAAGAAAGGGACTGAGAAAATATTTGAAGAGACTATAGTTGAAAACTTCCCTAATATGGGAAAGGAAATAGTCCATCAAGTCCAGGAAGTGCAGAGTCCCATACTGGATAAATCCTAGGAGAAACATGCCAAGACACATATTAATCAAACTGTCAAAAATTAAATACAAAGAAAAAATATTAGAAGCAGCAAGGGAAAAACGACCAATAACGTACAAGGGAATCCCCATAAGGTTAACAGCTGGTCTTTCAGCAGAAACTCTGCAAGCCAGAAGGGAGTGGCAGGACATATTTAAAGTGATGAAAGGGAAAAACCTACAACCAAGATTACTCTACCCAGCAAGGATCTCATTCACATTTGACAGAGAAATTATAACCTTTGCAGACAAGCAAAAGCTAAGAGAATTCAGGACCACCAAGCCAGCTTTATAACAACTGCTAAGGGAACTTGTCTAGGCAGGAAACACAAGAGAAGGAAAAGACCTACAATAACAAACCCAAAATAATTAAGAAAATGGTAATAAGAACATATATATCAATAACTACCTGAATGTAAATGGCTTAAATGCTCCAACCAAAAGACATAGACTGGCTGAATGGATACAAAAAAAAGACCCATATATATGCTGTCCACAAGAGACCCACTTCAGACCTAGGGACACAAACAGACTAAAAGTGAGAGGATGGAAAAAGATATTGCATGCATATGGAAATCAAAAGAAAGCTGGAACAGCAATTTTCATATCAGAAAAAATAGACTTTAAAATAAAGACTATTACAAGAGACAAAGAAGGACACTACATAATGATCAAGGGATCAAACCAAGAAGAAGATATAAAAATTGTAAATATTTATGCACCCAACAGAGGAGCACCTCAATACATAAGGCAAATGTTAACAGCCATAAAAGGGGAAATTGACAGTAACACAATCATAGTAGGGGACTTTAACACTCCACTTTCACCAATGGACACATCATCCAAAATGAAAATGAATAAGGAAACACATGCTTTAAATGATACATTAAACAAGAGGAACTTAATTGATATTTATAGGACATTCCATCCAAAAACAACAGAATACACTATCTTCTCAAGTGCTTATGGAACATTACCCAGGATAGATCATATCGTGGGTCACAAATCAAGCCTTGGTAAATTTAAGAAAACTGAAATCATATCAAGTATCTTTTCTGACCACAACCCTAAGAGACTAGGTATCAATTACAGGAAAAAAAATCTGTAAAAAATACAAATACATGGAGGTTAAACTACACACTACTAAACAACCAAGAGATCATGAGAGAAATCAAAGAGAAATCAAAAAAAATCAAAAAAAATCAAAAAAATCAAAAAAAAATCCTTAAAAAAGTAAAAATAGAAGTACCATATGACCCAGCAATCCCCCTACTGGGCATATACCATGAGAAAACCATTCAAAAAGACTCATGTACTACAATGTTCATTTCAGCTCTATTTGCAGTAGCCAGGACATGGAAGCAACCTAAGTGTCCATCGACAGATGAATGGTTAAAGAAGATGTGGCACATATATACAATGGAATATTAGTCAGCCATAAAAAGAAACGAAATTGAGTTATTTGTAGTGAGGTGGTTGGACCTAGAATCTGTCATACAGAGTGAAATAAGTCAGAAAGAGAAAAACAAATACTGTATGCTAACATATTATACATGGACTCTAAAAAAATAAAGAAAAAAATGGTTCTGAAGAACCTAGGGTCAGGACAGGAATAAAGACACAGACATAGAGAATGGACTTGAGGACACAGGGAGGGGGAAGGGTTAGCTGGGCTGAAGTGAGAGAGTGGCATGGACATACATACACTACCAGATGTAAAATAGATAGGTAGTGGGAAGCAGCTGCCTAGCACAGGGAGATCAGCTCGGTGCTTTGTGATCACCTAGAGGGGTGGGATAGGGAGGGTGGGAGGGAGACACAAGAGGGAGGAGATATGGGGGGATATATGTATATGTATAGCCGATACACTTTGTTATACAGCAGCAACTAACACAACATTGTAAAGAACAAAGATGTTAAAAAGAAAAAAAAAGGAAAAACCTATACACTAACACACCAGAGCACTGACATGAACAGTAACAATCCCAATCAAATTATTAGCATGGTGAAGGCTTTTCATACACTTTCACCAGTCTCACAATTAGCCACGCTCTTGCAGCCTTCAGCCCAGTACTCACACAACCTCCTTTTAGATGCATATTTTGAGGGCAATCACCTCCAATAGATGTTGACTTCATCAAAATTTAAAATCTGATCCCTAGTGTAGTTTTAATCATCAAAAATGGTTGTTTTTAAAGGTTGAAGAGAAATATCTCGGCAGCTTGTTCATCAGCACAAGCAGCACCACAATATAGCTTAATGCTATGAAATGCACGGCAATTTTTGAAGCCACTAAACCATCTACTGCATGCACTAATGGCACTTAGAAAGAACTTGCAGCCTTTTCATTAAGATCTCCATATCTTACTAAGTATTTTCTTTAATGGTGAGAAAGTGTGGTCTTTATTGCTTCACAACATTAACCTGTTAGGGAAGATGGCATACGAATGGATATAACTTCTATATTATTCTGACACTGTTCTTTCAGTTACCAATCATATATGTCCTAATTTGCAGCCAGACACTTCTATTTTTTGCAGAGAAGAGTGTATACTTATCTATTTCATCCTTTTTAACTGACGTATACCGCTTCTTCATATGAATATGCATTTCCCAACTGGTGGACATTTGGATTCCTTCTATTTTTTTCCCCAATTACAAGCAATGCTGCAAAAAATTTCCTTGCACATGTCTCTGAGAAAGTTTTTATAGGTTATGTTCCTAGAAGTATTATTGGGTCATAGTACATGAACATATTTAATGGAACATATACAGTAATTTGGGGAGCATTGGCACCATCATGGTATTGGGTTAATTGATGGGTATAATTTAACTATCAATTTATTCATTTTTATGTCCTTGAATAATATTTTATAATTTTTTAAATAAAAGAGTTGCACATTTCCATTGTGCTTACTTCCAGTTATTGTATGGGTTTTATTGTTATTGTGACGGGGTCTTTTATAAGTCATATTTTCTAATTGATTTTTGCTGTGGGAACCATTTTTAATGCATTTCATGGTTATCCTGTATCAGCACAAATGTTGAACTCCTATTGATTCTAATAGTTTATGTGCAGGTTTTGCAGGATTTTAAATATAAACAATCATATGTGTAAATCACTGTACATCTTTCTTTTCTGATCATCAGATCACTTTTTTTTTTTTGTCTTGCTGCTTTGTATTGGACAGTGCAGTAAGTTGATAGTAGGCAACTTGTCATGTCACTGACCCTAAAGGGAGGCTTCTAAAATTTCATTTTTAAGAGTGATATTTGCTCTAGGTTTTTAGTATCTACTCTTTTTACTCTTACTTATGATGGATAAATTATATTTTTTCTAAATTTTCTGGTATCTATTGAAATAATCTTATGATGTCATCATTTAAGTCTGTCAAGGTGGTATAAATTATATTGATTGGTTGTCCTAATTTCAAACTATCCCTGAATTTCTGAAGAAAACCTCTGAGAGGTAAGTGTTAATTATTTTACCGTGTTCAAGATGACCCTCTGCAGCTGGCTACCCAGAAAAGGTGCTGGCCAATGTAAATCCCCATGGAAACAACTCAGGCACCAATCCTTGTCAGCTGCAAGGCTTGAACACCTACCTTTCAGTCATACCAGCATGGTCTCACCGTGAATGTATATATGGCTCATCCTTTCTAAGCTTGAGTTAGAGTTGTTTAGCTACGACTACAAGGCTTGGACCTCAGCCCCCAACCACACCAGGGGAAAAGCGAGGCCCACCCCAGCCATGAATGCTCAGTTGTCATGCCATATTGCCATTGTGTCACTGACTCTTATTGCACAGGGGAGAAGCCAGTACTTCTCTAATCATGCAGCCTTACAACCCAAGGGTAGGGGGTCCCTCTTTAGAGTCTGGTGTTTTGCCCTATTAGGTCTCTGAGCATTGCTCTAGAACGTGATTGTTTATGAGCGCACAGCTGTGATGGTGAGTGTCCCCAGTAAATGGTGCTTCAGCAAGCGGGAATATTTGCCATTTGCTCTTGTTTGCTTACCAACTCTACTTAGTCATGATGTTTAAAACTTTCTTTTAAATTTTTAAAATTTATTTATTTATTTTTGGCTGCGTTGGGTCTTTGTTGTTGTGTGGGCTTTTTTAGTTGTGGCGAGTGGGTCTACCCTTCATTGAGGTGCATGGCCTTCTCATTGTGGTGGCTTCTCTTGTTGCAGAGCACAGGCCCTAGGTGCACAGATTTCAGTAGTTGTGGCACGCAGGTTTCAGTAATTGTGGCTCGCAGGCTCTAGAGCACAGGCTCAGTAGCTGTGGCACATGGGCTTAGTTGCTCTGCGGCATGTGGTATATTCCCAGACCAGGGTTCGAACCCATGTCCCCTGCATTGGCAGGTGGATTCTTAACCACTGTGCCACCAGGGAAACCCTAAAACATTTTTTATGTAGTTTAATTTGGCTTGCATAAATTTTATGTAAGGTTTTTGCATCTATGTTCATAGATGAGATTAACTTCTCATTTTCTTTTCTTGAACTATTTTTATTTGGGTTGTCATGTTAACTTGTTAAAATAAGTCAGGTAGCTTTCTCTTCTTCAAAATTCTCTATCTTTTTCATCATAGTTTTCTCCCTTCCTCCCTCTCTCCCTTCCTCCCTCTCTCCCTTCCTCCCTCCCTCCCTCCAGTCTGCTTTCTTTCTTTCTTTCTTTCTTTTTCTTTCTTTCTTTCTTTCTTTCTTTCTTTCTTTCTTTCTTTCTTTGTTTCTTCCTTCCTTCCTTCCTTCCTTCCTTCCTTCCTTTCTTTCTTCTTTCTTTCCATCTATGCTTTATATGCTCTGAGTATATATTTTTTTAATTGTACTTTTATTTTTATTTTAATTTATCTTATTTATTTATTATTTGGCTGCGTTGGGTCTTCGTTGCTGCGTGCAGGCTTTCTCCAGTTGTGGCGAGTGGGTGCTACTCTTTGTTGTGGTGTGCAGGCTTCTCATTGTGGTGGCTTCTCTTGTTGTGGAGCACGGGCTCTAGGTGTGTGGACTTCAGTAGTTGTGGCTCACGGGCTCTAGAGTGCAGGCTCAGTAGTCGTAGCACATGGGCTTAGTTGCTCCATGGCATGTGGGACCTTCCTGGACCAGGGCTCAAATCTGCGTCCCTTGCATTGGCAGGTGGATTCTTAACCACTGTGCCACCAGGGGAGCCCTGCTCTGAGTGTCTTAATTATATTTCTCAACAAATAACTTCTCAACTGCTCTTAAATTCTGTTTCCTAAGGTGAGTGTTCCTATGCTTGTGGAATGGGGTGCCCCATTTTCATGGCGTTAATTCTTCCAGCTTGTCTGTAGATGCTGTTACTGTTTTCTGTAGCTTGTCTCCAGGGATTTTGAGGAATGAGCAAGAAGTGCTGTCAAGGTGTACCAGTAATTTCTCTTCTGGATGTGGGAGTTTAGAGTTTCCTTGTAGGTGTCTCCAGCCTCATGGATGCCTTACTTCCCAGGTAAAAGTATTCTCATTGCCCAGGTTGAGGTCAATGACCTCTGATACTTAATGCTTGACTAAGAAGGCAAGGGATGGTGACAGTGACTCAACCAATCTCTCCACTACTTTGTTCTACCACTTGCTTCCATTGTCCTTTACTTTGGAGTGCTCTCAGAAACACCTCAAATTTTCAGAACAGCCCTCCCCAGCATATATTTTGGGTTATACTTTTCTTCTATCTATGTGATTTACCTGTTTTTTGTCTTTCAGATATCTCCCACATTTCTTTCTGCCCATGGAACTCTTTCTTTTATTCTTTTAAAAATGTTCTCTATCATTTGTAGGAATTCAGATGGGAAGAAGATATTTGTGCTTGAGTTCTGTCCACCATTGATTACATTTAGCATCTAGCCTTTTTAACCTGCAGTTCCTTCCTACATTCCCTCATTATTTCTTCATCTATTACCCCACAACACTACTGAGCTCCAACTCTGTGTCAGGCTCTGCAATAGGCTGCCTTTCAAGAAGGTGATGCCATTGCCCATAAATAATAGAGTATGAACTTTCTCTCATTTTCCTAACAGAGATGCTGCGGCTGTACCAATCTATGTGCACAATTTTTCTTGACCTTGGGATCATCTTTCTTAGATGCCTACCAAGGTTAAAATTGTAGTGTTTGACCACTGAGTAAGTGAAACCAACTGGTCCATGTACTAACAATCAAGCCACCTTGACCTCATTCACAGAGCGTTTGCCATAAGAGAATTAGCTAAATATCTTTGAACACTGCTCTCTATAGCTTCAAATTTTATCAGTTTTTCATTCCTATCAACTTTCCTGCTGACCTGCTTCTCAAATCTCTCCCCTTCTCTGCAGCCTTAATGCTTCTGCCCTAGTTTTTTTTTTTTTTTTTTCTTTTTTGCGGTACGCGGGCCTCTCACTGTTGTGGCCTCTCCCGCTGCAGAGCACAGGCTCCGGATGCGCAGGCTCAGCGGCCATGGCTCACGGGCCCAGCCACTCCGCGGCACGTGGGATCTTCCCGGACTGGGGCACGAACCCGTGTCCCCTGCATCGGCAGGCGGACTCTCAACCACTGCCCCACCAGGGAAGCCCCAGGAGCCGTCTTTTTGAAATGCAGACATCTAGGGGGATAGCTGGACTTCCCAAGTTCACGAACCAATAAAGCCTCTATTTATATTAGCGAGTCTGAGCTGTTGTCTGATGCTTGCATTTGAAGTGGAGACTAACTTTTCTAAAGATCCTCTGAAACCAAGTTCCTGTGAGTTCAGAATGACCATTACCTCTTCTGCAATAGCGTACCTATGGCCCTCTAACCTCCTATAGGGATTCTCTCTGACGAGCACAGCCCCTCTTTTGATAGCTGGTAATTCATGTGAGGTCAGTTATGGGGGTTTAAAACTCTCACTTGATAGAGTAAGAGGTACAAACTATTATATACAAAATAAGCTACAAAGATATACTGTACAACATGGGGAATGTAGCCAATATTTTATAATAACTATAAATGGAGTATAACCTTTAAACATTGTGAGTCACCACATCATACACCTGTAACATATAATATTGTACTGCAACTATATTTCAATTAAAAAGAATTCTCACTCTATCATTACTCCAATTTGAGGAACAGAAACTAAAGATCATTGAGATCCAAGAATCTGCTTTTAGGTTTAATGGCTGGAATGCACTTTTCCTGGCTGCTTGAGTCCCTGGTAGAAAAGGACCCCTCAAGGATGATGGCTGCTGGTTCCTTCCAGAGGTGTCCTTCATCTTGGCCTTTCAGTACTAAGTGAGCTGTTGAAGTTATTCCACAGAGGTCACATCCATGTATGAAGGATGGGGTTCCCTGTGATTATACATCAAGCAGTTACTTTAGGGAAGGCATATAGTAGACTAGTTAAGCATAGAGGTTCTGGAATCAGCTTGCCTAGGTTTAAATCCTGACTTTACAACCTACTGGCTATGGGGCTTTAGGTAACATAACCCTCTGTATGTCTCAGTTATCTCATCTATAAAGTGGGGAGAAATAATAGTAATTAGTTCAAAGAGTTGTTGAAAGGATCAAATAAGATCATGCATATAGAGCCCTTAAGGTAGTGCCGGCACATAGTAAGCTCTCAAAACAGTTATCTGCTATTATTATTATTAGGCTGTTTTGTATGATATTCCTAAACATAGGTTCATTATATACCACCGAAATACAATTTGGTGGAAGTGGTCTGGGTTGACAGCAAGTGAAGAGTCTGATTTGCCAAAAATTAAGTTCAGAATATTAGGAGGATAAATTTATGAATATTGTATTAGGAATATTGATTCCCCAAGTGACTTTTCATAACCATTTGGAAGCATAGAAGTTAAGGATACATTCTTGGGCAAATATGTGAGTGCAGATGTTCTCTGTTGTCTAATTAGGGCAGACCCATACACCCTGACATTCAGCTAAGCAGAAGGAAGGGTTGACACTTTTTTTCTAGTTAAAGAACCCAGTCAGGAGATATGTCTTAATTATAGAAGACCATCCCAACTCCCCAGGGATGTGGGCTGAGCTAATATTTTTCTCAGAATTCAATTACTGGTACCTTACTACACATAGTTTAGTGGACAACCTCTGGCCCTGATAATTTTAGCCAGAAAAAATTTTAAACCTTGTATTTGCATTTGGTGAACATTAAGAAATCTCAATAAAGCATTCCTAGAATGTTTAAGCAATTTGGCTTACTGGTGAATACTTCATTGTAATCTTGTTAGAGAATAAATCTCAAGGTAACTGGTGTATTGTTGTACTATACAGAGTAGTTTGACATAATCCAATTAAATAGTAGATGACATCTACTGAAGAGGATGATTTTGGTTTAGGTGAGTTAGTTCTAAGCAATTCTTTGTCACAGTAAATGGAGAGTAAGATCAATTATCCAGGAAGGCCACTTCTAGCTGATGTCAATGAAGCCATGTCATTAGCACTGGTTTTCCTTTATAGCAGGGATCATGCATCCAGTTTGTCCAGAAGTAAAATCAGGTATTAAAGCTCAAGTTAAAAAGACAGAGGGACCTCCCTGGTGGTGCAGTGGTTAAGAATCCACCTGCCAGTGCAGGGGATATGGGTTCGAGCTCTGGTCCGGGAAGATCCCACATGCCACAGAGCCTGTGCACCACAACTACTGAGCCTGCACTCTAGAGCCCGTCAGCCACAACTACTGAAGCCTGTGCACCTAGAGCCTGTGCACTGCAATGAAGAGTAGCCCCCACTCGCTGCCACTAGAGAAAGGCTGCACACAGCAACAAAGACCCAACGTAGCCAAAAAATGAATAAAAAAAAAATAAAGCTATAAAGCCTAAATTCAACTTGACATAAAAAAAAAGAGGACCAAATGATATATAAAACCTACAATAAAAACTACTGTATAGGGCTGCCTTGAGAAAAATAAACTATACGGAGGCCACATGCACAGTAGACAATAAACATTTCTTTCCTTCAAAGGGGGTAGGAGAATGGATTTATACACTTCTATCAATGAAATGAAGCTTAGGTGTGACAAGGGAAGTAGCATGAAGAGATACTTTAGTACATTTACAGCCAGACATTGGGGTAGACCAATTGCACATGTCAGAGATTATAAATGTAAAACCATAAGCAGATGCTGGAGGCTGCTACCGGATAGGACACTTTCCTTTGAAGACTGAAAGTAGCCATGCTGGTATAAGAATATGAGCCAGGCCTTCAGGTCCAGACCTGAAGTGACCCAAGTGTGAGCACCTTAGCAGAGGATGCAACATGGTGATGTGCAGATCAGGCACCTAAAATCTCCCTGTGTTGGGGAGAAATATTGGATCATTGGGTATAATGATAAGCCTTGCATGTCTCCAGCCAGATGAGTGGTTGAGGACCCTTCCCTGTGGTCCATCCAGGGCCTGGAGGAAAGACGACAAGCCTCCTCAGAAATGGGACTGAGCCTGATGGAAATGGTTTGGAGTACCAGTTGACAAATTAGGTAGGATGGTAAGTCTGTGATTTTTTTTTCCCTATGTTGTTTTTCACTATCGCTAAGTTTGATCTCCACGGAAGCAAGGATTGACCAAAAAAAAAAAAAAAAAGCAAACAACTCCAGATCGTTAAAACAACACCACCAACGATATAAATACCCAGGGAATTTCCTAGTGGTTGACCTGGGTTCAATTCCTAGTTGGGGAACTAAGATCCTGCGAGCCATGTGGCCAAAAAGAAAACACAAATCAGGTTTCAAAAGCATAGATTTCTGATCCTTAGACTCCCAGGGAAAGAAGAGAAGTGCTGTGTTGGTTTCTAAATAACTTTATCCTAAGATAACCAACCTCTAGTTTCAGGTGGATTGGCAAAACTTGCCTGTATGCCTTCCTTGCTGTTCTCCGCCTCCATCTTATCTATGCATCTTTTCATTTCTCCTGTAACAGAAAGTGGATTAAGTGGCCTTGCTAGCCTTCTTCTTCAGAAAATGCAGATTCTTAGCTCAAATTTCCTAGATTGTCTGGTCCAGTGATTCTTAAATTGTGGGCTGCTTAATACAAGCATCATCATCACCTAAGGTGTTTATTGTAGATTCATTGACCTCAGACCTACCAGCTTAGAGTCTCTGGATATAGAGCCCAGGAATCTGCAATTCACAAGCTCTTTTGCCCAATATGTTTTTAGAACCATCACTTTAGTGTCTTCCTGGCAGCTCAGATGTCTTATCTGGAAGACATGCCTGGCTCCCAATAAGCTTGAAGGCAGGTGATCTTTAAAGAAAGATCTAGCACATCTTGAGTCAGGTTATCTATCCCCTTGCCCTGCCTCTGGTACATTATCTGAAGACTCATTCAGTTTCATCCCTCTACCCCATGTCCTTTAATACACACAGATAAGTAATCTTGTAAGTTCCCACCACTACTCCCAGGATGGTAATTGCTTAAGCACACAGGGCAGATCACAGACAGTCTTAAAAACACCTTACACATACTGAGCCCTTACCATAGTCCATGCACTGCTCTAAAGTCCTTTAGGTATATTTATTTGTTTAATGACAACCTATGAGGCAAGTACTATTTTATAGTCCTCATTTTACAGATGAGGAAACTGAGGTCCAGAGGGGTTAATTAACTTGCCCAGAGTTGGGATTGAACCTAGGCAGTCTGACTACAGAGCCCCATGCTTCTAACCACTGTTTTCTACTGCCGCATACAGTAAAAGTTCATAGGCTGTACTTACACCCCTAGTGGAGTAGGGAGGGTATGGAGATGCATGCATGTTTTCTCATGGAGAAGCCATTCCAGGATGCCATATATCCAGCATGTAAACTACCTTTTCTGGGGCACTGGCAATCTCCCAACTTTTCATTTTGTTATTTTATGTTTGGGAGAATGGATTGCACATAAAAATCCTATTCAGCTTTGGCATCAGCATAACATTAGGCAACCTATGCCCTTGACACACTATCGAAGATCTTTGACTTGGAAGCCCCTACCTTTTCCACTGTTAGGTGTGCCCTTAGACATCATTTCATATTCTAGGAAGCATTCATCAAGGGTACGGAATCATATGAGAAATTCTTTAGGACAATGATTCTCAAATTTAGATGCTAATATTATAATCACTTGGGGAGCTTTTAAAAATCCAGTTTTCCAGGTCACACGCCAGATTATTACAGCAGATTCTCTGCTGGTGAGATCCAGGCATCAGTATTTTTTTTTTAATTTAATTTTTTTTAATTGCAGTGTAGTTGATTTACAATGTTATGCAAATCTCTCCTGTACAGCAAAGTGACTCAGTTACACACATAGAGACATTCTTTTTTTTAATTATAATTTTCCATTATGGTTTATCACAGAATATTGAATATAGTTCCCTGTGCTATACAGAAGGACCTTGTTCTTTATTCATCCTATATATAATAGTTTACATCTGGTAATCCCAAACCTCCAGTCCTTCCCTCTCCTTTGGCAACCACAAGTGTGTTCTCTGTGTCTGAGTCTGTTTCTGTTTTGTAGATAGGTTCATTTGTGGCATATTTTAGATTCCACATATAAGTGATATATGGTATTTGTCTTTCTTTTTCTGACTTACTTCGCTTAGTATGATAATCTCTAGTTGCATCCATGTTGCTGCAAATGGCATTATTTCATTCTTTTTTATGGCTGAGTAATATTCCATTGTATATACGTACCACATCTTCTTCATCCATTCATCTGTTTATGGACATTTAGGTTGTTTCCATGTTTTGGCTTCTGTGAATAGTGCTGCTATGAATATAGGGGTGCACGTATCTTTTTGAATTATTGTTTTGTCTGGGTATACGGGCATCAGTATTTTTAAAGCTCCTTAGTTGATTACAATGTGCAGCCGAGTCTCCAACAGTGGGGGCTGGAGAACCACTGTTCTAGGCTGAGTAACAGCTTTGAAAAGACTACTGTTGTCTCTGACTGGATGTGTTGTTTCTGACCGACTTGTCCGTTGCTTCCTCTTTTCCCCCATGTTATAGTGCTTCCAGATTGAACTCTGAGAGCACACCAAACTTGCTCTTTAGGCACTGGAGTCTAGAGTTGTAGGTACTTGAGGATTAAAGAAAATGATAGCTCTGTATGTACCATGCTCTTATTTATTCATTAAAACTGCACTGTGATAACAAGATAACAAACATTGTCTTGCAATGTTTTTCTTTATCCCCAGTCAGTACTTGGTGTCTCTACAATTGAAATGTTTTTCTGATCTACTGGGACTTTAAATCAGGGAGAAACCAAAGTGCCAAGATGTCTAGAAACACTGAAATATTTAAGTATTTTTACAGGGACATCATGAACTGTAAAAGGAAGAGAGGAGAAGCCTCCCAAACAAACATATGTGAGCAGGAAAAACGTCACATGGCAAACTGATCTATTACACCTCTCTTCTGGTAAGGTTCACCCAAGACTCTGTCATATGGCATGAGTGGCTACAGTGCTGTCTTGGCAGATTACTGGAACCAGGGGTGGCTTGTGAAACGGTTCACCCGGAAGGTCTTTCAAATTCTCTTTTCCTTTTTCTCTGTCTTCTCTTTCTATTGCTTTAGCTCTCACTCTCCCTATCTCTATGTCTCTCTGCCTCTCTCCCTTTTTCAATTTTAAGCTGTGTTCAGAATATCCATTATGGACATAGATCTGATAATGTGATGGGCTCCTTGAAATCAATAACATTTCCAAAGAGTCCACTCATCATACTCGTAGGTGCCTTCTTTTGACTTACCTGGGGAGCCCAAGGTTAATGAGAAGGCAGTTTGGGTACTGGGAAAACACCTTCCTTCTTTGTCCCAATCTTTTACCTATTATATATATTTTGTTCTGTTCAAATTATGCATATATCTTTAATTGGGCAAATGGTTACAGTAAGAAGAGAAAAATTTTTGCAGCAAGTACTTTAAGTCAGTCTTTTAAAAAATAAGATGCAAAGAGTTTGGGAAAGGTAATTTAAAAGAAAATTTAACTATATACCATTATATAGTTAACAAAACAAACCTTTCCAGAAATGTATCAATACTATAATTTGCAATAGTTCTTTTCTCTTGTGTGTTTAGAATATGCTATCTGCATGTCAGTTAGTTCTTCCAGTCAAATAATAAATAATGTCTATTATCAATTTCTCATTGAATGGCAATGGGAAAACTCATGATGAATAAGCTCAAGATTCTTTTTACATGAAATTATAATGTTTTGGGATTAAAGCCAAATAGCCACAGACTGGGTGTCCTATTCATAAAACGAAACAGTAGCTTTTGGAGCTTCAAGGGCTACTTATCTTTATTCTATTCTCTCTTTCCTTACTTCTTAATTACACACACACACACACACACACACACACACACACACACTTTATTTTATAAGCAATATAACTACATTATGGAAATGTTGTTAATGAGAGAAACATATCCTTCATACAATAATTTCATTACCGTGATAAGGACACTTACTTTTTGGGGGGTATCCCTAATAGATTTTTTTCTAAACTAGTTACTTCATTTAAAAAATAGTGTATAAACAAATTTACGCTATTTTTTCCCATATTATACTATTATAAGCATTTTTACATGTTGTAGCATAAAATTCACAACCAACCAATAGTTTAAAGGACTATCCATTCTATTTAGTGGAGGTAGATGTATCCAGTTTCCTTAAACATGCCCCAGTTTTCTAATTTTTCACTATCCTAAGTGGTGTTATGGTTGTCTTTGTGAGTAAAATGTCTCCCCCACCCCCAAACTTTTAACAGCATTTCTCCAGAATGGATTCACAGGGTGTGACTGTTTCAATTCACAAAGCACTGCCACACAGAGCTGTTGGAGCACCAGTAGGCACCATGGAGTCTTTAATAAATGACCCATATTGATCTCTTGTTTTGTCTTGGTTTGTTTGCTCTTAGAGCTTTGATTTACAGCTCCAAGGAGCGATTTTGGAAAATCATTTAACCATCAGCTGAGACAATCTGACTATTGCACTTATAAGGTGAAAGTGGAAAAGACCTGAGTCAGAGGGATTTCAGGCGTCCAAGCCCCGGATAGCCCAGCCACTGCTACTCTTTCCAGGAGAATATCCTAGATTCTGGGCACAGTGTCTGCAGGGAGGGAACATGGAGAAGCTGTCACTGTGTTTCCTGGTCATCATTAGCCTCCCTAGTGCTTTTTCCCAGACAGGTAGGCACTGCTTCAGGTGGGCGCTGGGCTCTTGTATCAGGGCTACCTATGCAAAGCCAAGTTAGGGAAAATAGTCAGAGTGGGGGAGGGGTTGTGTTCTGGGAAAGAGGGCAGTCTGTGGTTTCTAACTCCAATCTCTCTATACATAGTGAGAGAACACATGTTTGTGACCTAACAAGGTTAGAAAAGAGACAACAGGCCCCAAACGGAGTCACTCGTGTTAAGCCCCATGTCAGCAAACCAAGACCTAATACCTAACCTAATTGCAGCTTCAGCCTCTCCCCAAAATGTGACCTTTCACCGGTCAATATGAAATTACTTGGTTAAGACTAGAGGTAACCCACCTGATAAGACTCTTTCCTTCCCCCATAGAAAGGTGACCTTGCCTGAAATAATCTACTCTTCATTAGAAACTTCCTTTTCCTACCCCTTTCATTTGGTACAGCTCTTTGAAATTCCTTTCTGTCTGCTAGATGGCTGGCTGCCTGCTTCATGAATCATTGAATTAAAGCCAATTAGATCTTTAAATGTACTCAGTTGAATCTGACTTAATTTAGCAGATTTGGTGTCAGCGATGGAATCCACAGAGCCCTTCCAAGATCTTCTAAAACAAGAAACACGGGCATTGTACCCTCAGACCTTTTGGAGTTCTGTCCTTTTCAGAGGGGCCCTGGGTAAGTTGCTCTATGTTCTGAGCTCTGCTCTCTTTGCATCAAGCTCCTGATCTAATTGGCTTGCCAGTCAGTCCCCTATTTGATTGGAAACCTCAGCCCTTGTTTCTGTCCCCAGATTCCATGTTGGGAATGACCTATGGCTCAGTCTGGAGTTCTCCGTTGTGTGGAACCCCAGTCTGCAGTCCCTATTCTTGGGGGTCTGCTGATTCAGTCCTTTCCCCAACCCCCAAATTCCATATTGGGAACTGCTGGCTGTTACCAGCTGAAAAACTGGACTGGGTTTCAGATCATACTGGGTCCAACTTAAGCTAGACTGGGTCTAGTAAATAAAGGTTATTGCTAATGGGATTCATAGAAGTAAAAAAAAAAAAAAAACCCACAAAATTGGTGAGCATGGCTAAGGCACTTAAAAGCTGTTAGAGTGCTCACCACATAACTAAACTCCCGTGTTAGGATAAGTTGGTCATGGGACAGTTTATATTGACACTAGATTACCTGCCAACCTCAAGAAAATTTCCATGCTAGAAGGTACACTGTAAAACACCACACAATCCCCAACCCAGTGGCACATCCCTCTTAGATATTAGTTTGCCTCTGAGAGACCCAAAGTCTTAACTAAAAAAAAAAAAAAAAAAAAAGCGAATCCTTGAATTCAAAAGAGTTGAGCACGCTGCCTCCCAGCACACCTGCTTACTTTATGTCTATGAACTATACTGCTAAAAGATATAAATACCTACAAAAATGGCTAAACCTTACTAAAAACAATCTAGAATTACAGTGGCCATTATGGGGAATGTTCCAATTAGTTATGATTATTTAAGAAGTGCACCTGAAAGTAAGGGTTCCCCAATCAAACAAATAGAATTAGATACCAGTTTTAATCAGCATGCAGAAGTCTCCAAAAGGCTTCAAAATTCCAAACTAGCTTCATTGAAAAATGCATTGCAAAAGGCTAATGAAAAAGATACAAGAAGTACCTAATACAAAAGTCTAAGATTGATGTGATTCCTACTATTCCTCTTTAGCTCCTTTAATTGAGTCTCAGAGTCTACTGATCCTCTGTCTGAATTGTCTTTACATTACTGTAAACCAAAGTGGCCTTACAGACTCCATGTCTACCTTCAGTGGAGGGCCCCATATGGGCGCCTCCCAGAGTTGATGAGACTCTGAGGGATTTTTCTGGTAAACTGCTATGTTATTCCCTTAAACATCCAAAGGGAAATTAAATTAAAATTAATTAAAAACTTTGCCAAATTCTGATAGATACTGGAGCTTGCAGAGGGGATCTTGGGAAAACTGGCAGAAACCAGCAAAAGGTAAAAATTCTTATCAGAGCCAGCTCTCCTGGATCTCTGTGGAGAGGGGAATAAAATATCTTTTGCAACCTCTTCGGGGGACACCTCTTGGACACATCCAAGAGGTGTTCAATACTGCCAGAAATAAAACTATGTACCTGGGAGGGAAGGAGAGCAAACTGAAGATAATATGGCTAGATGGGAGGATTAACCCCTTGGTATTTTTTAGGCTGCAACCCAATTCTTTGAGGAATTAAGAGCAATTGCCCTTATCTTCTCTAGAAACAGTTCAAAGCCCACCTGTTCTTTTTACCAATCCTGAAACTTCCCATATTTATCTCAAATAAATATTGTAAAAATTCTGGCTTTAAGAAGCAAAGTTCTTCTCAGAGGAACTTGCATCCCTTCCCTGTACCTTTGAGGTGTAAATGTCCTACCTGGTCTTCTCCAGGAATTATTTTCTAGGCCAATCTCTTTAAACTACAAACTCCAGGGAGGTAATTCTTATTAGGGGGAAAACAAAAGAGGAAGAGGTCATTTAAAACTTAGGTGAATGAAAAATCTTTTAAGTGTCTTCTCAAATAACATTATATTATATATTATAATATAATATATTATATAATATATAATATATTATAATATATAATAATCTTTTAAGTGTCTTCTCAAATAACATTATATTATATATAATAATAATAATAATAATAACAACTATTATTAAAAAGTTTTAGCCATCTGAGCAGGTAACCTTAACTTATTCTATCTACCATAACAACTTAAATCCAGCTTTTTTATAACTAGTGGGCTGTGTATTGTTGTACCTGAATAGTGGCAGTAATATCAAAATGAAAGCTATAAAGTCTCTGTTTGCCTCTGTCACTTACGTGTGTCTCTCTACATATTTGTGTTGTAGATATATGGTATTTTTCTACCTATGGATAATATTGCCAAAAATTAATCTGTAAAAGAGCACTATTTAATTGGCTTAAAGAAAATTAGGCACTTAAATAAAGTGTTTCTAAAATTTTCAGTAATATAATAGAAACTGACCCAAATGCTTTTCAAGTTCACACAATCTGGGAAAATATTGAATATTAATGATAATTTGAGCTTGTTGGTTTAATTAAAATGTCTACAGAGTTATATCTTTAGAGTTACCAACATTAAAAATAATGCAAACATACAACTTTTATTCTACCTGGGTTTACTATTCAAATAAGTTCATGTCATCTCTGTTTCAAAATTTGTCAGCAAGAGAAATAACTTGGTATGATGAAATTTTCATGAGTAAACAAACTGTTGAGAACAAGTGAATTAAATAGATGTAAGTGGGAAAAAAGTTTTTAGGTGAACTTTTAAAATAGTTTTCCCACAAAAAATTTTTTAAAAATAAAAAAATTTTAAAATACCCAAAAAAAAATTTTTTAAGAAAAATAAAATCATTTCCCCAAATCTTTTTGGTAAACTAACACCTTAAAGTTTTGCTAGGTTAAACTAAATTATGGATAGTCATTAAATATTTAGATCATTTCCAAATAAGATAAAATACTGAAACATTAATTACTGAACATAGGTTTATCCACTTTTGGCTTCCTTTTACAGAGGAGCTAAATATGTTTGGTTCTATTAAACATGTTTTGTGCCACACTGAGAAATTTACTATGAAAAAGCAGATATTTCTAAAAACAATAAAAAGTATTTATACATTTGCCAAGCCACAAAATGCTGAAGTAAAAGAGAGTTCACAACTATTTACTTCTTTATTTCACTAAATCTTAAATTTTCTAAGGGTTAAAAACAGAAATAATGAGATGAATATCTCCATAGGTAAAGAAAATAAGATGTGTGTTTTCAGTAAAAGAAGGTATGAGGAATGAAAAAGCATTTTGTTGAATGAAAATAAAGTAATTTTGTCCTAAAGAGAGACTCCTTATTTCAGAATGGGAGAGGGAAAAAACACAGGACAAAATATGAATGTAAAGAAGAAAGTTGTAGAAGGTTTGTGGAAAAGGAATCTTTGGTAAGGGGTTTTATGCATGGTCAAGACTGGCTAAAATGGAAATGAATTTAATTGAGTGAATAAATTTTAATATTAAAAGGAAGCAGGTATAAAATTAGAATCTGCTTTTCTCTCTGTGAAAACAATAAAGTTTTATTGAACTATTGGTGTGCTCTTGATAAGAGATTGTAAAAGTTTTGTAAAAGTTATTTTTTCTTACCTCAAGTAATTTGCCTAGAAAGCAAAGATTTTGTGTCTTGTCAAAATAACTTCCTGTGCTATCTTTTTTTGGCAGAGCACAGGTTCCAGACGCGCAGGCTCAGCTGCCTAACCGCTCCGCGGCATGTGGGATCTTTCCGGTCCGGGGCACGAACCCATGTCCCCTACATCGGCAGGCGGACTCTCAACCACTGCACCACCAGGGAAGCCGTCCTGTGCTGTCCTTATCGTGTCTTTTGATTAGTTAAGAAAGCTGAGTCTTCTCTATTAAAAGAGCTACATTTTCCTTTACAACTATTTAACCTTCTGTATTTGCCTTTGAAGTCTTTAATTGTCATTATGGTTAAATGTATAACTAAGTATTGTTTTGCAATGACCTATGATCCTATTTGACCAAGGGCTTTACAATCTTTTAATATTTTTGACAAACTTCCTGCAAATCAAATTCTAAATGAAGTCATTTTGACCTCAAAGTAACTTTGAGATATTCCAGAGGACCCCTGGAAAATCTCAAAACACTTGTTCTCTCTCCTTATAAAAAGGAGATGTTAAACAAATTAGGCTTATTTGATATATTAAATTATATTGGAAGCATTGTCAAAGAAGAAGTAATACTAAGCCTTCTTTATGTTGTATTTGCATATGCTATAAAATTTTGAGAATTCCTAGAAATCTGATATATCCTGGTGTAATGATTATCAGTCATAATTCCAGTCTTATCTTAAAACATTGTATGTCACAGAAATAACCAAATTTCCTTGTCAGTTCCATTATAATGAGCTCTCAACAGATCTTTTTTTTTTTTTTTTTTTTTTTTTTTTTGCGGTACGCGGGTCTCTCACTGTTGTGGCCTCTCCTGTTGCGGAGCACAGGCTCCGGATGCGCAGGCCTAGCGGCCATGGCCCACGGGCCCAGCCGCTCCGTGGCATGTGGGATCCTCCCGGACCGGGGCACGAACCCGTGTCCCCTGCATCGGCAGGCTGACTCTCAACCACTGCGCCACCAGGGAAGTCCCCAGACAGTTATTTTTTTACTCAGATGCTTTTGCAAAAGTGTTTCTGCAAATGTGCTTCATCTTCAAAAAGATTATTGGAAAGGACTTTGACAAGTGCAGGTTTCTTGTAGCTTTAACATCATAAAACTAAATTGAGTAAAAATTTACAGAGCTAATGGAAAAACTGGATTCAAGCAAACAAGTATTAATTACACGGGACTGAAGGAATTAAGGAAGATGATTATAATTGTTTTGTTTGAAATATTGCAGTTTTCTTAATATTTTTTTCTCCAGATTTCAGGAAACCTTTTTTTCTTAAGCTATCTATGACTTAAAGCAATTTGGCAAAGTATACCTTTGTAAACAAAGATGAAACATTTACTTTTTCTCTCTACCTGATTTCTCCCAAATTTGAAAATTCTTAAATATTCTTTTCATGGCATCATAGTTAGTCATTTACATAAATTCAATAAGAATCTGTTCTCCTTGTAACAGTATGCAATTGGAAACACTGGTTATACTACGGAGGCTTTGACAGAAATGTCATATTTGAGGGAGATGTGCATAGACTCGGATATGACCAGACACTTTTAAGGAACTAAGGTTGACTTTCTGGAGTCAGTAAAGCCCCTTGGAAAAATTAGCTTGGTACTTTACTTACAAGGTTCCAATGGAGCAGTCTTCCAAAGAGCTTATATGGTCAATCACTATTCTTGCTGCATTTATGTAAATAATCAGGCCAAGTTTAATGCAAATAAATTAGTTTCACTGTGGTTATCTTTGATTTTTAAAAATGGGGTGATTTTAGAGAGAAAAGTTGTGTGTGCACCTTTGTAGATATTAAATTCTCATCCTGTTGATTGTCCTTGAGGTTTTGTCATATATCTGCAAATTGGACTGGGTGCTGAATTCTTCTATTTTCCTTAAGAATTTGGCTATGAATCTGCAAATGAATGTTTCAATTTTCTCCCATCCTGATTTGGAATCACCAAGAACAAAGACTGCCCTTGAATCTCTTTGGAAGGGACTCATGGTCCTCCTCACTACCCGAATAGCAGCCAAAAGCCAGGGACTTGAACCTTAGGTACACATCTCACAGTCAAAGAAGACTCATTTGGCTTCTGGTCCTGCACACCAGCTGGAGATATCTCAGGTTGATGAAAAGGGGGGAATCGTTTACAAAAAGAGACAACTGACCTGAAATGGAGTCACTTGTGTCAAGCCCCATGTTAGCGAGCCCAGATGCAATACCTAACCTAATTGCAGTTTCACCTCTCCCAGGAATGTGCCTTTTAAGCTGTCAGGGTGAAATTACCTGGCCTCTCTAATGAGGTAATCCACCCAATAAGACCCCTTTCTTTCGCTATAGGAAGGTGACCTTGCCTGAAATAATCCACTCTTTTCTAGGAACTTCCTCTTCCCACCCTCTTCTGTCTATAAAAGGCTTTCATTTTGTACAGCTCTTCAAAGTTCCTTTCTATCTGCTAGACGGGATGCTGCCCACTTCATGAGTCATTGAATAACGACAATTAGATCTTTAAATTTACTCAGTTGAGTTTTGTTTTTTAAAAAAACTCTGCTGCTGACATTTCCCCTCTGTTTTTTTACGCTACAGATATGCACACAAAGGTCTTTGTGTTCCCCAAAGAGTCGAATAATTCCGTTGTGACGCTGACTGCACAGCGAACGAAGCCACTTAAGGCCTTGACCGTGTGCCTGCATGTCTATACCGATCTGACCCACAACGATAGCCTCTTCTCTTATGCCACAAAGCAACAACATAATGAGATCCTCCTCTTCAAGGGAAAGACTGCTGCATACAGAGTATCCGTGGGTGGAGCTGATGTCTTTTTCAAGCCTCCTGAGAGTTATCCTGCACCAATGCACTTCTGTGTGACCTGGGAGTCTACCTCAGGGATTACAGAGCTCTGGGTGGATGGGAAGCCCATGGTGAGGAGGAGTATGAAGAGGGGATACTCTTTGGAGACAGAGGCAAGCTTCGTCCTGGGGCAGGAGCAGGACACATTTGCTGGGGGCTTTGATAAAAAAACAGTCTTTGGTGGGAGACACTGGAGATGTGAACATGTGGGACTATGTGTTATCACCAGAAGAGATTAGCACTGTCTATGCTGGTGGGACCTTCAGTCCTAATGTCCTGGACTGGCGGGTGCTGAAGGATAAAACACATGGTGAGGGACTTCCCTGGTGGCACAGTGGTTAAGTATCCACCTGCCAGTGCAGGGGACATGGGTTCGAGCCCTGGTCCGGGAAGATCCCACATGCTGCGGAGCAACTCAGCCCGTGAGCCACAACTACTGAGCCCACGTGCCACAACTGCTGAGCCTGTGTGCCACAACTACTGAAGCCCACGTGCCTAGAGCCCGTGCTCCTCAACAAGAGAAGCCACCACAATGAGAAGCCCACGCACCACAACGAAGAGTAGCCCTCGCTTGCCACTAGAGAAAGCCCACGCACAGCAACAAACACCCAATGCAGCCAAAAGCAAACCAACAAATAAATAAATAAATTTATTAAAAAAAATAAATATATTAAAAAAAAAATAAAACACATGGTGAGGTGTTCGTCAAACGACAGCTATGGCCCTGAGGCCCTTTTGTGAATCCTGAAGTTGCCTTTTGGGGATTACACCTTACATTTCCCTTGTCTCTGGCTCTGATGTTTTACTGCCCTACACACTGGGCTCTTGTGCCCTGGGAGGAGTGTATTTCTCTCTCCTTTCACCACTCTTTTTCCATGGGACAGTGCCAAGCAGAGGGTCTTATACATTTCTCCACATTAGAAGTACCAGGTCACACCCCAAGCCAATTAAATCTGATTTTGGGGGCGTGGGACCCAAGCATCAATGTTTTTTAAAGCTCTCCAAGTAATTCCAGTGTTCAGCTGAGGTTGAGAGCCATTGCATTTTAATGAGTGTTTAAGAAAAACTGAGCCGACTTTTTTTCACCTAAAAGGCTGCATGTGTCTAACTGTAGTCCTGCCAATATTTTCATTTCCCTTTATAGGAACACCCACCCCATTTATTGTGTTTTATTGAATTATCTAAAGAATACAGGAATAGGGCTTCCCTGGTGGCACAGTGGTTAAGAATGCGCCTGCCAATGCAGGGGACATGGGTTCAAGCCCGGGTCCAGGAAGATCTCACATGCCGTGGAGCAACTAAGCCCATGCGCCACAACTACTGAGCCTGTGTTCTAGAGCCTGTGAGCCACAACTACTGAGCCCACGTGCCACGACTACTGAAGTTTGCGCGCCTAGAGCCCGTGCGCCACAACAAGAGAAGCCACCGCAATGAGAAGCCCACTCACCTCAAAGAAGAGTAGCCCCGCTCGTTGCAACTAGAGAAAGCCCACGCACAGCAACCTACCCAATGCAACCAAAAATAAATAAATAATTAATTAATTAAGAAGAAGAAAAAGAATACAGGAATAGAATTTTTCCAGCATTCTTCCCCCACCATCAGGATGAGGTCATTACATATTAGAATTATCTTTAATTCTTTAATCCTTTCAATTTGAATATTCAAAAATTGAAAAAAGAAATGTTTTGTTGTTGTTTCTGTTTAATTTGTTCTATTTTTTTCTTCAGGATCACCAGTTTTCATTGTGTGAAATTTCCATTATTTTTCTTCTCATTTACCATCATCCAGATCACTTTTATCGGTGTCCTTTATCCTTATATTTTGAGCTTTTATTTTTTCAAACCTAACCTTCATATTAGTGTTAGGGAGGAAGAATTTTTCCTCTACCCTTCTAAGTTCTTTTGGCTGATCTAAGAATTAAATTAGCATGAGACAGATTAACAGGAGAAAATCAAACAAAATTTAATAACATGTATACATGGGAGGAACTCAGAAAAATTGAGTAACTTGCCAAAATGACCAAAATCCTCACTTTATCATCTTCAGCTAAAGACAAAAGAGAATGCTGGGGGTAGTGGTTTGGGACTTCAGAAGGGAGGAAGACAATTCACACAGAGATGGAAAAGCAAACGTTTGATAAATAAATGTTTGCTGGACCACCAGAGACAATGGGACACAGAGTGGACTCTGACCTCTAGGACCTGCAGAGTTTCCCCTACATCCCCTAGCCCATATTCTTTGCAAGTATCTCCGGTGATAGCTATATTTTGGAAACAGTCCTTGTATCTAAATACTTTTAGGCAGTTAGCGGGAAGGTCAAAGTTTCTTCCTGAGTCTTTTGGGCCTTGATTGTTTTCAGCCTGAAATAATCCACATGCCAAAGAAACATTTTGGGGTGGCAGATTTTGCTCCCCTACAAGTGATTTGGTTTTCTCTTTAACATATTGGGATCCTTACTATTTCTAATGTCATTTAAAATTCTACAATGCTTTGAGTTGTCTTAAATTCTTTCTTGGATTTAGTGTGTTTTTCTTCTTCAACTTTCATCTTTCATCAAGTCTCTGTTTTTCTTCAATTTGCTTGAGAGTTTAATGCAGTTGCTGCCTAAAATTTTCTAAATTTCCTGTGATTAATCTTTTATGAAGTAAATCTTTTACATGCTTTAAATAATTTTCTTTTATATTTTAGTAATTTTCAGTCCTCCTATTTGTTCTAATATAGTGTGAGAAGTGAGTTCTCTGAGTCCCCTTCCTGCTTACCTGGACACAATTAGATTCCCTAATAATTTAAACTAGCTAGCTGGTGGACTGATGCTTATATTAGTAGTTTCTAGTCATGTATTCCCGCCCTGACATCCTGCAACTCCCATTTTAAATGACCCTCACCTCTACCAATTTCTGCCAACTGTCCCAGACTCACATAGGTGCACTTTTTAAGATATTTGTGTCTTCATTTCTCTCTCAGTGGAATGACCTGGAGTGCTGAAGAGGACAACTTTGATAATAGCATCATAATAGGCAAGATGAGGTCTTCGGTTCTTTTGGAGAGGGTCATAACCTAGGGAAAATTTTACATCCCACTGACTGGCTCCTCCGCTTGGAATGAAGAAAGACTCATCATGCTGGCACCATTTCCCAAGTCTAACATCCATGGGTCCACAGCTCAGGGGTCAAATTTCATATGCACATGATCACCTCTGGGGCTCTGGGATCCTTTGCTCTCCACCATGTGTGGAGATTCTTGTTGCTGCTTGTGAAATAAAATTCATATTTTATGACAAGGCAAGAAAAATTTAAATATAAAAAGTTCTTCTCTTTCTGTTGGCCTTCTCCCTTCCCCCACTCTGCATGGCGTATCTGCATCATGCATTGACCAAACCTCCCCCATCAGCAGGAATATCTGCTCAACCATAAAGAGCACCATTCTCCTAGCATCAACAAGACAACTCCTTAAAAGATAATATTCCTTCCTGATCTTGTAAGGGGTCATGTGACCTACCACAATGACACTTAGATATGGATTATGTAAACTGTCAATAATAAGATGTCATTTGATGTTCAGCCCTCTGTCTCAAAAAACTTATATAACTGTGCCTTGACTTCTAATGAGTGGAACGGTCCTCAGAGCTTTCTGAGATGCTCTTCCTTGATTATAATCCTCAAATTTGGCTTGAATAAAATTTTCCATTTCTTTCTTAGATTGACTGATTAATTTTCATTGACATGTTCTGTCCTAAAACTTAGATCTGGAGAGGGAAAGTTTCAGGAAGACCTTTCTTACTTTAGATCTAAGCTGGATTCTCTAGTGGATCAAAATTTGCCTCCCCAAAGTTTATATCTTTGGCAGGAGGATTATTTTAGGATGATTATTTTTAAGAAATTGAAGACTCAGAAAGTGTTTCTTTTTACCTCCCCCTTAACTGCCTAAAAGAATTTAGATAAAGGACCTGGTCCAGGAAGAACACTCTCACCAGAGATACCTGCAAAGAATATGAGCTAGGTGTGGTAGGGGGAACTTGGCAGGGCCTGGAGACCAAAGCCCTCTCTGTCTCCCCTTGTCTCTGTATGGCATAGCAAACATTTGTTTACCAAACATTTGTTTTTCCATCTCTATGTGAATTGCCTTTCTCCCCTTTGAAGGCTCAAACCCCTACCCCATTCTCCTTCTTTCAGTGGCATGTAAGTCTCAATTCCCTAACTTATCCTTGTGTCTCACATTGATCTTGGAGAGGCAGCAGTGAGTGGTGGCATGAAGCAAGATATTAATTCCCTGTCCAGGAATTGAACCTGGGTAGCCTGGGTGAACACCAGGAATCCTAGCCACCAGACAAGCAAGAGCTAGAGGCTAGCAGCTACTTTTCCCTGGCTCTAGTCCCCAGTGAAAAATGTATTTCTCATGGAGGTATATAAAAATATAAAAACAGGTACAAAGTTTATTATGAGAGACGTAGCACGACAACAAGTGGGACAGCACACAGAGAAATAATTTGTTTAGCAAGGCAGAGATGCACACCCAGAGAGAAAGAGTGTGGGCATCCTCCCTAATGAGGAGGAGAGCAGAAAAGAGGTGGTTACATAATTTATAAAGGGAAGTTCTTCCAGGTCTTTGTTTACCTTTGGCCAATTATCTGGTTTCTTTTTCCACACCTGACCTGCCCTAGGACCCTCCCCAACATGCGTGCGCTGCTTTTATGGAAGATGGATTCCAGCCCAGAGCCCTATGGGGTGGCCTTAGGATCACATATTATGGGATGGTTCCCCCTCGTTTTTGACCCCCCAGGAGCCTTTCTGCACATGTGCAATTTCTCCCTTGCCCCAAGGAGGGGAAATACGTGACCTCTTGAGCCTTTACTCAAACAAGGATTAGCCCCTCTCTGTGCTTGTCATGACTGTTACCTTAAGGTGCCCACAGGAGAAAAAGTCTGGCTACTTACCCCGTCTCGGCCATTGCTTCCATTTCAGAGAGCAAACAGGAAGCTGGCTGTAAATATCTAAGCTGGAGCCCACATATCTCCTGTCCCAGGAAATGCAAACAGGAGGCTAGTTGTAAGTGTCCGGCCTGAACCCATATTTTTTTCACCCCAAGAAGTGCAAACAGGAGGCCAGTTTTAAATGCCTAGCCTGGAGCCCATCTATCTCCTGCCTCAATTTTTCTTATGGGACCTCCATTCATACGTAATTAAATTTGGTTTTCTCCTGTTAATCTGTCTCATGTCAATTTAATTATTAGACTAGCCAGAAGAACGTAAAAAGGGTAGAGGGAAATTTTTTCCCTTCCCTAGCACCAGGCACAAGGCTGATGTTGTGATCTTTCCTGAGTCCAATGTCTATTGCTCAATTCCTTTAGAACCCACAGGGTGAGACTGTCCCTTCAGAGGTGAAGAGGTGAGATTGTCCCTTCAGAGCTCTAACCGGAGCATGAAGACAGACGGAAGCTTCTGTATTGAGAGATCTATATTTTGTGGTTCCCCACCTACAAGCAGCAGGAAGGAGGGCTGAGCAGACTTCAGGCATGTTAGTGCAACAACAGAGTAGTGGACAACCTCTCACAGACAGCACAGAGGGTCTGCTATTGTTAGGGATAGGGCTGAAGCTGAATCTGGCCTCTGTACCCCGACACTGAATTAAATCTCAGAGACAGAGTTTTGGGTGAAGTAGAAAAGAATAGCTTTATTGTTTTGCCAGGCAAAGAGGGACACGGTGGGCTTGTGTCCCTCAAGACTGTGTGTCCAACCCAGGAGGAATTGGTGAGGAGTTTTATAGCAATGGTTCAAGGTCAGAGCTGCTGATAAGAATTAGGCTGTGTGCAGGGCTTGCACTCTTTTAATCTGGCCTCAGGTGGTCTTTTGATGAGCTTCTCAAAGTTATCAAATTGTGATATCCTCTGGAATGAAGAATGGTAACATCTTCCATTTGTTGGTGGTTTTAGTTCTGTAAAGAGCTCAAAGATACTGTCATGTGTATCCCTTGAGGTGGAACCAGGACCCTGCCCCAAGGCTGCACTACTGTTTCTTGCCTGCTCCTCCGTTATCTCTGCATCCCCTCCCTTCCCTGATTAGCAACTGTTTGAAACACTTCTGTGCCCAGGAGCCACACAGGGTCCTGCTCACTTTCAAGCTGGCTCACAGCTGTGGATTTCAAAGACCCAGGCTCTGGATCAGAGACCCAATAGGTTGAAGGTATTCATCATCAAATGAAGACTCTGACTCTGTGAACAGTGTGTTAGCTTGTGGCGGAGAAAAAAAAATATGGAAATTATCACAAATTTAAGGAACAAGGGGACCATTTGAAAGGTCTGTGCCTGGGACGCTTGTAGCTACAGGGAACAGGTTTGCTCTACCACAGAATGAGGATGACAGTGAAGGGTGAGGAGGCTTCAGAATTTGGCATGTGGTCAGAAATGTTGGATTTTTAGGAGAGTATCAGAAACTCAGAGAGAATGAAATCAACTTAAAGGGCAGGCTTATTCTACAGTCAAAACAACAGGAAGTGGGAAAGGAACAGGAGATACTGTGATCTGGTCTGTGTTGGTCCTACAGGGAATAAAAGGAACGGGATCAGTGTGGGCAGTTGGCTGCAGCTTTCACAGCTCAGCAGTGGGATGGCTTCAAAAGAACAGAGAGAAAGGAAGTCGGATGTTAGAGGAAGAAGCATCAGATCAAAGTTCTGGGGAAAAGAAGGTAGAAAGAAAGGTTTTTGTACCATTGAATAGCTCAAGTCACTTGGGGCCTGCACACTCTAAATCTGAAGGAAGGTGGTGGCTGGGGCGGAGCCGGGCTGGAGGACAAGGGGGTCACCACTGAACTTCTGTGAGAGCGAGGCTTTGCGAGCACTAACTACACAGCACAAATTCAGAGTCCTCCAACCTCTTGCTGGGAGGTCAGGCTCAAAGAGGAAGCATTGCCACACAGGCGGAAGCTGAGAGAATGATCTCTTCAAATGTGTATAAGACCAAGTCCCCTTCTGAGGAAGAACCTGCAAAGGTTTCCCATTGCACTTAGAATAATTTACAACCCTTTACCTGGTGCTCAGGGCTCTGTGATTTCTGACTTCCTCTCCCCTCAGTCACAGCCTTACACATCTCTCCCTCACTCTGGGATCCCAGGCCTTCGGCCATGTGGTCTGTTCAGTTCTTCCACAAATATACATCGAATGCCTGTGATGTGACAGACATGGGCTTGGGATAAGCAGTAAAACCACTGAAATGACCACAACCACACACGCAATAGACAAAATCACGGTCACCTGGGACTTACGTTCTAGTGACTTTAAATATGCTTGATTTGTTTCCACAAAGCTTCTGCATTTGCCCTTTTTCCAGATCCTCACGTGGCTGGTTCCACATCACTTTGTCTCTGATCAGATGTCCTCTCCTTAGAAAGGACCTTCCCCAGTCATTTTTAGCATCTGTTATTGTTTTCTAAGCAGATATCATTATCTGAAAAAAAAAGGGAGGGAGTTCTTTTTTATTGTTTCCTCCCCTAGTAGATTGTAAATTCCATGAGATCTGAGACATTATTCCCTATTGTATTCCCAGGTTCTAGAATGGTATGGCTCATAGTATTTTCTCAATAAATATTTGATGAACTAATTAATTCTGGAGGAGGCAGCAGCAGCAGCGAAGAAATGCTTTGGGTGCTGCTGAGGATGAAGAAATACTTAAAGAGCGAGAAATTGTAAAACTAATTTTGCTCACAGAATGGCCTGTTATAAATGTATGATAGCTTGCTTCTTAGAGGAGGGAGGGAAAGGTCACAGAGTATGCATCTGATTCAGCAATACGCTTCTGGGAATAAAACAGGAAAGGAAATGGAAATTTAAAAATTACTAACAATAAATGGAGTAGACAGAGGGATCAAGTAACTTCAGGAGAAATCTGCCAATTGCAAACCATCTCATATCTCTACATTTTTCAGAGACAGAAGTATTCCAAATGCTAGTCTCCATAACAAGAGGCAGGATACATACTAGTGAATTTTTCTCAAGGATATGGAAACTATTGTAGTACAATGAACTTCTTGATAGGAGGGAGATTTCTCCCAAATGTGTGTGTGTGTGTGTGTGTGTGTGTGTGTGTGTGTGTGTATTTAAGGCTTGTGCTGACGTATTGATGTTTAACTGTCTTTTGAGGCCAGAGGTAGCTGGGCCCCCCCAGGGTAAACAACTGGAGATTCATTCCCTGTGGACTGATACTCCAAGATTAGAACAGAAGGACAAGTGAGAGAGGAGGCTGGGCCCTGCCCAGATAGAAGATAAGAGACCACATATTTCTCATTCTCGAAGTCAAGGAAACCTTCCGGACTAGAAAGCTCTTTGGAGGTCAAAAAAGGGAGAGGGCGCCAACCCCATAGTAGGTGATGTCAACTACCCATAGGCCTCTTTGGTGGAATCCATCTTGGCTGAGAGATGCATGCACACATGGGAGGATACTGAGGTATACCAAATACAGACTCTGAACCAGGCAAATCAAAATGATTGGCCAATGGAAACTCAGAAGAAATGCCCCATATAAGTGATTTAAACTACCATGGGGGCGTGACTTTCTCTCTCTCTGAGTCCGCCTGTGTGTCTATCCAAAAGTACTGTACTCTTCTTTTTCTCCTAATAAACACTTGACTTGTTTCACTACTTTTTGTCTTTGGGGAATTCTCTTCTGCAAAGCCGAAGAGCCAGGGCCTTGTCTCTGACCACTGGTCTAGCAGCTGGGATTTCACTGCCGTGACGCAACCTCAATCTCTGGCCAGGAACCAAAACCCTGCTTTAAGCCACTGCAGGCTGAGGGCACCTGAAATCACTTTGGGGAGGGGAACAGAATATGCCACCCCAAAATGTGCCTCTTTGGCAACTTAATTATTTTCATTTAGCTACTTTTAAGAAATAGCAGAGGAGCTCTGAAAACTGAGTAGAAGTTACCCTTTCGTAAGAGACACTTACCTGTATAAGGGAAATCTCCATGTGTAAGGGTGTCTCCTCTGTACCAGGAAGAGAAGGATGACTCTAAATCTCTAGAAACTTCTTATCAATGGAGAAGGGAATGACCTAAATCTGCATCACAGATTTACTCTCGTTTACTGTGCTTTTCCTGGCAACTTCCCACAACTCTCCCCTGCTCCCAACACCTTTCTTTTGTCCTTAGCTGAAGATGGTATTCAAGGCGGTGGCTTGGACCATTTTGGTGAGTTACTCAAATTTCATGGGTCTCTCCCATGTATCCCTGTTATTTATACTTTTGTTTGATTTTCTCCTGTTAATCTGTCTCATGTCAATTTAATTCTTAGACCAGCCAGAAGAACCTAGAAAGGTAAAGGAAGGTGTCTTCCTCCCTGCCAACATGATGCCCTGTCACTCTGGAATACTTCAAAGTAAAATTCATGCAAACGAAGACTTCTTACATAACCACAATGCAACGATCAAAATCAGGAAATACCGATGTATTACTATTATCTAATTTACAGATCCCATTCAAGTTTCACCAATTGTCCCAATCGTGTCCTGTATAGGACTGACCGAAGGAAAAACACACAACATGAAAATTGTGAATTAAATTTTATTCAGGGACCTTACTGGGGACTATAGCCTAGGAGACAGCCTCTCACTAGCTCTGAAAAACTGCTCTGAAGAGGTAGGGGAGGAGCCAGCTTAGGTATGATTTATTTATTTTTTTGGCTAGGGAATAGTGTAGTCAAGCATACATCTTGGTAAAAGATTACTGCTCATCACAAAGAACAGACATCTCAAGTTCATGGTTTTAGTGCTTTTCTATGTATGGGAAGATGCAAGAATCTGGGGTCATTGAAATTCTTCCTGCAATGTGCATCTAACTATCTAAGGGCCTGTTTATCCAAAGCACAGAAGGCCTCATCCTGTTTTTTTCCATCCTGAATTCCTCTCAGGGCTGACTGTCAGTGGGCACTGGCAGAGGGTTGCAACTTAACCCTTTGAATAACTGAATGATGAGTGACAGTCTTTGTGTGTTTGTTTGTTTTTGTTAACAATAGCAAACCGTTCCAGTCCAGGATCAGTGTTGCATTTGTTGTCGTGTCTCTTTAGTCTCCTTCAATATCTGGAGTATTTCCTATTCTTTTCAGTCTTTTTTAAACTTTCATAACCTTAACACTTGAAGGCTACAGGCCAGAATATTTCTCAATTTGGGTTTACCTGGTATTTTCCAATGATTAGATTCAGGTTATAAACTTTTGGCAGAAGTATCTCAGAATTGAGGCTGTATACTTCTCACTGCATTCCAACAAGAAGAACACATTTTGATTTGTCCCATTACTTGATCATTTGATTAAAGTGGTTTCATTTGTTTTTCTCCATTTAAAGTTACTCTTTTTCTCTTTTAATTTCATAAATACGTTGTGAGGAAATACTTCAAGACTATGTAAATATACCTTTCCCCATCAAACTTTCACTCACTAGGTTTAGCATCCATCAATGTTTCTTAGTTTAATTAATTATTACTGTGATAATTTAACAAATGGTGATTTTCTAATTCCATCATTCCTTCTAGTTTATTAATGACATTCTACTGAAAAGGAAAAAGTCTCTCTTCTCTACATTAATTCATTCCTTTTTTTAATATCAGTATAGACTCACATATTATTTTTGGTTTCATTCTACTGTGTAGCACTTTCACTTGAATGAAAATGGTAATTGTCACCATCCATTTTTTTCCTAACCTCAAGGGGAATGCTTCTGATAATTTGTGATTAAGTATGATGTTTGCTCTGTGTGTGTGTGTGTGTGTGTGTGTGTGTGTGTGTGTGTGTTTAAATATCCTTGAATCTTCTTACAGCTAAAGAGAAAGTCCAGCCTTGCAAACGGACCGTTCTAAGTATAACAGTCTCAGACCTATTATGCTAACATTTTTCTGTGCAAGCTCATATTCTTTTGGAGCTATCAACTATCTTGACAGGTAACATGCACTTTGATGGAAGGATAAGATCCTCTGCCCTGGCTTGTTGTCCTATTGGTGAGTTTGAGAGGGGGAATGGGGTATATCCCAGAGTAGAGAGCTTCTAGTTCTGTAATATGGTCTCAACCATTTCCTATTTACTTCATCTGACTCACCAGACGACCTTGTCTTTCATGAATCCCACCCACTTAATATCTCTGCCCCAAGTACTTCTGTTTTCCAGAGGCTGTCTTCTTCTATCGTGACTGATGCTATCATAGAGTGAGATAGAGGGGGAGGATGTGGAAGGGAATGCTTAGTGATTGACCAGACTAAGTGCACTTCTGGTTATCAACTCTGCACTCAGAGTCACCCTGCTGTGAGTCTGCCACTTAGGGCTGGTGCTATTACTGGGCTGGTGGTGTGCTTTCTCACCAAGCCATTGTGAAGGGATGAGCAATAGTCCTCCCAGGGCAATGTGGGCCAGAGAATAAAAGGCCCAATTAGACAACTGCTTCCCATCACTCCCCCAGTCATGGGGCATGGCTTCCTTTTGCTTGAACCTTCTTCCCTTTCACATTGGGGCTCAGTCAACTCATCTTCCCAACCATTTCTTCCATTATTTTTTGTACGGGGATCCAGCAACCTCCCTCTCACTTCAGTGGCTTCTCCAGAGTTTGGTTCAAGGGAAGGAAGCATGAATCCATGCTAGTTTGTTGTATTCTGTAAGAACTGTCAATCTCTTAAGGAAGAACCTTAATAGAAGCCACAAGGTCTATATGAAGGAAAAGAAGTGTTATTGAAGTACAAGACATGAATAAATTGGAAAGACATGTCATATATATATTCCATATATATTATAAACTCTCAATCATTCCAAGGATGTCAATCATTAAATTAATCACTAAATTAATATGTAAATTTAATTTAATTTGAATAAAATTTCCAGCTTATTTTAATAAAAGGAAATAAATCTGAAATTGACCTTGAAGAATAAATATGTTACAAATGGCAAGAAATGTTTCAAAATGAAAAAAATATTAAGGGGAACTGCTTTTTTAGTAGATTCCAGAGCTTACTATCTATAAAGCAGCATAATCAAATCAATATGGCATTTGAATAGGAATTGGACAATAGACCAGTGAAACACAAATAAAAACTCAGAGATGGATCCAGGTATATGGGGAGTAAAACAATTAAGTTCAATGGAGAAAAGGATGGCTTAGACAATGGTTGGTATTGGGACAATTATCTATCCATTAGAACTAAAATAAAGTTAAATGTTAATTTTATACAATACAATCAATTAAAAATTTGGTGGGTTAACCCTTTAATTATAAACAACAAAACCCAAAAATTATTTAAAAATTTAGAAAAATATTTGTAAAATATCAAGGTCACAGACCCTTTTCTGAGCAACACAGTACACCAATGGCTACATGAAAAACTTGCTACAGCAAGAGTCAATATAAATTACAACAAATCGGGCTTCTCTGGTGGCGCAGTGGTTGAGAGTCCGCCTGCCGATGCAGGGGACACGCGTTCGTGTCCCAGTCTGGGAGATCCCACATGCTGCGGAGCGGCTAGGCCCGTGAGCCATGGCCGCTAAGCCTGCGCATCCGGAGCCTGTGCTCCGCAACGGGAGAGGCCACAACAGTGAGAGGCCCGTGTACCGCAAAAAAAAAAAAAAAAAAAAACAACAACAACAAATAGCAAACAACAAACTGCGAGAATAGTCTGTTTCCTCTCTTTCTGTATGTGTGTATGAGAGACAGAGAGAGACAGACAGACAAAGGGATAATATCTTTAATAAACTAAAAATACTTACAAATAGATACGAAAATTAATTCAATGGGCAAAGGGTACATGTGAAAGGACAATCATAGCGCATAAATTGCAGATAGCCAGTAAAAATCTGAAATGACACTCAATTTTAATTGTAATCCAAGAAATGCAATTTAAAGATGATAGTATGCTACTTTTTAAATGTTATTAGATTGGCTAGAAAAAGTCATTAATATCCAGTTATAGCCAGATTATGGAGATATAAGCAGTTTCACGCATTTGTGCTGGGAGTGTAAATTTGTAGAAGCTTATTGGAATTTAATTTGACAGTATCTATTTAAACTTTGAAATGCTTATATTCTTTGACCCAGTAATTCTGCTTATAGAAATCTATCCTACATCAGTAAAATCAAAGCTCCCAAGGAAATATGTAAAAAGATATTCATTACAGCATTCTCACAGAAAACATTTGGAAAAACACACATGTTCATCAGTGGGGGAATTTTTGGATTTGTTGAATAATTATGCTACAACCATACTATAGAACATTGTGTAGCTATTAAAAAATAATGAGATATATCCACATGTACCATTCAGGAAAACGGTTCAGGGGGAAAAAAGCAAGTTGCAGACCAGCACGTGCAGCATATTTCCATTCAACACAAAACATTTTTATGTGTATGGATATACAGATGATAGGTACATAGGCAGATAGATAGATAGATCAAAGGTAGGCAGATATATTGGTAAAGATTATGTTCATGTTACAATAAATAAGCAGAGGTGGGAATTCTCTATTACTTTATTATAAAATTTTTAGTGTGTTGAGATTGTGTCAGTCAGAGTTCCATGTAGTAAAGAGAAACTATTCTAAATATTTTAAGTGGGGAATGATTTAATACAGGGAATTAAGTGTTTGCAAAATCATTGGAAGAACTGAAAAAGTAGGTTCTTAGATGGATTTTGGGAATGGAATGACTCCTAGATCAATCAAAAAGTGACATACCAAGATCTCCTTTGAGGCCACCACTGGAACTCCAAGTTCAAGAACACAATCCCTCCCAGCACCTGTTAGAATGGCTATCATCAAAAAGACAAGAGATAACAAATGTTGGCAGGAACATGGAAATGTTGGCAAGAACATGCACAAGAACACTTGTACACTGTTGGTGGGAACGTAAGTTGGTGCAGGCAATTGGAACACAATATGCAGGTTCCTCAAAAAACAAAAAATAGAACCACCATATGATCCAGCAATTCCACTTCTGGTTATATATCTAAAGGAGATAAATTATAAATAGAAAAAAAAAATAAATAGTGAAATATTATGCAGCCATAAAAAGAAGGGAATCCTGCCATTTGCAACAACATGGATGGACCTCTATACTAAGTGAAATAAATCAGACAGAGAAAGGTATAATTTCACTTATATGTGGAATCTAAAGAAACCCCAAACTCATAGAAACAGAACAGATTGGTGATTGTCAGAAGTGGGGATATGAGGGAAATGGATGAAGGTAGCTAAAGGGTACAAGCTTCTAGTTATAAGATAATTAAGCTCTGGGGATGTACAGCATGGTAACTATACTTAAGAACACTGCATTGTATATTTGAAAGTTGCCCGGAGAGTAGACCTTAAAAGTTCTCATCATAAGAAAATAAAATTATGTGAGGTGATAGATATTAATGAAACATTGTGAAATCATTTCTCAGTATATACATATATCAAGTCATTATGTTGAGCAACTTAGACTAATACAACATTATTTGTCAAAAATAACTCAATAAAATTGGCAAACCAACTAAGCAAAAAGCAAACAAACCCCCCACAATCCCATAGTTACCATCCCAGGGTCAGAGAGTTAGAATCAAGACATAGTGGCAGCTGTTTCTCAGTGCCCAGATTGCTGAATAATGGGCACTGGAACACGGTCCCCAAGGAAATCTCACGTCTCCATGATTTTGTTAGACAGCAAAAACTACTTGAAAGAGAGGAGCAAAAGGGTTTCCTTCTGAGTCCCAGCTTCAAATTTCATGTAAGTTCACTGAATTGGCAGAACCTTATTCACATCCAGAATCTGAGCTGCAAGGGAGCCTGGGAAATGTAGTGTGTACCTTATCATCATTACAAAGAGAGACTGACTGGATAAATGCACAGGATCCACCAAGGGGATTATGCATAAAGCTTACTTTATTGTGTTTTAAAATGTTTTGATATGAACATATGCCCACAATGCATCTTAATTTAAAAGAATGAATATTGATACCCATATTTTCCCATGTTTTAATAATGAAAGCACACACATCCACACATATGTGTGAGTAGGCTTAGAAAAATACAACAGGGATTCAAACTAAGGTGTTCAAAGTGGTTTTCTTGGAGGGGAAGAGATTACAGGTAGTTGAAAAAATCATTGGCATTTTCTAGAATAAATATATCCTGCTTTCTAAAAATTAATACTCTTTAGTTTTTTTTTTTTTTTTTTTGCGGTACGCGGGCCTCTCACTGTTGTGGCCTCTCCCGCTGCAGAGCACAGGCTCCGGACGCGCAAGCTCAGCGGCCATGGCTCACGGGCCCAGCCGCTCCGCGGCATGTGGGATCTTCCCGGACCGGGGCACGAACCCGTGTCCCCTGCATAGGGGGGCGGACTGTCAACCACTGCGCCACCAGGGAAGCCCGGCAGGCGGATTCTTAACCACTGCGCCACCAGGGAAGCCCAATAATCTTTATTTTTTAAGAGCAGCTTTAGATTTGTAGCGAAACTGAGCCAAAAGTACAGTTTCCGTTTATTCCATGCTCCACACATGAGCAACCTCCTCCACTATTAATATCCTGAATCAGAGTGGTACGTTTGTTATAAGTGATGAACCTACATTAACATACCATTATCACTCAAAGTCTGTAGTTTACATTAAAGTTCACTCTTGGTGGTGTACATTCTACGGCTTTAGATAAATGTATAATGATATTTATCCATCATTATAGTATCATACAGAATAGTTTCACTGCCTTAAAAATCCTCTGTGCTCTGCTTACTCATCCCTCTCTCCAAACTCCAGTCTCTGGCAACCAATGATTTTTTACTGTCTTCATAGTTTTCCCTTTTCCAGAATGTCATACAGTTGGAATCATCCAATATGTAGCCTTTTCATACTGGCATCTTTTACTTCATAATATGCATTTAAGTTTTATCTTGCTTTTAAAAAAGTGAAATAAACATTAAATATGAACTAAACAGAGAAGATGTCATAATGAATGAACTGTTACTAAACAGCAGCATCCAAATTAAAAGCTTTAGGATGTTCTTGGAAACCTATTCAAATACAGGTTTTATGTTTAAATGTGAATGAAAGAAATAAAGGAAAAAAAAAAGAAAAAAGCTGTGAATGAGCATAAAACATTTTTTTCTTATATGATAAAATTTGTACCCTCTTAACTTTTGGAGGTTCCATTCAAAATCTTAGGAAGAACATTCACATGTATTCACCTCCCTAAATATAATTTTTTTCCTGTAAAAATTTGAAATAATTTGTATAATTTTTCTTTCAAAATTATTTAACTAAAAGTAACTTATTTAATTTAGGTTTGGCTATATTTTTTGCACAGTCATTTGTGGTACTTGGGAAATTTTTGGAAGGGAAAAATTATCCCTCCAAATAATTAACTTAAATTTTAAAAATATAGTTAAATTTTCAGTTTTTAATAAAAGTTATATTCTAAGGGAAATTTATTATGAAGAGGGAAATAGTTTTGAAAGTACATTTTTTCCTACCAGCCATATAGATTCATACTAAATTCTTTTTTTTCTCCAAGACTTAATTTTATTTATTTTTTCTATACAGCAGGTTCTTACTAGTTACCCATTTTAAACACATTAGTGTATATATGTCAATCCCAATCTCCCAATTCAATTTGGAGAAGATGTTGGTGAGAGTTTACAAATTGAAGACTGATTTATTACTTAACTGAACAGAAAAAAGATATCCTCAGGATGGATAAATTACAAATTGAAGATTGATTTATTACTTAACTGTATAGAAAAAAGACATCCTCAGAATGGATAAGTATCTAGACAAGTCGAACTCATTAAATTCTTATCTTAATCATTGACAGAGGGGCCACAAATTTGACTTATTTAGCAATTTGTAAGAGCCTGAATACTCTTAATAAATAAGTGTAAGGCAAAACTATTAAGGTTTTTATGGCATATAACAAACATACTGAAATGAAGATGAACTTTGAGATTGATTGAAGAAAGTTGAATGTGGAGTCTGAATCATTTGAAATTCTTTATTCATGTGTATGTGATGAAAATTACAACTTTGGTGGTAAAATAAGGAGCAGCATCATTACCATCTTTCTTTGTTGGAGAAAAATTCCTTTGGCAAGTATTTTCCCAAAATGATAAAATAAACTGTCCAGTGGACCAGCAGGTGTTTTAACTGAACAAATGACAAAAGCTACTTGATTTCTCAGTAAGAAAATATGCTGAACTGACAAAGGATTAATCTCCAAAATTTATAAGCAGCTCATGCAGCTCAATAACAAAAAAACAAACAACCCAATCCTAAAATGGGCAGAAGACCTAAATAGACATTTCTCCAAAGAAGATATACAGATTGCCAACAAACACATGAAAGAATGCTCAACATCATTAATCATTAGAGAAATGCAAATCAAAACTACAATGAGATATCATCTCACACCAGTCAGAATGGCCATCATCAAAAAATCTAGAAACAATAAATGCTGGAGAGGGTGTGGAGAAAAGGGAACACTCTTGCACTGCTGGTAGGAATGTGAATTGGTACAGCCACTATGGAGAACAGTATGGAGGTTCCTTAAAAAACTACAAATAGAACTACTATATGACCCAGCAATCCCACTACTGGGCATATACCCTGAGAAAACCATAATTCAAAAAGAGTCATGTACCAAAATATTCATGGCAGCTCTATTTACAATAGCCTGGAGATGGAAACAACCTAAGTGCCCATCATCGGATGAATGGATAAAGAAGATGTGGAATGGAATGGAATGGATAAAGAGGATGTGGAATATACAATGGAATATTACTCAGCCATAAAAAGAAACAAAATTGAGCTATTTGTAATGAGGTGGATGGACCTAGAGTCTGTCATACAGAGTGAAGTAAGTCAGAAAGAGAAAGACAAATACCGTATGCTAATACATATATATGGAATTTAAGAAAAAAAATGTCATGAAGAACCTAGGGGTAAGACAGGAATAAAGACACAGACCTACTAGAGAATGGACTTGAGGATATGGGGAGGGGGAAGGGTAAGCTGTGACAAAGCGAGAGAGTGGCATGGACATATATACACTACCAAACGTAAAATAGATAGCTAGTGGGAAGCAGCTGCATAGCACAGGGAGATCATCTCAGTGCTTTGCGACCACCTAGAGGGGTGGGATAGGGAGGGGGGGAGGGAGGGAGACACAAGAGGGAAGAGATATGGGAACATATGTATATGTATAACTGATTCACTTTGTTATAAAGCAGAAACTAACACACCATTGTAAAGCAATTATACTCCAATAAAGATGTTAAAAAAAAAAGAAAATATGCTGATCAAAATTTCCACCAATTACAAGTTGTACATGTTGGCACATTATTGGCAGTTTTCTGGTATCTCATCTAGGTGATCACTCTGACATAATAATCAAACATTAAAACAAACAAACAAACAGCCTCTGTCCTCACAAAACCACCACCAACAAAAGCTGATTCTATTTGTCTCTATATGAGTGAGCCCAGACTCTTGAAATATTATGATACCCAGACAGACAAGAGCAATCACCTGGTTGCTGAATTTGATTTAACAAGTGCCAGTTCAGTTCAATTCAGTGCAGATATTAAAAGTGACATGCTTAGTATATCAACTCCTTACCTGCAGGGCAGTAAGACAGGTGGGACGTGGTTGGGTTGTTTAATGTGATTCTGAGTAATTTTAAACCTAAAATGAATATGAAAAAAATAATAGAAATCAGAGTGCAAAATATGTGCTCATTTTACAAGGAAACAAAACTGGTATGGCATTTCATGTTTGCAGCAGGCTTGCTTCCTGATGCAATCCAGCGTCTCCTGAGGGATGTTCACTTTTATCTATTTTACAGTTTGTGTGCATGTGTGTGCATGTACTAGCAAAGTGCTCTGGGTTAGGTGTTCTGAAGTCAAAGCTGAGAAAACTAGTCTGAGGCGAGTCCACAGTCAAGGGGCAAGGGACATATAAGAAGTAAGATTAATGGCCAAAAGAAGGGAAATAGAATAACATGCTGGGATGGAGAAGTGGCCCACGGGAGCTGACAGTGTAAGGAAAATATCCTCGCCTATTGCCCTCCCCATATGCTTATTTCTTGTCCTAAGGTTGGGCTACTATTATATTGGGAGTTTGGGCCCATAGATAAGGATCATACAAAAGTAGGATCTTGATTCTCTCACAAGATGTCTAGATATTTCCAGTGTTGGTTATTATGGGAAGAGGATATCTTAATTCACAGGAAGATGAAGGTGGAGCTTAGCAGGAAGGAGAGGGAACTCATTCCTGTGTTAGGCCCTTGCTCATAGGGCCTAGACTTGGGGGAGGATAGAAAAGTGTCAGGGTATTCCTCGGCTCTTGCCTCAGGGCATCCCTTGAGTTGGAGATCTTTCTGGGTTTCTAGACCCCATTCCAGTGTGTGTGTGGGGAGGTGGGTGGGTGGTGGGCGGTTCCCACACCAACAAGCAATGCTCTGGACTCTAGCTGGGTGTCCCACAATTCAACCCAATTCTGCTCAAGTCTGAACTTTATCTACCTGGAGATAGCAAAAGATACTACAGGTTAGGGGAAGAGTCCTACAAGACTTACCCCACTCCCTTCAGATGCCAAACATAGGCTATTACCTGTGTTTCTGACAAATTGGCTATAAATCAGAGGTTCCCATGTCCACCTCCTTGAATTTGATTAATTTGTTAGAGTGGCTGACAGAACTCAAAGAAACATTTTAATTACCAGTTCACTGGTAAAAGGATATAACTCAGGAAGAGCCAATTGGAAGAGATGCACAGGGCAGGGTATGCGGAAGGGGCATGGAGCACCAGGCATGACACTGTCCCCAGTCTCCATGTGCTCACCAGCCCAGAAGCTCTCTAAACCCAGTCCTTTTGGTTTTTTATGGAGGCTTCATTACATAGGCATGATTAACTAAATCATTGGCCATTGGTGACTGAACTGAAGCCCAAGCCCCTTTCCCCTCCCCTGCTCAGGGTGTGGGACTGGAAGTTACAACCCTCCAATGACACCCTTGGCTCCACTGGCAACCAGTCCCCGTCACTTGGTGGGGTCCAAAAGTCACCTCATTAACATAACAAAAGAACATTTACTGCTCTTGTCAGGAAATTCCAATGGTCTTAGGAGCTCTGTTCCAGAAACAGGATGAAACCAAATATATACTTATTATAAATCACAGTATCACAGGAGAGAAGTAGGCTGAGGCCGTCCAAGGAGCATAAGCCAGAGCCTTAGGCTCTGAGAATTGTCATATCAGGAAACATATCTAAGAAATATAACAGTATGGGTTTAGTTGTGCTATGGAGAATTGGGGGAAGGATTTATGTCCATTTTGAGGGGTTTGCTCAAAAGGGGGAGAGAGGAACCTCTGAGACCATTAGGCAGTGATGACGGAGAGCGTCTTGGGAATGTGAATTTCAGGGAACCAGAGTTGGAGGTACCAAACACAGTGTCCTTTCGTATAAATCTTTTTTTTTTGTTTGTTTTTATTTTTGTAGTCTTGTACTCTAAGGGATTTGAAGTGATGAGAAGCATGATAGACTGGCAGAACAACCTAAAGTGTCACAGCAGAAGTACTAGAAAGAAGCAACCAAAGAATGGAAAGTCGTTTTTTGGAGGCTTTGGGAAATTATTTCTCATTTGAACATTTCTTCCTCTTTTCTCAGGCAAAAACTAGTCATTTAATATCTCTTGAGCTAGAAGGCTAATACAGTGAATGGCACATAGTGAAACAAGGTATATGTTGAATACATGAATGATTGAATAAATGAATGAATGAAGATGATGTAGCCTCAGTTTTTGTAGCTCACAGATGACGAAAACATACACAAACAACTATATTCCGATGAGATATGTATTGTAACAGATTAATAAAGAATGAACTACAGGAGTTAAGAACTAATAGAGTGATTTATTTTTCCTTTGAAATGAGGGAGGGGAAGATTGTGGATGGAATGAGGGTCAGGAAACTATTCAAGGGTGGTGAAATTTTGAACGGAATTTAAGGACAAACACATTTTTTCCTGGAGGGGAATATTTGAGAAAAAGTTATAATGAGCAGGACATGACGTTTTAAAATAAATGAGTCAATATTTTGTGATCAATTTACAGTGAAAGTTTTGAGGCTCTGAGATGTAATTTTTAGATCACTTCACTTTGTCCGGTTGTGTATACAGGACAAGAGAAAGGCCCATTTGACAGCTTTAGAATTTTCCACAGGAAGATTAGATGATAGAAAACCACACACACACTCTGCAAATCTTAACTAAAGCTTTATGTAAGTCTTAGGGGATCCTGGTTGTCAGAGAAGACATCTTGCTTTTGTGTCTATGGTTTAGAAATAGGCAGGGATAGATGGTTGGGACTAGGGAAATAAAAACAAGTGGTCTACTATAAAATTAGAGCGAGTTATAGCTTTCTTATATAGCAGAGACTGTAAAATTGGAATTAGGACATGTCTAATGAAATAGAGGAAGAACCAGGAGGAATTAATTTACCTAAGGACTTTTGGTCCTACAGAGAAGAGATGGTATTTGTTTGGGACATTTGGGGAAAAACTGGAGATGGGAGGATAGCTTAAGGTGTGTGTCTTAGATTCTTTTCCTTGTTGGGCCCCACTGATCCATTCTTGAGCATTTTGGAGATTTGGGGTGATAGGTAGAAACCAAATAAGCTGTAGGTTTGAAAGACTCAGACACATAGAGAGGACAATGAAATTAGATTTGATTCTCTATTGAGCTGGGGAGATATCAATTTTCCCTACTTCATGGGGAAAGGTAGCAAAACTTTGCTGCCTTGAGGACTGAAGAGAGAGCACCCAGCCTTGGCACCTGGTGAGGGCAGCTTTGGAAGCCCAAGCATCCCTGGAATAAATATAGAGCTTCTCACAGAGGACAGTGTTTGCAGCGAGAGGGAGAGAGGTTTTGTGAGCTTCAGAATAGTGAAAGACAGTAAAAGTCCAAGAGGGGACTAAACTCCTATGAGCACCACTAGGACCCTCAGAAATAACTGAGTGTAACTGGGGTTAGGGAAAGGGTCACGAAGGGCTTTCAGTTAATGTGATTCGATTCTCTTTCCCAGATTGATGAGGTCTGGGAAAGGTCAGATGTTTCAGAAAAATTAATAGAGAACAAGCACTCCCAGGCTTTATTTTGAGCAGGTGCATAAGCACATACTGAGACTTGATAATCAAGTCAACAGAACAAAGAAGTAGATCAAATTGTATGGGGTTTTGGAATATCAGGGGACTCAAGAAAGAGCATCTAGATGTGACCAGAACAGACACTAGTTCATTATCTTTCAGGGATTAAGGGTTCTTTTATTCTTCAGTGAGGTGAACCAGAAAAGGCAAATCATTACACATGGTCTAACCTGAAAGGCCAAGTAGTTATAACCAATAAACTTATTGTTCTCATTACAGAATGATAGTTCAGTCACTCTCAATGGATCCATCTGCTATTTTTCTGAAGATTTCTGATGAAGATCTTTCAGGTATTCTTGTATTGAGAGAGCTTGACAGAATGGATTCAGATTTTTAGGTTAAAATAATGGTGTCCAGAGAGAATAAAACCAGGTAATAAACATCATGTATAGAACTTTGTCACTGTGAGGCTTATTTCTCTCTGGGTATGCCACTGTTAGTTTGAATGACTGCTTATTTTTTCATCCATCACGTGTATGTAGTATAAATCATCAAGCCATTCATTTATGTAGGGAATATAAATCTTATTCAATAATCTCAGGTGAGTAAGAAATGCCACATCTCTATTTGCTTTAAATAAAGTTAAGTAAGTCTCTGGGGGCTTCCCTCGTGGCGCAGTCGTTAAGAATCCACCTGCCAATGCAGGGGACATGGGTTCAAGCCCTGGGCCTGGAAGATCCCAGATGCCATGGAGCAACTAAGCCTGTGCGCCGCAACTACTGAAGCCTGTGCGCGTAGAGCCCGTGCTCTGCAACAAGAGAAGCCACCGCAATGAGAAGCCTGCGCACCATAATGAAGAGTAGCCCCCACGTGCAGCAACAAAGACCCAACTCAGCCAAAAAAAAAAAAAGTCTCTGGGCTTATGTCCCATAGAGTTATTGAACACTCTAACTTAGTCATTATTGAGGCTCCCTTTCCAATGACCCAAGGTCAGCTAAAGGTTCCAAGAGTCTAACATTAACACTCAAATGTCAGGAAGGTCCACTGAGTACTGCAGAGATGCCTATTGTTCAAGCTTGCCTGGATCCTCGAAGTCTGCAGCTCTGCTACTTCTGCCAAATAGATCACAGGCACCTTGGTCTAGGTTGGGAGTCCTAAGGATCTAGATGTACACTTTGCATCCATCCTCTCAAAGACTCTGCTCCCTCCCCAGAGGGCTGGCAGATAGTGGAGCCAGGATCCCTGATACACACAAGACCTGCAAGTTTCTACCCTTCTCCTAGCCTGGGGTTCTCTTCATTCTCCTTGGATGCCTCCATGTGTCTACCTCTCTCAGCTCCCAGTACAAGCTCTGCAACAGCTCAGGGTTTTGATGAACACATGTTCAATAGGAGACTATCTCCAGCAGTGTTGGTTGGTTGCTTGCCGTTACGAACCTTCCCCTGACATGAGGAAGCTTTATGCTACTTGCTTAGAATAGGATATATTCAGCAACAACAATAGCAAATTACTACCTCAGAGGGTATCCCTGCATTATTTATTCAATAGTGATCTACCCCTAACTATGTGACAGACTCTGGACTAGGCACTGAGTACATAATGGTGCTCATGACAGAGCCTTATCACCATCTTCAAGGATGTTGTCATAGTGGACAACATGAACAAGTCAACAGCCAAAGACAACACAGCTGATAAATTTGGGAGAGTCACCTTATTGAGAGTTGGGAGGTGCAGAAATCATTCTTGGAGGATGTTTCATTTAAGTTGAAAATGGAAAAAGAGCGAGCATTAGCTGGTCAAATGAGGTTGTGAGTCAGAATGAACAATGTGTGCAAACATCTGGTTAAGAGAGACACCAGTGGACTTCCCTGGTGGCGCAGTGGTTAAGAATCCACCTGCCAATGCAGGGGACAAGGGTTTGATTCCTGGCCCGGGAAGATCCCACATGCCGCAGAGCAGCTAAGCCCGTGCTCCACTACTATAGAGCCTACGCTCTAGAGCCCATGAACCACAACTACTGAGCCCATGTGCCACAACTACTGAAGCCTGCGGGCCTGGAGCCCATACTCAGCAACAAGAGAATTCACCACAATGAGAAAAGCGTGCACTGAAAAGAAGAGTAGACCCCACCCACCGCAACTAGCAGAAGCCCATGCACAGCAACGAAGACCCAATTCAGACCAAATAAATAAATAAATAAATGTTCCTTTAAAAAAAAAAAAAGAGAGATACCAGCATGTTTTAAGAACTGAAAGACCAACCGGCCTTGGATGCTGGGGTTCAAGGTGGGTTGTGGAGAGAAATGGAGCTAGAGGATTAAAGAGAGCTCTGATTGGTAAGAAGCTTGTAATGCATGCTAAGCTTCTTAGAGTAAAGGGGGTTGGCTCACTTAACACCCATTCCAAGCTCATTTTTTCTTGCCTTATTTTTCTATTATGATTGGAAAATTAAAATACAAGGAGCTAATAATATGTTTTAATTGTGAGAGTTGATGTTTTTGTTTTAGAATGATTGTTCCAGCTCCTTTGTGAAGACTGCTTTGGAGGGGGATGAGAATAGCTGTGAGGATAATAAGAGGGTTGTTGGAAATCCAGGTGGGAGGTGATGGCAGCTGGCATAGGTCTAAGGCAGTCATGTTGGAGACAGCCAGGTAGATCTGAGTAGTGCTTAAGGGGGAATGTTAACTGGAGCTTAGAAACAAAGCAATTGAGAGGTTTCTGGCTTGAATCAGTGAGAAGAATGAATATTTGGTCTATTTCTAAGTGTTTAACTCTCTAAATAATACTGGTGTTAAGAAAAACTTTTCATATTTTGAATAATTTCCTTAAACTGGTAGAAAGAATGAACTTTTCCCAAGTTTTCAAGCATGACTATAGAGATTTGAAGCTGCAGGAATGCCTGAGATCTCTAATAAGTTGCTTGTCATTTTCCCAACTTGGGAATGATCCTGTTCCCTTTGCCCCAGAACAAAGCCTTCAGAGATAGTTTTGGAAAATGTTTCACACATTAGCTAATATCTGGAGTTGAGGTTGTCTAAGACATATAGGTCCTAAGAACTCAGCCACTAACATCCTCACCATCCAGAACAACAGGAAGAGTGAAGCTGGCAAAGCTCTCAGTTTCCTTGATCTTATCAGCCCCCTGGGCCACTGCCCAGCAGTCTGTTTGCAGCTCCAGCCTATGCCTGAGCTCTGGTCTACTGGGCTGTGACTTTGAAAAGCTTTGTGTGGGCTCAGGAGAGGGTGAACGGAGCTGAGAATACACAGAATTGGGGAGAAGAGGCAGAGTAAATCTCTAGTTTCCAATATTTTCCTTGATAAATATAATAATATATATATAATACAATTCAACTTTTTTTTTGATAATTTCTTATTTCTTCCTTTTTTTTTTTCTTCCACAGACATAGGCACAAAAGGCTTTTGTTTTTTTTGGGGGTGGGGGGGGGGAGGAAAAGAGAGGGAGGGAGGGAGGGGGGGGGGGAGAGAGGGGGAGAGAAGCTGGTGGGGAAGAG